>NC_071406.1:29960354-30298695 GCF_017976375.1 Cuculus canorus | reverse complement strand
AAGGCGTGTGGCATCAGTCCCTTTGTGACGCCGCCGCGGGCACATCCTGTGTCCCCGCGGTGCGGAGCAGCGGCAGCGGCAGAGCTGCGGGCGGCGGGCAGGAGGCTGTCTCCGAGCGGGACAGGCGGTGCACGGCTGCTCCGGGGGCTTCTGAACCGCTGGGAGAAAGCTCCGAGAGGAAGGAAGAGTGTGAGGAGCTGTCTCTGAAGAACAGCCACCGACGGGTCAGGTCGGGAGCTTTTGGGGGAGAAGGAGAGAGCGAGGCGACGGGGGGGAACCCGGGGCTTGGTGTGTGCTACGGGCACGCTGTGTAGCACGGCGAGCTGGGCGCCATCCAGGACACTCCTCGAGTGCGTCAGAGATCATTGCTGAACACAGGTAACGTGCTCTCCTGCCCGAGGGGACGCCAGCATCCCCAAAATCCCAACATCCCCCCCCAACATCCTTCTGTCTAAACTGGAGAGAGATGGGTTTGATGGGTGGACTGTTCGGGGGGGTAAGGAATTGGTCGGATGGTCGCACCCAGTAAGTTACGGTCAAGGGCTTGCCGTCTGGAATGGAGATCCGAGAGGTCCATCCTGGGACTCCTGCTGTTCAATATCTTCATCAGTGAAAGAGACAGTGAGATCGAGGGCACCCTCAGCAAGTCTGCAGGTGACACCAAGCCGAGTGCTGCAGTTGTTACACCAGAAGGATGGCAAGTCATCCCGAGGGACCCCGAGAGGCTGGAGAAGTGGGACTATGTGAACCTCATGAGGCTCAACAGGGCCAAGGGCAAGGTCCTACAGCTGGGTCGGGACAGTCTGCTGTTTCACTGCAGGCTGGGGATGATGTGATTGAGAGCAGCCCTGCGGAGAAGGACTTGGGGGTGCTGATTGACGAGAAGCTCGACAGGAGTCGGCAATGTGCACTCGCAGCCCAGAAGGCCAACCGTGTCCTGGGCTGCATCAGAAGCAGCGTGGCAAGCAAGTCCAGGGAGGGGATTCTGCCCCTCTATGGGATATTAGGCAGAAATTCCTCCCCGTGAGGGTGGTGAGGTTCTGGCCCAGGTTGCCCAGGGAAGCTGTGTCTGCCCCATCGCTGGAGGTGTTCAACGCCAGGCTGGATGGGGCCTGGGGCAGCCTGGTCTGGTGGGAGGTGTCCCTGCCAATGCCAGGGGGTTTGGAACTGGATGGGCTTTGAGATCCCTTCCAACTCAAAGCTTTCTATGTTTTGCGGATTCTATGAAAGGACAGTGTTCCTTTTAGCATTCATTTGATGGGTGATGGCTTTGCGAATGTGTTTTTTGTCCATGAGATGCAATTCAAAGAGTGAATATCTTGGTTACAGACGCGGTATTTTGAGCAAACAAATCATCCTGACATGGATCAAAAAGGAAGTCTGGATCTTGGAAGATGTGACAGAGCTAAAAAGAGAAAGAGGGGATCACCAAGTGGTGCGCAGGAGAGCAAGCGATGTAAAACAGATCCTGAAAAATGCTATGGGGCTAAAAAGTCAAGGAGATCCACAAGCAGTGCCCCAGAGACCCAGGACAAGAAACCAGATCTTGGAAGAGGCAAGAGGGCTACAAAGAGAGAGAGATCAGCAAGCAGTGCACCACAGACCCAGCACAAAAAAAATGGAACTTGGAAGGTGCAAGAGACCTAAAAAGAGAGAGAGTGGTTCACCGGAGAGCAAGCGCAGGAAATGTGATGTTGGAAGAAGCAGCAGGACTCCAACGAAACAGAGTACAGCCAGCGTTGCCCCAGAGAACAAGTGTGAGAGCCCGGATCTTGGAAAAAGAAAGAGCTCTAAGAAGAGAGAGAGATCAGCAAGCGGTGCACAGGACAGCAAGCGCTGCAAACTGGATCGAAGCATAATGAGCAGTCTCGAAAGGGAATTGCAGGCACGGTCCAGTCCCTATATATTTGCAGTAGTTTATTCCTTTTGCTGATATTAGTGGCTTATTCTTTTTGCTGGGATTTGATTTTCTTGAGTGAAAATGTATAGTTTGCAGGCACATGTGTGACAGCACACAGGACAGTCTTGCTGTTTCTTCCTGGGATGTATTTGACCAGATTAGTGAACGAGAACCATCCATCGGAGTGCCTGAAATGCAGGCATGTCTCTCCTGCCTTTGGAATTTCTCTGAGGACAGGCATTTATTTTGGCCCTACTCAAAAATGCAAGCCCAGGCTTTTAAACTTCCTTTTGACTCAGGATCGTGGAAACAGCAAGGAGATCACATCAGATTTTTGCTTTTGTACAAACACGTTTAGTAAGATGTTCTAAGCATCACTGAAAAATCTGTAGAGTCAGATATGTATGACGTCTGCCCGCTAGTGGGGCAGTTGTTCTGGTCTTTGTTATCCATTTAATTCTTTACAAAGCTGCAGATAGCATTTATAACGTAAGGTCTTCAGCTGAGACGGCCTAAAGTAAATGCGTAAGCTGTGTGCGATGTACCAAACAATTCTTATCCAAAATTCAGACTGGCAATTTAATCTCAGTTACTTCAGAGGAGTATTTTAATGCGGCCCAAAGGCAATTTTATATGGAAATACAGAAGAACATTCTGTCCTCTGTCTCTGGAAGATACACCTGAAAGACACCTTTGATGTATAGAAGAGAATTGTTAAATCCTTTTGCTTTAAACAAGAATACGGGCACTGAAATCCTGAAGCAAAATTCAGGGAATCAATCTTGTAAAAGGAAACCTTGTATTTTTCTGTTGCCTTGCCATTATGAGTATCCAATCCGAAAATATCTTCCTCACGACCTTTTTGCCCTGTAACATAAATGATGTGACCTGTGAGTTGCCGGGGGCTGAATTGGAAATTGCTCCTGCCAACTGTTGTGGCCTGGCGTGTATCCGAGTGCCCGACTGCCTCCCTGCTGAATGCATTTTATACTCTGAGCTGAATTCACTCGTGTTTGTTGACTGTCTGGACTATCTTGGTGCCATTCCAGGTTAGTCGTCGAAGGAGCACAGCCAGGAGTGTAGAGGATGAGGAGGCGGGTCACCTGATCTGTCAGAGAGGAGACATGCTCCACGCAAGATGTATAGAATATTTTTCAATGTTTTTTAGCTTTTCGGACAGAATAAGTTCTTTTAGCGTAAGGTGTGAGGGGGTTCTCTCTTTCTTTCTCTCTTGACTTTTTGGTTGGGGGTGGGACTGTTTTCTTTTGAATAATCTATTATAGACATTATTAAGAGTATACCTTGGGGATTTTTCCCTTACCCCCTCCCCCCCAAAAAAAAGTATTCAACGAAGTGAATGAACCTACTGGGATGGGATCCCTGTAAATGTACTTTGAAGACAGTTGTCCAGTAACATCTCTCAGACCAGATATTTACAATTTAGAGCACATCCTAGAACAACCTTCAGTGATAGTACTTAGTCCTTCTAATTGTTTGCTTTATCTCTGTTTATTGTTGATTATTTGCTAGGCAATTTAATAGCTGAGTAGCTTCACCACTTTGGTGACTAAGAGTTCTTTTCTTTATAGACGAGGTTCTTGCTGTGTTGGGTGAAGGTGGTTTCTCAAAAGTAGTGGAATGCATGGATCACGGAGCGTAAGTCTTTTAATTGGGCTCCTGTCATTTTTCGTACTGAAACTCTCAGTATGAGGTTCAGGAAGTGCTTTCTGATCCTACTAGGCTTTCTCTTTGCTTCCTCCTGTGCTGCTCTCTGTATTTCACTAAGGTGACCGCAGCTGCCAATCAAAATTGTCGTTGGTCCGTGGTGCTATAAGCAGCCCCCAGACACGAGGGTTGTGCAGGGCTGGTGGCGGAGGCAAAGGTTGTGTCTTCTGCAGGTTCAGCCCAGCCTGGTAGAGGTCAGGGCTGAACGGGAGAGGTGGCCTGGGGAGCGTGGGGTGCAGCTGCAGCCCCCACACAGGGCAGACTTGGGGCCTGTGCCACCCCAGCTCTGGATAATGAGCAACGTCTGACATGGTGTAGCTTCTCTTAAAGCATCATCTGCAAGGACGCAGCCCCATTGGCGTTCTAACAGAGCGCCCGTTATAAGTCAAGAACGTATTTTGCGTTTGATGGCACTTTTGCTGTGTGCAAAACAGTATGGAAGGAGGTTGTCTTTCCAGTCCCGGCAGAAGGCATTTGACACTTCAGTGACATTTTTACTACTCGGAGGGCTGAAGGCGGCTTGCCATTTTAGATTAACGGTTGTCTTAGGTTGTGAAGTGGGGAAGTTTCTCCAGTATCAGCCCAGCATCCATAGAAAGAAAGGGGAGGCAAAAGGGGCTTGAAGAATAATACCTTTTAATATTAAAAGGATCGAGTGTGTTTTCAAAATGTAAAGATGAAGTTTTAGCTGTGTTGGCGCATAGATGACTCTGGGTGATATGAAGTCAGTCTGACCTTTTCCCAGAGGGTTTCCAGTGTTAGGAACAGGGCAATATGGGGTGATAACGACCCAACAGTCTGACTTAAAAGTACTCATTGTTCTAAACTCCCTTAAAACCTGTCTTTTCAGGGAAGGCAGACATGTTGCAGTGAAAATAGCAAAGAATTTTGATTGGTCCTCCGATGCGGCTCGTGAGGAAATACAGGTGCTGGAAGATTTAAAAGCATCAGACCCCAGCAATGCCTAGTAAGCACACAAAGCCAACCGTGATGTGTTTTGGCTCGAAGACTTCTTCTAGTGTTCTTCTAGTGCACACAGTGTGTGTATGAGCGCTGCACAACTCGCTGTTGCAATGCATGTGTTTTCCTGCTTTTGCAGTCACTGTGTCCAGATGTTGGGATGGTTTGAGCACCGTGGACACGTCTGCATTGTTTTTGAGCTCCTGGGGCTCAGCACCTTTGACTTTATGAGCGTCAATGACTTCTTGCCGTTTAACCTGGACGACATTAGACACATGGCTTATCAGATCTGCACCTCTGTCAACTGTAAGTGTGTTTCCTCATTGCTTTATTTGTTAAAGTTTCTTTGCAGATCCCGCTAACTCTGTGAGTTCTCTTGCAGTTTTGCACATGAAGAAGTTGACACATACAGATCTGAAGCCAGACAATATTGTCTTTGTGAAATCTGACTACGTAGAAGAGTACAACCCCAAACTGGTAAGTTGCCATCCTCTTCCCCACTCTCCTCCACCTCAGTCATCCTCTGCGTTCATCTGGTCACTTGCATCCCACCACCTTTCATTTCAGGAATGCACTGAATGCAGACTGAGAAAACCAGACATCAGACTTGCGGACTTTGGGTGCGCCACTTACGATCATGATTACCATAACCCTGTGGTGACTACTAGACCTTACAGAGCTCCCGAGGTGGTCCTAGGTCAGTGGAAGGCTGTTTGTTTGACTGATCTTTCAAGTATGAGTTTTTGTGTGCTATTGAATGGAGCTAGAGAAGTTCTTGGTGTCTTGCTTGAGCTGTTGAACTGTTTGCCGTCTGCTCTAAACATGAACAACCTGAATCTTTTCACAGAGCTCGGATGGTCCCATCCATGCGATGTGTGGAGCACAGGATGTACTCTCCTGGAATACTACCGTGGAGTCTTAGTATTTGAGGTAGGCAACTCTATCCCTCAGAAGCATGCAGCATGCCCAGCACTCCCCAACTTGATGAACATAAGCTACGGAGAGGTGGGGACTAAAGGCAATGGTCTGTGCGAGAAAGTAAGCTGCATTCCTCTGTGGTGCCAAGTTGAAGAGAACAGAAGATGTAGGCCACAAGGAACGTTCTCAGCGGCAGATTTTGACAAGTTACTTTCAGTAGACGTTTTGGCAGCGTCTTGAAATGAAGGGTCGCCCTGTTAACTTTTGGCATTTACAAGGCACCTTAATACCAGATGTGGCTTCATCTATCACCATCAGCAAATACTACTCAAAGGATTGAATCCTGTCCTCTTGACAGTATTGCTGAAACGGAACTTGAAGAAGAGAGGAAGAAAAAACACCAAGGCAAGATCAAGGGGAATGAAATCCAGTAGCTTCTAACTTCTTTCAGGAAACAGAGAACTCGAGCCTCTCATTTTTTTGTCGATCAGTTTCAGGTTATTGTTTGCAGGGTACAGTCAAAAATGAAGTCAGGCTGGTGTGTGCTTCTTGATAACTTCCTCTGAACAAGGAACGAAAAACGTCTCTCTTGACTTCCTTGCAGCCCGATGACAACATAGAACACCTGGCAATGATGGAGCGATTACTGGGGCCTTTGCCAGATCAAATGATAAAGAGAGTTGTTTCTTCAAAGAAGAAGTATTTCTGTAATGGCCGTCTGGCCTGGGATGAAGGCAGTGCGTCTGGGCAATATGTCTCGGGGTGCTGTAAACCCCTGAAGGTAAGATTGCAGGGGGAAGATGCTTCTGGGCAGAGGAGCTCCAAGTGCAATTCTAAGACTGGAAGCCCGTGTTTTGTTGTTTTCTTCGTGAAGGAATACATGACGTGCCACGATTCTGACCATGAGAATCTGTTTGATCTGATTGGGAAGATGCTGGAGTATGACCCAGCCACGCGCATTACTATGGAAGAAGCACTGGAACATCCTTTCTTCCTCCCACTGAAGCAGGAAAATAGCGCATAGCCTCCTACAGCTGATGCAGATGAACTTCTCTGTCTGCCTGTTAAGAAACGGAAACTCTGTGAAGTGGCGATTGTTTGTTTGTGTATCTTAGGTATTTAATTATTGATGCTGAATTCAAATGCGTCTGTTGGAATAAAATTTATTTAAGGAAAAGACAGTGATGAGCCCGGTTGTGTTTCCCCAGTAAAACAACATCTCAGGACACTTTTATCGTGTGGATGAGAGCACCCTCTACTCTATATATTTGTTAATTTTTGGTGGGGTACTCTGGTCACCAGTATTCCTGGCAATGGTCATTGCTGGCATACAGTAGTAGAGACTTCTCTCTTCTTGCAGCTCTTTCTTGGATTACAAGCTGTCCTGAGCCTCTCCATTAAGGACTCAAAGAAGGCTGATAGGCTTGTTTAGGGAGCCAAATTGGGGGATTATGTCTCAAAGATTGCCAAAAGCTGCTGCCAGGTTGTAACACAAGAGCCAAGGAAACCACAAAGTCAGCAAATCAGCACTCCACAGAAGTTCGGCAGAGGGAGGAGGTGGCGTGTGGTCGTGTCATGTAGACACGAGCTGGAGACACTGAGTAGCACCGCGCAAGCGCAGGTGGGTGAAGATGTGCAGGCCGTGTGGTACACGACAACCCAAACTGGGAAGAAGTATAAAATGACCCACCAAAAAGCCCCTCTGACCAGCACTGACTCTTTGTGGGACCCCCGAGATGCCAAGCTTTGAAGACTCTGCAAACACATTGTGGTGACTATTCTTGCGACGCTCTCCTGAGCCCTTGCTTAACTTTCCATCTTTGCTCCTCTCTTGCCTATCACTGCAAGTCTCCTCTAATTTTTCACGTGCTTCCTTTTTACAAGAAAGAAAGATTTTTGATGCACAGCCTCTGAAATGTGTTCTGTCTCAAACTCACTCTGGGGATTCCAAACAAAACCCTCCTGGCTTTGGTCTGGGACATTTTTTTGGTGTCAGAAGTGGGATCCCCGTGAAATGAGAGCTCCATACCTTTTCCTGAGATAAGCAAAACCTCTCAGGAGTGTAAGGAGGAGTGGGACCATGCCTCTTCAGAACTTTCGTGGTACCTTCTGAGGCGTCCATTCCAATTGTATGAATTGTCTGTTTGCTGTTGTTGTGAATCGCACTGGTTGTCAAGTTGCAGTCTACGTCACACCTCTCGGGAAAGTGAAGGGTGTGGGTTGCTTTTACTTATGCGCTGACTTTCCTGAGAAGTCTGCTCCCTGTCTTTCTTTCTCGATGACAAGATGTGTGATAGCAGAAATGCTCCTTGGGGAAAGGAAGTGCTGTTTGACTTTTTAGAGCAATCTAAATCGCGACTTGCAGTGTCTGGAGTGAAGAGACGGGAGCATCTGTTATACAAGGGGAAGTCGAAAGCTGGGGCTCTTTAGCCTAGAGAAGAGAAAGCTCAGGGCGTGTTATCAGTGTGTATAATGTTTGAAAATGGATGAGGGGAATAAAGACAGCAGAGACGGACTCTTCTCAGTGGTGTTCAGTGATAGGACAGGAAACAAAGGCTCAAGCTGAAATACTGGCAAGTGTTTAACCATCGACAAAGCACCTTTCTCCCCGTGAGAGTGATGGAACACTGGAATAGGATATTAGAATGTCCAGGTAGATGTGGTCCTAAGCAACCTGCCCTAGCTGACCCTGGTTTGAGCTGGTGGGTTGGGCTAGACCATCTCCAGAGACAACTTCCAGCCTCAGCCACTCCATGGTTCTAAATTGCTTGGATTTTTAAAGCCCTAGGAGTGCAGGCAGGAATTTCCAGAGGAATTCCAGTTCCAAAGACAGACTGTGGAACTGGCCACTAGCTCTGCTGTAAAGGTCAGAAATCCTGCCTATATTAATCAGCTGCTAAGCCAAATAAAGCCTTGGTGAAATGCACCTCTAATATCAGGCTCCCCAGACAGGAAAACAATTATAACCAGTGGCCAGTCTGAGACGTGTTTTTCAAACTGCACTGCGCAGCACCATCTGCTGGTGACGGAAAGCTGGATTTTTTATTCCTTCAGGCTTTGAGAAAAAAGCTCTCACCATACGAAAGACAGTTTGAAAGACCATACGAAAGACAGTTTTCAAACAAGAAACAGTACTTTAAGTTTAAAAATAAGCAATTCAAAAGAGACAGCATACAAAAAACACAGAAGTCACCAAAAGTTTATCAACCCGCGTTAACCCTGGAAACACACAAAGTGGAAAAATATCCTTGTGATGACCTCCCCAAGTAAACGGGAATGCGTATGGTTCACGTAACAAAGCAAGAAATCTCGGAGCCCGTATCACAGCGCAGCGTTCTTCTGCACTGCTACGTGGGCTCCCAACGGCGAGGTGAGGGTTAAAAGCAAACAAAGGCGTGTGGCATCAGTCCCTTTGTGACGCCGCCGCGGGCACATCCTGTGTCCCCGCGGTGCGGAGCAGCGGCAGCGGCAGAGCTGCGGGCGGCGGGCAGGAGGCTGTCTCCGAGCGGGACAGGCGGTGCACGGCTGCTCCGGGGGCTTCTGAACCGCTGGGAGAAAGCTCCGAGGGGAAGGAAGAGTGTGAGGAGCTGTCTCTGAAGAACAGCCACCGACGGGTCAGGTCGGGAGCTTTTGGGGGAGAAGGAGAGAGCGAGGCGACGGGGGGGAACCCGGGGCTTGGTGTGTGCTACGGGCACGCTGTGTAGCACGGCGAGCTGGGCGCCATCCAGGACACTCCTCGAGTGCGTCAGAGATCATTGCTGAACACAGGTAACGTGCTCTCCTGCCCGAGGGGACGCCAGCATCCCCAAAATCCCAACATCCCCCCCCAACATCCTTCTGTCTAAACTGGAGAGAGATGGGTTTGATGGGTGGACTGTTCGGGGGGGTAAGGAATTGGTCGGATGGTCGCACCCAGTAAGTTACGGTCAAGGGCTTGCCGTCTGGAATGGAGATCCGAGAGGTCCATCCTGGGACTCCTGCTGTTCAATATCTTCATCAGTGAAAGAGACAGTGAGATCGAGGGCACCCTCAGCAAGTCTGCAGGTGACACCAAGCCGAGTGCTGCAGTTGTTACACCAGAAGGATGGCAAGTCATCCCGAGGGACCCCGAGAGGCTGGAGAAGTGGGACTATGTGAACCTCATGAGGCTCAACAGGGCCAAGGGCAAGGTCCTACAGCTGGGTCGGGACAGTCTGCTGTTTCACTGCAGGCTGGGGATGATGTGATTGAGAGCAGCCCTGCGGAGAAGGACTTGGGGGTGCTGATTGACGAGAAGCTCGACAGGAGTCGGCAATGTGCACTCGCAGCCCAGAAGGCCAACCGTGTCCTGGGCTGCATCAGAAGCAGCGTGGCAAGCAAGTCCAGGGAGGGGATTCTGCCCCTCTATGGGATATTAGGCAGAAATTCCTCCCCGTGAGGGTGGTGAGGTTCTGGCCCAGGTTGCCCAGGGAAGCTGTGTCTGCCCCATCGCTGGAGGTGTTCAACGCCAGGCTGGATGGGGCCTGGGGCAGCCTGGTCTGGTGGGAGGTGTCCCTGCCAATGCCAGGGGGTTTGGAACTGGATGGGCTTTGAGATCCCTTCCAACTCAAAGCTTTCTATGTTTTGCGGATTCTATGAAAGGACAGTGTTCCTTTTAGCATTCATTTGATGGGTGATGGCTTTGCGAATGTGTTTTTTGTCCATGAGATGCAATTCAAAGAGTGAATATCTTGGTTACAGACGCGGTATTTTGAGCAAACAAATCATCCTGACATGGATCAAAAAGGAAGTCTGGATCTTGGAAGATGTGACAGAGCTAAAAAGAGAAAGAGGGGATCACCAAGTGGTGCGCAGGAGAGCAAGCGATGTAAAACAGATCCTGAAAAATGCTATGGGGCTAAAAAGTCAAGGAGATCCACAAGCAGTGCCCCAGAGACCCAGGACAAGAAACCAGATCTTGGAAGAGGCAAGAGGGCTACAAAGAGAGAGAGATCAGCAAGCAGTGCACCACAGACCCAGCACAAAAAAATGGAACTTGGAAGGTGCAAGAGACCTAAAAAGAGAGAGAGTGGTTCACCGGAGAGCAAGCGCAGGAAATGTGATGTTGGAAGAAGCAGCAGGACTCCAACGAAACAGAGTACAGCCAGCGTTGCCCCAGAGAACAAGTGTGAGAGCCCGGATCTTGGAAAAAGAAAGAGCTCTAAGAAGAGAGAGAGATCAGCAAGCGGTGCACAGGACAGCAAGCGCTGCAAACTGGATCGAAGCATAATGAGCAGTCTCGAAAGGGAATTGCAGGCACGGTCCAGTCCCTATATATTTGCAGTAGTTTATTCCTTTTGCTGATATTAGTGGCTTATTCTTTTTGCTGGGATTTGATTTTCTTGAGTGAAAATGTATAGTTTGCAGGCACATGTGTGACAGCACACAGGACAGTCTTGCTGTTTCTTCCTGGGATGTATTTGACCAGATTAGTGAACGAGAACCATCCATCGGAGTGCCTGAAATGCAGGCATGTCTCTCCTGCCTTTGGAATTTCTCTGAGGACAGGCATTTATTTTGGCCCTACTCAAAAATGCAAGCCCAGGCTTTTAAACTTCCTTTTGACTCAGGATCGTGGAAACAGCAAGGAGATCACATCAGATTTTTGCTTTTGTACAAACGCGTTTAGTAAGATGTTCTAAGCATCACTGAAAAATCTGTAGAGTCAGATATGTATGACGTCTGCCCGCTAGTGGGGCAGTTGTTCTGGTCTTTGTTATCCATTTAATTCTTTACAAAGCTGCAGATAGCATTTATAACGTAAGGTCTTCAGCTGAGACGGCCTAAAGTAAATGCGTAAGCTGTGTGCGATGTACCAAACAATTCTTATCCAAAATTCAGACTGGCAATTTAATCTCAGTTACTTCAGAGGAGTATTTTAATGCGGCCCAAAGGCAATTTTATATGGAAATACAGAAGAACATTCTGTCCTCTGTCTCTGGAAGATACACCTGAAAGACACCTTTGATGTATAGAAGAGAATTGTTAAATCCTTTTGCTTTAAACAAGAATACGGGCACTGAAATCCTGAAGCAAAATTCAGGGAATCAATCTTGTAAAAGGAAACCTTGTATTTTTCTGTTGCCTTGCCATTATGAGTATCCAATCCGAAAATATCTTCCTCACGACCTTTTTGCCCTGTAACATAAATGATGTGACCTGTGAGTTGCCGGGGGCTGAATTGGAAATTGCTCCTGCCAACTGTTGTGGCCTGGCGTGTATCCGAGTGCCCGACTGCCTCCCTGCTGAATGCATTTTATACTCTGAGCTGAATTCACTCATGTTTGTTGACTGTCTGGACTATCTTGGTGCCATTCCAGGTTAGTCGTCGAAGGAGCACAGCCAGGAGTGTAGAGGATGAGGAGGCGGGTCACCTGATCTGTCAGAGAGGAGACATGCTCCACGCAAGATGTATAGAATATTTTTCAATGTTTTTTAGCTTTTCGGACAGAATAAGTTCTTTTAGCGTAAGATGTGAGGGGGTTCTCTCTTTCTTTCTCTCTTGACTTTTTGGTTGGGGGTGGGACTGTTTTCTTTTGAATAATCTATTATAGACATTATTAAGAGTATACCTTGGGGATTTTTCCCTTACCCCCTCCCCCCCAAAAAAAAGTATTCAACGAAGTGAATGAACCTACTGGGATGGGATCCCTGTAAATGTACTTTGAAGACAGTTGTCCAGTAACATCTCTCAGACCAGATATTTACAATTTAGAGCACATCCTAGAACAACCTTCAGTGATAGTACTTAGTCCTTCTAATTGTTTGCTTTATCTCTGTTTATTGTTGATTATTTGCTAGGCAATTTAATAGCTGAGTAGCTTCACCACTTTGGTGACTAAGAGTTCTTTTCTTTATAGACGAGGTTCTTGCTGTGTTGGGTGAAGGTGGTTTCTCAAAAGTAGTGGAATGCATGGATCACGGAGCGTAAGTCTTTTAATTGGGCTCCTGTCATTTTTCGTACTGAAACTCTCCGTATGAGGTTCAGGAAGTGCTTTCTGATCCTACTAGGCTTTCTCTTTGCTTCCTCCTGTGCTGCTCTCTGTATTTCACTAAGGTGACCGCAGCTGCCAATCAAAATTGTCGTTGGTCCGTGGTGCTATAAGCAGCCCCCAGACACGAGGGTTGTGCAGGGCTGGTGGCGGAGGCAAAGGTTGTGTCTTCTGCAGGTTCAGCCCAGCCTGGTAGAGGTCAGGGCTGAACGGGAGAGGTGGCCTGGGGAGCGTGGGGTGCAGCTGCAGCCCCCACACAGGGCAGACTTGGGGCCTGTGCCACCCCAGCTCTGGATAATGAGCAACGTCTGACATGGTGTAGCTTCTCTTAAAGCATCATCTGCAAGGACGCAGCCCCATTGGCGTTCTAACAGAGCGCCCGTTATAAGTCAAGAACGTATTTTGCGTTTGATGGCACTTTTGCTGTGTGCAAAACAGTATGGAAGGAGGTTGTCTTTCCAGTCCCGGCAGAAGGCATTTGACACTTCAGTGACATTTTTACTACTCGGAGGGCTGAAGGCGGCTTGCCATTTTAGATTAACGGTTGTCTTAGGTTGTGAAGTGGGGAAGTTTCTCCAGTATCAGCCCAGCATCCATAGAAAGAAAGGGGAGGCAAAAGGGGCTTGAAGAATAATACCTTTTAATATTAAAAGGATCGAGTGTGTTTTCAAAATGTAAAGATGAAGTTTTAGCTGTGTTGGCGCATAGATGACTCTGGGTGATATGAAGTCAGTCTGACCTTTTCCCAGAGGGTTTCCAGTGTTAGGAACAGGGCAATATGGGGTGATAACGACCCAACAGTCTGACTTAAAAGTACTCATTGTTCTAAACTCCCTTAAAACCTGTCTTTTCAGGGAAGGCAGACATGTTGCAGTGAAAATAGCAAAGAATTTTGATTGGTCCTCCGATGCGGCTCGTGAGGAAATACAGGTGCTGGAAGATTTAAAAGCATCAGACCCCAGCAATGCCTAGTAAGCACACAAAGCCAACCGTGATGTGTTTTGGCTCGAAGACTTCTTCTAGTGTTCTTCTAGTGCACACAGTGTGTGTATGAGCGCTGCACAACTCGCTGTTGCAATGCATGTGTTTTCCTGCTTTTGCAGTCACTGTGTCCAGATGTTGGGATGGTTTGAGCACCGTGGACACGTCTGCATTGTTTTTGAGCTCCTGGGGCTCAGCACCTTTGACTTTATGAGCGTCAATGACTTCTTGCCGTTTAACCTGGACGACATTAGACACATGGCTTATCAGATCTGCACCTCTGTCAACTGTAAGTGTGTTTCCTCATTGCTTTATTTGTTAAAGTTTCTTTGCAGATCCCGCTAACTCTGTGAGTTCTCTTGCAGTTTTGCACATGAAGAAGTTGACACATACAGATCTGAAGCCAGACAATATTGTCTTTGTGAAATCTGACTACGTAGAAGAGTACAACCCCAAACTGGTAAGTTGCCATCCTCTTCCCCACTCTCCTCCACCTCAGTCATCCTCTGCGTTCATCTGGTCACTTGCATCCCACCACCTTTCATTTCAGGAATGCACTGAATGCAGACTGAGAAAACCAGACATCAGACTTGCGGACTTTGGGTGCGCCACTTACGATCATGATTACCATAACCCTGTGGTGACTACTAGACCTTACAGAGCTCCCGAGGTGGTCCTAGGTCAGTGGAAGGCTGTTTGTTTGACTGATCTTTCAAGTATGAGTTTTTGTGTGCTATTGAATGGAGCTAGAGAAGTGCTTGGTGTCTTGCTTGAGCTGTTGAACTGTTTGCCGTCTGCTCTAAACATGAACAACCTGAATCTTTTCACAGAGCTCGGATGGTCCCATCCATGCGATGTGTGGAGCATAGGATGTACTCTCCTGGAATACTACCGTGGAGTCTTAGTATTTGAGGTAGGCAACTCTATCCCTCAGAAGCATGCAGCATGCCCAGCACTCCCCAACTTGATGAACATAAGCTACGGAGAGGTGGGGACTAAAGGCAATGGTCTGTGCGAGAAAGTAAGCTGCATTCCTCTGTGGTGCCAAGTTGAAGAGAACAGAAGATGTAGGCCACAAGGAACGTTCTCAGCGGCAGATTTTGACAAGTTACTTTCAGTAGACGTTTTGGCAGCGTCTTGAAATGAAGGGTCGCCCTGTTAACTTTTGGCATTTACAAGGCACCTTAATACCAGATGTGGCTTCATCTATCACCATCAGCAAATACTACTCAAAGGATTGAATCCTGTCCTCTTGACAGTATTGCTGAAACGGAACTTGAAGAAGAGAGGAAGAAAAAACACCAAGGCAAGATCAAGGGGAATGAAATCCAGTAGCTTCTAACTTCTTTCAGGAAACAGAGAACTCGAGCCTCTCATTTTTTTGTCGATCAGTTTCAGGTTATTGTTTGCAGGGTACAGTCAAAAATGAAGTCAGGCTGGTGTGTGCTTCTTGATAACTTCCTCTGAACAAGGAACGAAAAACGTCTCTCTTGACTTCCTTGCAGCCCGATGACAACATAGAACACCTGGCAATGATGGAGCGATTACTGGGGCCTTTGCCAGATCAAATGATAAAGAGAGTTGTTTCTTCAAAGAAGAAGTATTTCTGTAATGGCCGTCTGGCCTGGGATGAAGGCAGTGCGTCTGGGCAATATGTCTCGGGGTGCTGTAAACCCCTGAAGGTAAGATTGCAGGGGGAAGATGCTTCTGGGCAGAGGAGCTCCAAGTGCAATTCTAAGACTGGAAGCCCGTGTTTTGTTGTTTTCTTCGTGAAGGAATACATGACGTGCCACGATTCTGACCATGAGAATCTGTTTGATCTGATTGGGAAGATGCTGGAGTATGACCCAGCCACGCGCATTACTATGGAAGAAGCACTGGAACATCCTTTCTTCCTCCCACTGAAGCAGGAAAATAGCGCATAGCCTCCTACAGCTGATGCAGATGAACTTCTCTGTCTGCCTGTTAAGAAACGGAAACTCTGTGAAGTGGCGATTGTTTGTTTGTGTATCTTAGGTATTTAATTATTGATGCTGAATTCAAATGCGTCTGTTGGAATAAAATTTATTTAAGGAAAAGACAGTGATGAGCCCGGTTGTGTTTCCCCAGTAAAACAACATCTCAGGACACTTTTATCGTGTGGATGAGAGCACCCTCTACTCTATATATTTGTTAATTTTTGGTGGGGTACTCTGGTCACCAGTATTCCTGGCAATGGTCATTGCTGGCATACAGTAGTAGAGACTTCTCTCTTCTTGCAGCTCTTTCTTGGATTACAAGCTGTCCTGAGCCTCTCCATTAAGGACTCAAAGAAGGCTGATAGGCTTGTTTAGGGAGCCAAATTGGGGGATTATGTCTCAAAGATTGTCAAAAGCTGCTGCCAGGTTGTAACACAAGAGCCAAGGAAACCACAAAGTCAGCAAATCAGCACTCCACAGAAGTTCGGCAGAGGGAGGAGGTGGCGTGTGGTCGTGTCATGTAGACACGAGCTGGAGACACTGAGTAGCACCGCGCAAGCGCAGGTGGGTGAAGATGTGCAGGCCGTGTGGTACACGACAACCCAAACTGGGAAGAAGTATAAAATGACCCACCAAAAAGCCCCTCTGACCAGCACTGACTCTTTGTGGGACCCCCGAGATGCCAAGCTTTGAAGACTCTGCAAACACATTGTGGTGACTATTCTTGCGACGCTCTCCTGAGCCCTTGCTTAACTTTCCATCTTTGCTCCTCTCTTGCCTATCACTGCAAGTCTCCTCTAATTTTTCACGTGCTTCCTTTTTACAAGAAAGAAAGATTTTTGATGCACAGCCTCTGAAATGTGTTCTGTCTCAAACTCACTCTGGGGATTCCAAACAAAACCCTCCTGGCTTTGGTCTGGGACATTTTTTTGGTGTCAGAAGTGGGATCCCCGTGAAATGAGAGCTCCATACCTTTTCCTGAGATAAGCAAAACCTCTCAGGAGTGTAAGGAGGAGTGGGACCGTGGCTCTTTAGAACTTTCGTGGTACCTTCTGAGGCGTCCATTCCAATTGTATGAATTGTCTGTTTGCTGTTGTTGTGAATCGCACTGGTTGTCAAGTTGCAGTCTACGTCACACCTCTCGGGAAAGGAAAGGGTGTGGGTTGCTTTTACTTATGCGCTGACTTTCCTGAGAAGTCTGCTCCCTGTCTTTCTTCCTCGATGACAAGATGTGTGATAGCAGAAATGCTCCTTGGGGAAAGGAAGTGCTGTTTGACTTTTTAGAGCAATCTAAATCGCGACTTGCAGTGTCTGGAGTGAAGAGACGGGAGCATCTGTTATACAAGGGGAAGTCGAAAGCTGGGGCTCTTTAGCCTAGAGAAGAGAAAGCTCAGGGCGTGTTATCAGTGTGTATAATGTTTGAAAATGGACTGAGGGGAATAAAGACAGCAGAGACGGACTCTTCTCAGTGGTGTTCAGTGATAGGACAGGAAACAAAGGCTCAAGCTGAAATACTGGCAAGTGTTTAACCATCGACAAAGCACCTTTCTCCCCGTGAGAGTGATGGAACACTGGAATAGGATATTAGAATGTCCAGGTAGATGTGGTCCTAAGCAACCTGCCCTAGCTGACCCTGGTTTGAGCTGGTGGGTTGGGCTAGACCATCTCCAGAGACAACTTCCAGCCTCAGCCACTCCATGGTTCTAAATTGCTTGGATTTTTAAAGCCCTAGGAGTGCAGGCAGGAATTTCCAGAGAAATTCCAGTTCCAAAGACAGACTGTGGAACTGGCCACTAGCTCTGCTGTAAAGGTCAGAAATCCTGCCTATATTAATCAGCTGCTAAGCCAAATAAAGCCTTGGTGAAATGCACCTCTAATATCAGGCTCCCCAGACAGGAAAACAATTATAACCAGTGGCCAGTCTGAGACGTGTTTTTCAAACTGCACTGCGCAGCACCATCTGCTGGTGACGGAAAGCTGGATTTTTTATTCCTTCAGGCTTTGAGAAAAAAGCTCTCACCATACGAAAGACAGTTTGAAAGACCATACGAAAGACAGTTTTCAAACAAGAAACAGTACTTTAAGTTTAAAAATAAGCAATTCAAAAGAGACAGCATACAAAAAACACAGAAGTCACCAAAAGTTTATCAACCCGCGTTAACCCTGGAAACACACAAAGTGGAAAAATATCCTTGTGATGACCTCCCCAAGTAAACGGGAATGCGTATGGTTCACGTAACAAAGCAAGAAATCTCGGAGCCCGTATCACAGCGCAGCGTTCTTCTGCACTGCTACGTGGGCTCCCAACGGCGAGGTGAGGGTTAAAAGCAAACAAAGGCGTGTGGCATCAGTCCCTTTGTGACGCCGCCGCGGGCACATCCTGTGTCCCCGCGGTGCGGAGCAGCGGCAGCGGCAGAGCTGCGGGCGGCGGGCAGGAGGCTGTCTCCGAGCGGGACAGGCGGTGCACGGCTGCTCCGGGGGCTTCTGAACCGCTGGGAGAAAGCTCCGAGGGGAAGGAAGAGTGTGAGGAGCTGTCTCTGAAGAACAGCCACCGACGGGTCAGGTCGGGAGCTTTTGGGGGAGAAGGAGAGAGCGAGGCGATGGGGGGTGGGGAGGGGGCGGGAACCCGGGGCTTGGTGTGTGCTACGGGCACGCTGTGTAGCACGGCGAGCTGGGCGCCATCCAGGACGCTCCTCGAGTGCGTCAGAGATCATTGCTGAACACAGGTAACATGCTCTCCTGCCCGAGGGGACGCCAGCATCCCCAAAATCCCAACATCCCCCCCCAACATCCTTCTGTCTAAACTGGAGAGAGGTGGGTTTAATGGGTGGACTGTTCGGGGGGTGGTGAGGTTCTGGACCAGGTTGCCCAGGGAAACTGTGTCTGCCCCATCCCTGGAGGTGTTCAACGCCAGGCTGGATGGGGCCTTGGGCAGCCTGGTCTGGTGGGAGGTGTCCCTCCCAATGCCAGGGGGTTTGGAACTGGATGGGCTTTGAGGTCCCTTCCAACTCAAAGCTTTCTATGTTTTGAGGATTCTATGAAAGGACAGTGTTCCTTTTAGCCTTCATTTGATGGGTGATGGCTTTGTGAATGTGTTTTTTGTCCGTGAGATGCAATTCAAAGAGTGAATATCTTGGTTACAGACGCAGTATTCCAAGCAAACTAATTATCCTGACATGGATCAAAAAGAAAGTCTGGATCTTGGAAGATGCAACAGGGCGAAAAAGAGAAAGAGGGGATCACCAAGTGGTCCACAGGAGAGCAAGTGCTGTAAAATGGATCTTGAAAAATGCAACAGGGCAAAAAAGGCAAAGAGATCTGCAAGCGGTGCACCAGAGACCCAACAGAAGAAACCAGATCTTGGAAGAGGCAAGAGGGCTAAAAAGAGAGAGAGATCAGCAAGCGGTGCACCGGGGGACCAGGCCTGCAAGCCGGATCTAGGAAGGTGCAAGACGCCTAAAAAGAGAGAGAGTGGTTCACCAGAGAGCAAGCGCAAGAAATGTGATGTTGGAAGAAGCAGCAGGGCTCAAAAGACACAGAGGACAGCCAGCGTTGCACCAGAGAAGAAGTGCGAGAGCCCGGATCTTGGAAGAAGAAAGAGGTCTAAAAAGAGAGAGAGATCAGCAAGCGGCGCACCAGAGAGCCAACAGAAGAAACCAGATCTTGCAAGAGGCAAGAGGGCTAAAAAGAGAGAGAGATCAGCAAGCGGTGCACCGGAGGACCAGGGCTGCAAGCCGGATCTAGGAAGGTGCAAGACGCCTAAAAAGAGAGAGAGTGGTTCACCAGAGAGCAAGCGCAAGAAATGTGATGTTGGAAGAAGCAGCAGGGCTCAAAAGACACAGAGGACAGCCAGCGTTGCACCAGAGAAGAAGTGCGAGAGCCCGGATCTTGGAAGAAGAAAGAGGTCTAAAAAGAGAGAGAGATCAGCAAGCGGCGCACCAGAGAGCCAAAAGAAGAAACCAGATCTTGCAAGAGGCAAGAGGGCTAAAAAGAGAGAGAGATCAGCAAGCGGTGCACCGGAGGACCAGGGCTGCAAGCCGGATCTAGGAAGGTGCAAGACGCCTAAAAAGAGAGAGAGTGGTTCACCGGAGAGCAAGCGCAAGAAAAGTGATGTTGGAAGAAGCAGCAGGGCTCAAAAGACACAGAGGACAGCCAGCGTCGCACCAGAGAAGAAGTGCGAGAGCCCGGATCTTGGAAGAAGAAAGAGGTCTAAAAAGAGAGAGAGATCAGCAAGCGGTGCACAGGACAGCAAGCGCTGCAAACTGGATCACAGCAGAACGAGCAGTCACAAAAGGGAACTGCAGGCACGGTCCAGTCCCTACGAATATTTGCAGTAGTTTATTCCTTTTGCTGATATTTTATTCTTTTTGCTGGGATTTGATTTTCTTGAGTGAAAATGTATAGTTTGCAGGCACATGTGTGACAGCACACAGGACAGTCTTGCTGTTTCTTCCTGGGATGTATTTGACCAGATTAGTGAATGAGAACCATCCATCGGAGTGCCTGAAATGCAGGCATGTCTCTCCTGCCTTTGGAATTTCTCTGAGGACAGGCATTTAGTTTGACCCTACTCAAAAAAAAAAAAAAAAAAGCCCAGGCTTTTAAACTTCCTTTTGACTCAGGATCTGGAAACAGCAAAGAGATCACATCAGATTTTTTGCTTTTGTAAAAACACATAACTGCAGATAGGATTTATAACGTCAGATCTTCAGCTGAGATGGCCTAAAGTAAAGGTGTAAGCTGTGTGCGATGTACCAAACAATTCTTATCCAAAATTCAGACTGGCGATTAAATCTCAGTTACTTCAGAGGAGTATTTTAATGTGGCCAAAAGGCAACTGTATATAGAAATACAGAAATATAGAAGAACATTCCGTCCTTTGTCTCTGGAAGATACATCTAAAAGACACCTTTGATGTATAGAAGAGAATTGTTAAATCCTTTTGCTTTAAACAAGAATACGGGCACTGAAATCCTGAAGTAAAACTCAGGGAACCAATCTTGTAAAAGGAAACCTTGTATTTTGCTGTTGCCTTGTCTCTGCAAGTATCCAATCCGAAAATCTCTTCCTCGATACCATTATGCCTTGTAACATATACAATGCGCCCCCTGAGTTGCCAGGAGCTGAATTGGAAATTGCTACTGCCAACTGTTGTGGCCTGGCGTGTATCCTCCCTGCTGAATGCATTTTATACTCTAAGCTGAATTCACTCATGTTTGTTGACTGTCTGGACTATCTTGGTGCCATTCCAGGTTAGTCGTCGAAGGAGCACAGCCAGGAGTGTAGAGGATGAGGAGGCGGGTCACCTGATCTGTCAGACAGGAGACATGCTCTATGCAAGATGTACAGAATATTTTTCAATGTTTTTTAGCTTTTCGGACAGAATAAGTTCTTTTAGCGTAAGATGTGAGGGGGTTCTCTCTTTCTTTCTCTCTTGACTTTTTGGTTGGGGGTGGGACTGTTTTCTTTTTAATAATCTATTACAGACATTATTAAGAGTATACCTTGGGGATTTTTCCCTTATCCCCTCCCCCCCCAAAAAAAGTATTCAACGAAGTGAATGAACCTACTGGGATGGGATCCCTGTAAATGTACTTTGAAGACAGTTGTCCAGTAACATCTCTCAGACCAGATATTTATAATTTAGAGCACATCCTAGAACAACCTTCAGTGATAGTACTTAGTCCTTCTAATTGTTTGCTTTATCTCTGTTTATTGTTGATTATTTGCTAGGCAATTTAATAGCTGAGTAGCTTCACCACTTTGGTGACTAAGAGTTCTTTTCTTTATAGACGAGGTTCTTGCTGTGTTGGGTGAAGGTGGTTTCTCAAAAGTAGTGGAATGCATGGATCACGGAGCGTAAGTCTTTTAATTGGGCTCCTGTCATTTTTTGTACTGAAACTCTCAGTATGAGGTTCAGGAAGTGCTTTCTGATCCTACTAGGCTTTCTCTTTGCTTCCTCGTGTGCTGCTCTCTGTATTTCACTAAGGTGACCACAGCTGCCAATCAAAATTGTCGTTGGTCCATGGTGCTATAAGCAGCCCCCAGACACGAGGGTTGTGCAGGGCTGGTGGCGGAGGCAAAGGTTGTGTCTTCTGCAGGCTCAGCCCAGCCTGGTAGAGGTCAGGGCTGAACGGGAGAGGTGGCCTGGGGAGCGTGGGGTGCAGCTGCAGCCCCCACACAGGGCAGACTTGGGGCCTGTGCCACCCCAGCTCTGGATAATGAGCAACGTCTGACATGGTGTAGCTTCTCTTAAAGCATCATCTGCGAGGACGCAGCCCCATTGGCGTTCTAACAGAGCGCCCGTTATAAGTCAAGAACGTATTTTGCGTTTGATGGCACTTTTGCTGTGTGCAAAACAGTATGGAAGGAGGTTGTCTTTCCAGTCCCGGCAGAAGGCATTTGACACTTCAGTGACATTTTTACTACTCGGAGGGCTGAAGGCGGCTTGCCATTTTAGATTAACGGTTGTCTTAGGCTGTGAAGTGGGGAAGTTTCTCCAGTATTAGCCCAGCATCCATAGAAAGAAAGGGGAGGCAAAAGGGGCTTGAAGAATAATACCTTTTAATATTAAAAGGATCGAGTGTGTTTTCAAAATGTAAAGATGAAGTTTTAGCTGTGTTGGCGCATAGATGACTCTGGGTGATATGAAGTCAGTCTGACCTTTTCCCAGAGGGTTTCCAGTGTTAGGAACAGGGCATATGGGGTGATAACGACCCAACAGTCTGACTTAAAAGTACTCATTGTTCTAAACTCCCTTAAAACCTGTCTTTTCAGGGAAGGCAGACATGTTGCTGTTAAAATAGCAGAGAATTTTTATTGTTCCAACATTGTTGCTCCTGAGGAAATACAGGTGCTGGAAGATTTAAAAGCATCAGACCCCAGCAATGCCTAGTAAGCCCACAAAGCCAACCGCGATGTGTTTTGGCTCGAAGACTTCTTCTAGTGTTCTTCTAGTGCACACAGTGTATGTATGAGCGCTGCACAACTCACTGTTGCAATGCATGTGTTTTCCTGCTTTTGCAGTCACTGTGTCCAGATGTTGGAATGGTTTGACCACCATGGACACGTCTGCATTGTTTTTGAGCTCCTGGGGCTCAGCACCTTTGACTTTATGAGCATCAATGACTTCTTGCCATTTAACCTGGACGACATTAGACACATGGCTTATCAGATCTGCACCTCTGTCAACTGTAAGTGTGTTTCCTCATTGCTTTATTTGTTAAAGTTTCTTTGCAGAACCCACTAACTGTATGTGATCTCTTACAGTTTTGCACATGAAGAAGTTGACACATAGGGATCTGAAGCCAGACAATATTGTCTTTGTGAAATCTGACTACGTAGAAGAGTACAACCCCAAACTGGTAAGTTGCCATCCTCCTCCCCACCTTCCTTCTCCTCAGTCATCCTCTGCATTCATCTGGTTACTTGCATCCCATCACCTTTCATTTCAGAAACGCAAGGAACGCAGACTGAGAAAAGCAGACATCAGACTTGTGGACTTTGGGTGCGCCATGTATGATCATGATCATCGTAACCCTGTGGTGACTACTAGACCTTACAGAGCTCCCGAGGTGGTCCTAGGTCAGTGGAAGGCTGTTTGTTTGACTGATCTTTCACGTATGAGTTTTTGTGTGCTATTGAATGGAGCTAGAGAAGTGCTTTGTGTCTTGCTTGAGCTGTTGAACTGTTTGCCGTCTGCTCTAAACATGAACAACCTGAATCTTTTCACAGAGCTCGGATGGTCCCATCCATGCGATGTGTGGAGCATAGGATGTACTCTCCTGGAATACTACCGTGGAGTCTTAGTATTTCAGGTAGGCAACTCTGTCCCTCAAAAGCATGCAGCATGCCTAGCACTCCCCAACTTGATGAACATAAGCTACGGAGAGGTGGGGTCTAAGGGCAGTGGTCTGTGCAAGAACGTAACCTGCAGTTCTCTGTAGTGCCGAGTTGAAGAGAACAGAAGATGTAGGCCACAAGGAATGTTCTCAGCAGCAGATTTTGACAAGTTACTTTCAGTAGACGTTTTGGCAGTGTCTTGAAATGGAGGGTTCCCCTGTTAACTGTTGGAATTTACAAGGCACCTTAATACCAGATATGGCTTCATCTATCACCATCAGCAAATACTACTCAAAGGCTTGAATCATGTCCTCTTGACAGTATTGCTAAAATGGAACTTGAAGAAGAGATGAAAGAAAACCACCAAGGCAAGGTGAAGGGGAAGAAACTCCAGTAGTTTGTAACATCTTTCAGGAAACACAGAACTCGAGCCTCTCTTTTTCCCTTTTTCAAGTTCAGGTTATTGTTTGCAGGGTACAGTCAAAAATGGAGTCAGGCTGGTGTGTGCTTCTTGATAACTTCCTCTGAACAAGGAACAGAAAATGTCTCTCTTGACTTCCTTGCAGCCCTATGATGACATAGAACACCTGGCAATGATGGAGCAATTACTGGGGCCTTTGCCAGATCAAATGATAAACAGAGTTGTTTCTTCAAAGAAGAAGTATTTCTGTAATGGCCGTCTGGCCTGGGAACGCAGTGTATCTGGGCAATATGTCTCAGGGCACTGTAAACCTCTGAAGGTAAGAGTGCAGGGGGAAGATGCTTCTGGGCAGAGGAGCTCCAAGTGCAATTCTAAGACTGGAAGCCCGTGTTTTGTTGTTTTCTTCGTGAAGGAATACATGATGTGCCACGATTCTGACCATGAGAATCTGTTTGATCTGATTGGGAAGATGCTGGAGTATGACCCAGCCACGCGCATTACTCTGGAAGAAGCACTGGAACATCCTTTCTTCCTCCCATTGAAGCAGGAAAATAGCACATAGCCTCCTATAGCTGATGCAGATGAACTTCTCTGTCTGCCTGTTAAGAAACGGAAACTATGTGAAGTGGTGATTGTTTGTTTGTGTATCTTAGGTATTTATTTATTGATGCTGAATTCAAATGCGTCTGTTGGAATAAAATTTATTTAAGGAAAAGACAGTGATGAGTCCGGTTGTGTTTCCCCAGTAAAACATCTCAGGACACTTTTATCGTGTGGATGAGAGCACCCTCTATAGGCCTCCCATGAACCAAGGAGTATGGATTTAATTACGGTTTATCTAACTGTCATTGGAAGAAGAAAAGACCCTAGGGCTGACGTTTACCCTTTAGCGAGTGACTGATGCATCTTTTCTGAGTAAGAGGACAGGGACAGCCCTTGCTGTTAAGCGTGAGGGTGGCCTTTATCTGTTGAAAGAAAAAAGTTACACAGGACAGAAGATCCCTGTAGTATTAAAGAAATTGCGCTGCCATTAGGAGTTATTATTTTTGTTAGTTTTTGTTAGGGTAGTCTTTGGTACTCTGGTCACCAGTATTCCTGGCAATGGTCATTGCTGGCATACAGTACTAGAGACTTCTCTATTCTTGCAGCTCTTTCTTGGATTACAAGCTGTCCTGAGCCTTTCCATTAAAGACTCAAAGAAGGCTGATAGGCTTGTTTAGGGAGACAAATTGGGGGATTATGTCTCAAAGATTGTCAAAAGCTGCTGCCACAAGATTGTTATAAGAGCTGCTGAAACCACAAAGTCAGCAAATCAGCACTCCACAGAAGTTCGGCGGAGGGAGGAGGTGGCGTGTGATCATGTCATATAGACACGAGCTGGAGACACTGAGTAGCACCGCGCAAGCGCAGGTGGGTGAAGATGTGCAGGCCGTGTGGTACACAACAACCCAAACTGGGAAGAAGTATAAAATGACCCACCAAAAAGCCCCTCCGACCAGCACTGACTCTTTGTGGGACCCCCGAGATGCCAAGCTCTGAAGACTCTGCAAACACATTGTGGTGACTATTCTTGCGACACTATCCTGAGCCCTTGCTTAACTTTCCATCTTTGCTCCTCTCTTGCCATTCACTGCAAGTCTCCTCTAATTTTTTCACGTGCTTCCTTTTTACAAGAAAGAAAGATTTTTGATGCACAGCCTCTGACCTCTGTCCTGTCTCAAACTCACTCTGTTGTCTGTTTGCTGTTGTTGTGAATCGCACTGGTTGTCAAGTTGCAGTCTACGTCAAACCTCTCGGGAAAGTAAAGGGTGTGGGTTGCTTTTACTTATGCGCTGACTTTCCTGAGAAGTCTGCTCCCTGTCTTTCTTCCTCGATGACAAGATGTGTGATAGCAGAAATGCTCCTTGGGGAAAGGAAGTGCTGTTTGACTTTTTAGAGCAATCTAAATCGCGACTTGCAGTGTCTGGGGTGGACTGGGCTCAGGGAAACTGGTATAAGATGCAAAGTGTAGTTGATCAGATAAGTGCTTTACGTAAGGATGCAAGAGTCAGGTCTGCAAAAGGAAAAGCAATTGTCTGTGCGGTCCTGGGTGCTGGTTTGGCTGCGGTGGTGGAGGCTGGAGATCATCATAGCGCTGCAGTCTCAGCTCATTGACTCTCTTCAGAACGTTGTTCAGAACCTGCAGGGACAGGTGACAGACTTAAGACAACAGCTCGAGGAGGAAAGGAGTCAGAGGAGACAGCTGCAGGATGCTTTTAAGAAACAGCTTCTTGCAGACAGCAGCGCCCACGAGGCAGGGTGCTCTAGATCAGAAAATGGTGATGCGCTCCCCCCTAAGACAGGAAATGGCGCGGCTTTCCTGGGAGAAGGGAACCGGACTGCTGATTGGATTAGAAGAAGCAGAAAGAAGTGTTCTCTTCCAGTACGACCTTGGAACATCCCTCATGGTTAAAGCAGTTGCTCTTCCTGGAAGGGTACGTACTTTTTCATGAGAGGAGAGAAGCTTTTCCGTTGTTAGGCAGTACATAACCCAGTTTCAAGAAAAGTATCGGAGCGTCTCTTTGCAGGAGGTGTTTTTTCGGTATCGCATTAACATGCCGTCAGTTGAGAGTATCCAGTCGACTGAGCCTCTATGTAAAACCACGGGCTTAACATGTCTTTTCAGTGTGCTGGTAGTAAAACAAGTTTTCTGGTTTTGTTGTAGAGCACAGTTACCTAATGCTCCGCTTCCACAAAAAGCCATTGAAAAAGACCTTTTATCGGCCTGAGTGAAAAAATAAAAAGCCTACTCTTTAAAGCTTCTCTAAGATAAATTTACTAAACGCTTAATTTCTGTCAGAAATATCATCTTTAAAAGATCTCCGACTTCCACAGTTCTGCTGAAGATGGCTTAAGCACATTCGCATCAATCTCTGTCTAGCAAGCAGGTGACTTTAGAGCCGAAGACTTGTTTATGTTGACTCTGGACAGAAAAAAGAGCCTTGAGTGTTGTCTGACAGATTGTTGACAGATTGTCTTTCAAGCTGCAGCTCTTGAACCTCTCCTTAGTGAATCTTGTGCTTGTGCGGACGGGGTACATTGGTGTGATGTTCCTATCAAACCCACTGACTGCAAGCCTTTGAGCCCACCCGTGCATTGTGCCCAGATGGGCAAACAGGGCTAAGAGCCAGGGAAAGGCACCGTGAGGCACCAAACCAAAGCATTCGGGTATTTTGATATGTTTTCAACAGCAATGATCGGCAGAGCCCTCTTAGAATCACAGAATCACCAGATTGGAAAAGACCTCTTGGATCATCGAGCCCAACCACTCCTATCTGCCACTAAACCATGTCCCCGAGCACCTCGTCTACCCGTCTTTTAAACACCTTCAGGGATGGTGAATCAAGAACCTCCCTGGGCAGCCTCTGCCATTGCCTCATGACCCTTTCTGTGAAAAAGCTTTCCCTGATATCCAGTCTGCAACTCCCCTGGCACAGCTTGAGGCCATTCCCCCTTGTCCTGTCCCCCGTCCCCTGGGAGAAGAGGCCAGCACCCTCCTCTCTACAACCTCCTTTCTGGTAGTTGTAGAGAGCAATAAGGTCTCCCCTCGGCCTCCTCTTCTCCAGGTTAAACAGCCCCAGTTCCTTCAACCGCTCGTCGTAAGACTCGTTCTCCGGCCCCTTCACCAGCTTCATTGCTCTTCTCTGGACGTGCTCCAGAGAACCATCTCCCAGCAGCTTCTGCAACCCCCGCGCCGGCCCCACCTCCCTCTGGAAGTTTAAGTTGGCCGTTCTGCTTAACCCCCCTGCCCACCCCACCTAGAACTGCGAATTCTACCATCTCACAATCGCTTTGCCTCAGGCACCCTCCAACCGCCACATCTCCCACAAGGCCTCCTCTGCTCACGGAGAGCAGGTCCAGGAGGGCGCCTTCCCTCCTCGGCTCCCTCACCAGCTGGTGAGGAACTTGTCTTCCACACACTCCAGGATCCTCCCAGACTGCTTCCTCTCTGCTGTAGCGCACTTCCAGCAGACAGCCGGTAGGTGAAAGTCACCACAAGGACAAGAGCTGGCGATGTTGAGACGCGTTGTTTGTAAAAGAGCCGGTCAGCCTCTTCCTCCTGGCTGGGCGATCTGTGACAGACTCCCATCACGCAGCTGCCTTCTCGTGGGCTCCTCTGATTTTCGCCCGCAGACGCTCAATCCTCTCGCCACTGGTATCGAGCTCGAGGCTATCGAAGCCCTCTCTAATGCAGAGCCCGCTGGAGCCCGTCGGGGCTTTAACCCGGTGCGGGTTCGGAGCCGCCCGGGCTCGCAGAGCCTCAGCCCGTCCGTGCGGGGCAGCCCGGAGTCGAGCCCCGGGCTCCGCCGCCGAGGCCGTCGAAGGGTTCCTAGAGCAGGCTCAGGCGTCCGTCCCTCGCCCCGCTCCGTGACGCCGC
Organism: Cuculus canorus; assembly: GCF_017976375.1. Classification (NCBI taxonomy): domain Eukaryota; kingdom Metazoa; phylum Chordata; class Aves; order Cuculiformes; family Cuculidae; genus Cuculus; species Cuculus canorus. Next base: position 30,270,563 of record NC_071406.1, on the reverse strand, counting down.
TGCGGGCGGATCGCGGCAACGCCGTGCGGGTCGGGCCGCCGCACAGAGCGGTCGCTGCCGCTGCGCGGAGGTGGAGGCGGTGGGAGCGGCGCCCGCTGCGGCCCCGTGCGGGGCGGGGGCTGAGCTGCTGGGCGGACGGCGGCGGGCAGGAGGCTCCGGGGGCCGAGCTGGGAAAGAGCTGTCCCTGGAGAACGGCCACCGACGGGGCTTTCTGGGGAGAAGGCTCACACCAGGCTCGGAGCCAGGCATTAATTAAGTGCTTCTCTCTGACCTCCTGCTCCTCACTCCTCAGCGTTGGAATGGAACTAAACAGTACTTGTGCCCCAGAGCCCTCCATCGTTCTCCCTAGAGTCCTAAAGTCTCTCTTAATGGCTTTCAGCTTCCTGCACTGTATGTCATCATTGTCGTTTTGAAACACTACCAGAGGGTAATAATCTGTCTCTTTGACCAAGGAAGGAAGTTTTCTAGTGACATCCTTCACTGACACCCCCGGTAAGCAGCAGACCTCCCTGTGGAGCGGGTCCGGTCTGCAGATGGGTCCCTCTGTTCCTTTTAGAAGGGAATCCCCTAAGACAATCACTCTCCGCTTCTTATTTACGGAGGATGTTTTTTATGGTTGTCTGAGGATGGCGCAGCCTAGGGCATGTTTCTAGGCTGTGGGAGCCATCTGCTCCATTCTTGGGGATGAATTCCACCTGCAGCGCTTTATATTTGTTCTCCAGGGGACCTGGGGGTTTGTTGTTTCGGTGGGGGGAGCAGGTTTCCGGGCAAGTATTGCTGCCATTCCCCATCTCTTGTTCCCCCAGCCTTGCAGTTTGCAGGTGGGTGTTGCTCAGCCGCACTAACTCCAGCAGCCTGCTGAGTTTGTGAGAGAGGGATGCTCCAGCGATCTATCGCCCTGTCACATTCCCTGATGGTCCTTAGTCTATTCACCTCCTCCCTCAGCTCTGCCACGACACGAAGGAGTTCCCCGACGCGAGCAGAGCTTCCACAAGTGGAGCGAGTGCCAGAGGCGTGAGCTGGTGTGGGAGGGGGGCACTGCCTCCAGCCCAGGCTCTGCGGGGCTGCACGGACCCACTGAGGCTCTGCCTGGGTGGCAACATCTCTCCTGCTCGCTGCAGCGCCCGGAGCGGTTTTAATCTTCTGCCGGGTCGCCTCCACGGTCCATTCTGGGCGGCCTCCAGCCCCTCCCCGCGCCCTCCCCGCCCCGAACTGCCCCGTTGCACTAAGGCGCTCCGCAGCTCTTTGCCGCACTCCTCCTCGCGCTGCTCGCAGGGGAACGTCTGAATCTCCCGCGAGACCGCCGGGACCGCCCCCTCCCCGTCAGGCCCCGCGCGGGACCGCCCCCTCGCGTCAGGCCCCGCGCGGGACCGCCCCCTCCCCTCAGGACCCGCGCGGGACCGGCCGCTGCCGCGTCAGGAGCCGAGCGCCGCCCGCCCCGCTCCCGCCGGAGTTTTCGGGGGCTTCTCCCGGCTCAGGGAAGCGCCCCACCGCCTCAGATGGCCACCCCACCGCAGCACTCACCGTCCTGCCGCTGGGTGCCGCCGAAAAAGCATAGAAACGACGACAGTGCCGAGCGTCAGGTCATGGCGGGACGAGTAATGGCGGAAGGGAATCCTGTGACACCCAAACCTGCCAGATCTTGCAGGAGGCAATAGGCCTCAAAAGAGAGAGAGATCAGCAAGCGGTGCACCGGAGGACCAGGGCTGCACGCCGGACCTAGGAAGGTGCAAGACGCCTAAAAAGAGAGAGAGTAGTTCACCGGAGAGCAAGCGCAAGAAATGTGATGTTGGGAGAAGCAGCAGGGCTCAAAAGACACAGAAGACAGCCAGCGTTGCACCAGAGAACAAGTGCGAGAGCCCGGATCTTGGAAGAAGAAAGAGGTCTAAAAAGAGAGAGAGATCAGCAAGCGGTGCACAGGACAGCAAGCGCTGCAAACTGGATCACAGCAGAACGAGCAGTCACAAAAGGGAACTGCAGGCACGGTCCAGTCCCTATGAATATTTGCAGTAGTTTATTCCTTTTGCTGATATTAGTGGCCTATTCTTTTTGCTGGGATTTGATTTTTCTTGAGTGAAAATGTATAGTTTGCAGGCACATGTGTGACAGCACACAGGACAGTCTTGCTGTTTCTTCCTGGGATGTATTTGACCAGATTAGTGAACGAGAACCATCCATCGGAGTGCCTGAAATGCAGGCATGTCTCTCCTGCCTTTGGAATTTCTCTGAGGACAGGCATTTATTTTGACCCCACTCAAAAATGCAAGCCCAGGCTTTTAAACTTCCTTTTGACTCAGGATCGTGGAAACAGCAAGGAGATCACATCAGATTTTTTGCTTTTGTAAAAACACATTTAGTAAGATGCTCTAAGCATCGCTGCAGATAGGATTTATAATGTCAGATCTTCAGCTGAGATGGCCTAAAGTAAAGGTGTAAGCTGTGTGCGATGTACCAAACAATTCTTATCCAAAATTCAGACTGGCGATTACATCTCAGTTACTTCAGAGGAGTATTTTAATGTGGCCAAAAGGCAACTGTATATAGAAATACAGAAATATAGAAGAACATTCCGTCCTTTGTCTCTGGAAGATACATCTAAAAGACACCTTTGATGTATAGAAGAGAATTGTTAAATCCTTTTGCTTTAAACAAGAATACGGGCACTGAAATCCTGAAGTAAAATTCAGGGAACCAATCTTGTAAAAGGAAACCTTGTATTTTGCTGTTGCCTTGTCTCTGCAAGTATCCAATCCGAAAATCTCTTCCTCGATACCATTTTGCCTTGTAACATATACAATGCACCCCCTGAGTTGCCAGGAGCTGAATTGGAAATTGCTCCTGCCAACTGTTTGTGGCCTGGCTCGACTGCCTCCCTGCTGAATGCATTTTATACTCTGAGCTTAATTCACTCGTGTTTGTTGACTGTCTGGACTATCTTGGTGCCATTCCAGGTTAGTCGTCGAAGGAGCGCAGCCAAGAGTGTAGAGGATGAGGAGGCGGGTCACCTGATCTGTCAGACAGGAGACATGCTCCATGCAAGATGTATAGAATATTTTTCAATGTTTTTTAGTTTTTGAGACAGAATAAGTTCTTTTAGCGTAAGATGTGAGGGGGTTCTCTCTTTCTTTCTCTCTTGACTTTTTGGTTGGGGGTGGGACTGTTTTCTTTTTAATAATCTATTATAGATATTATTAAGAGTATACCTTGGGGAGTTTTCCGCAGCACTCACCGTCCTGCCACTGGGTGCCGCCGAAAAAGCATAGAAACGACGACAGTGCCGAGCGTCAGGTCATGGCACTGGCGGGACGAGTAGTAGCAGAAGGGAATCCTGTGACACCCAAACCTGCCCACAGTACTCCAGGTGGGGCGGCACCAGTGTGGAGCAGAGCGGGACAATCCCCTTCCTCGATGGGCAAGCACCGCCCTCTTGGCTGCCAGCACACTGTTAGCTTGAGCTCAACTTACCCTTGATCAGAACCCCCAGATCCCTTTCCACAGGGCTGCGCTCGAAGTTCTCCCTCCCCAGTCCATGTGGATATCCAGTGCTGCCACACCCGAGGGGCAAAATCTGGCGCTCGCCCTTGTTAATCCTCACGCGGCTGGGGATTGCCCAGCTCTGCAGTTTGTCCAGGTCCCTCTGCAGGGCCTTGAGAGCATCAACAGCTTCCCCCCAGTTCCCTGCCATCCGCATACTTAGTTGTTAAAAATTCCATATCTAGTTTTGCAAATAAAAATGCACTAAAAATCCTGCATTTGTGTATTTCTTAAAAAAATCCTGTGTTTTCAGTTGTTCATTCACATGAGCATGAATAACACCTCAGAAAATACCCACCTTCCCTTCCTCAGTTAGTTACTTGTATTATGAAAAGGGCACTATACCGGCTGGAGATCTGAGATGATTTGTAGTATTAATGCATTCCCCAAAGCTTTCACCACATTGAACTGTGCTACATCCACGTAGTACAGTGTTCATGTGGGCCTTGAAAGCAATTCCAATGACTTAGTCCTTTGGATAGATGCAACGTTGTGGTAATGTGAGAGTACTAAGCTTCAAGCAGGTGCAGGCTGTCTGCAATGTGCTCCATACTTGGCCATTCAGGAGGAAGTGCCGGAGCACTGGCCCTGGGCGGATCCCAGCAGAGCCCCGCGAGTGACCGGTCACCAGCCCCACATAACCCACTGACCGCGACCCTTTGAGCCCGACTGTGCGTTCTGCGCAGATGAGAAAGCAGGACTAAAAGCTGGGGAAAGGCACCACGTGTCACACACTGAAGGGCACAGAGTAGGACCCAGAACTGCATTTAAACATTTACTTTATTACCTATAATGTTACAAATCTGAGTCAAATGTTTAAGCTTAAGTCTCTGCCAATATGAGCATAGTATAACAGTTTGTGAGAGACTATACGAGCTATAGACTATACAAGTGACTATACAATACTTTTCTTTACAGACGAGGTTGTCGCTGTGTTGGGTCAAGGTGAGTAGGAAAAGCAGGAATGCATTGACCCCGAAGTGTAAGTCCTTTTAATTCAGCTCCTGTCATTTTTCTTACTGAGACTCTCAGTGTGAGGTTCAGGAAGTAGTTTCTGATCCTATCAGACTTTCTCTTTGCTTCCTCATGTGCTGCTCTCTGTATTTTGCTTAAATAAATTTTATTGCAACAGACGAATTTCAATTTAGCATCAATAAATAAATACAGAATATTAATAAACAAACAAACAAACAAAACCCCAGCACTTAACATAGTTTCTGTTTCTTAACAGGCAGACAGAGAACTTTGTCTGCATCAGCTATAGGAGGCTATGTGCTATTTTCCTGCTTCAATGGGAGGAAGAAAGGATGTTCCAGTGCTTCTTCTAGAGTAATGCGCGTGGCTGGGTCATACTCCAGCATCTTCCCAATCAGATCAAACAGATTCTCATGGTCAGAATCGTGGCACGTCATGTATTCCTTCACGAAGAGAACAACAAAACACGGGCTTCCAGTCTTAGAATTGCACTTGGAACTCCTCTGCCCAGAAGCATCTTCCCCCTGCAATCTTACCTTCAGGGGTTTACAGCACCCCGAGACATATTGCCCAGATGCACTGCCTTCATCCCAGGCCAGACAGTCATTACAGAAATACTTCTTTTTCCTTAAAGAAACAACTCTCTCTCTCTCATGTGCTCTGGCAAAGGCCGCAGTAATCGCTCCATCATTGCCAGGTGTTCTATGTCGTCATCGGGTTGGAGGGAAGTCAAGAGTGACGTTTTTCATTCCTTGTTCAAAGGAAGTTACCAAGAAGCACACACCAGCCTGACTTCATTTTTTACTGTATCCTGCAAACAATAACCTGAACATGATCAAGGGAAAAAGAGAGGCTCGAGTTCTCTGTTTCCTGAAAGAAGTCACAAGCTCCCGCTCCAGCTCCCGGGGCGGCTCCAGCTCCCGGGGCGTCTCCCTCTGCACCCCTCCCCCGTGCGGGCGCCGCGGCGCAGGCGCGGGGCGGGGCGCTCCCATGATCCGGCGCTGGCGGCTGCCGTGGGCTGTGGGGGGCGCGGGGATGAGCCTGCGTGCCGGGCGCTGCCGGCCCGGGCCGCCCTGGCTGCGGCTGCCCGCGGTGCCGGGCGCGGAGCAGCCCCGCGCTAACGAGCTGCTGCTGCTTCCGCCGCCACCGCCACCCGGCCCCGGCGGAGCCCCGCAGCACCATGTGCTGTACTTCCCGGGAGACGTGCAGGTACGGCGGGGCTGAGCGGGGATGGGCAATCGCTAACGAGTCCCCGCGGTGCGGGTGGCGCCGGGAGCGGAGCGCTGAGCCCGAGCCGGGACCCGAGTGGACGAGCAGGGCGATGGCAGCTCGGCCAGGGTCAGCCGTGGTGCGGCCGGAGGGACCGGGGGATCCGCCCTGAGCTCGCTCTGGTGAGGCTGCAGCGCCCATCCTGGGCCCCTCGTGAGGCTCAGCAAGCCCAGGGGCGAGGTCCTACACCTGGGTCGGGACACTCTGGTTCCTGCGATGGGGTGACCACATCAACGGACACAGGAAAAGCAATGGATGTGATCTGTGTGGAATTCTGTGAAGCCTTGGACACGGTCGTCCCCACCAACATCCTTCTCTCTAAACTGGAGAGAGATGGATTTGATGGGTGTAAGGAATTGGTCGGATGGTCACACCCAGTAAGTTATGGTCAAGGGCTTGCCGTCCGGATGGAGATCCGAGGGGTCCGTCCTGAGACTCCTGCTGTTTAATATCTTCATCAGTGAAAGAGACAGTGAGATCGAGGGCACCCTCAGCAAGTCTGCAGATGACACCAAGCCGAGTGCTGCAGCTGTTACACCAGAAGGATGGCAAGTCATCCCGAGGGACCCCGAGAGGCTGGAGAAGTGGGACTATGTGAACCTCATGAGGCTCAACAGGTCCAAGGGCAAGGTCCTACAGCTGGGTCGGGACAGTCTGCTGTTTCACTGCAGGCTGGGGATGATGTGATTGAGAGCAGCCCTGCGGAGAAGGACTTGGGGGTGCTGATTGACGAGAAGCTCTCGCAGCCCAGAAGGCCAACCGTGTCCTGGGCTGCATCAAAAGCAGCGTGGCCAGCAAGTCCAGGGAAGGGATTCTGCCCCTTTACTCCTGTCTTGTGAGACCCCACCCAGAGTACTCTGTCCAGTTCTGGAATCTCCAACACGAGAAGGATATGGAACTGTTAGAGCGGGTCCGCCATGAAGGTGATGCAAGGGCTGGAGCACCTCTGCTCTAAGGACAGGCTGAGAGAATTGGGCTTATTCAGCCTGGAGAAGAGAAGGCTCCGGGGAGAGCTTATAGTGGCCTTAGAGTACCTGAAGGGGGCCTGCAAGAAAGCTGGGGAGGGACTTTTTAGAAGAGCTTGAAGTGATAGGATGAGTAAATTGGAAAGATTTAGGTTGGACATTAGGAAGAAGCTCTTCCTTATGAGGGTGGTGAGGCACTGGCCCAGGTTGCCCAGGAAAGTTGTGGATGCCCCATCCCTGGAGGTGTTAAAGGTCAGGCTGGACGGGGCTTTGAGCAACCTAATCCAGTGGGACATGTCTCTGCCTGTGGCAGGGGGTTAGAACTGAATGGGCTTTAAGGTCCCTTCCAACCCAAACCATTCTATGATTTGTGGCAGCAAAAGTGCTCTCTGAAACAGTATCGAAGAGTGTCTGCAGCAAGAGGCTGGTAAAGCCTAAAGATGGGAAGTTCTCCCAGTAGGCTCAGCTCTGTGCAGCTGTGCGCACACCCCAGCATTCCCCCACCAGTGTTCCATGGGTGCCGAGGCATGCTCAGCCCTTCCTGAGGGAGGGATGCCTTGTCTCCTGAGAGGAGACACTCTAAAGTGCTGTCCCTCAGTGTGGTCATCTCTGTGACATTATGTTCTTCTATTAGTCCCCTGATCCCAGAAGCCATTCCTTCCCAAAAGCAGGGGTAGTACCTTCTTGTTCTGGGAAAAGGCTTTCCTGTTCTGTGAGGTAAAGATGCAAAACTTGATGTATATTAATTTTAAGGATTGGAATGGCCTCAGGAAGCCTCTTTGATTACCACTGCTGAGTATGGCTTTATTATACCTTAATAAAATAAGCTAGTTAGTATTCTCTGCTGTGATGAATTCAGAGGTGAGGATCATTCATGACTTGGGGGTTAATATTTTTCCATCTGTGCCCCATGTGGATTTGAACAAGGGAAATAAAGTCTCCCTACAGCTGAATGAGAGGGATTTATTTTTTCTATAAAAAATAGACTTAAAACTTTGCAGTAAGTTTTCTGTTGTTTTTCTTTCATAAGACAATTGCTGTTTCTGCAGATGGAGATGATACAGTAAAGTTACGTATTCTGTGTCATACTAAGTTAAATAATGCTTTGGTCTTCCCTTTGAGTCAAGTTAACAAAAATTATTAGTACTTCCATGTGGTTTTTTAAGTTGTATTACTTATTGTATTTTATTATTATATTATTATAAATACTTATTGTATTTATTGTATTTATTATTGGTTTTGGTATTAAAAATATGGTGTGGTAAAATTAAAGTAGAATAAGTAAATTTAAATGTGCCAGTTTCTTTAATGTATTCCTTGTTCTGGAAGCCTAGCAAGCGAGCATCTCTCATGCATGTTTCTCTGTTAGTTACAGTACTTTCTTAGGAATATAAGTGCACTAGAGTGAGATGAAATATTTTCACAATGTAGTAATGTGTCTTTTCTAATTTTTCAGAACTACCATGACATCATGTCTTGCCACCCAGAAAACTTCCAGTGGGAGCAGTGGAGTTTTGAAAATGTTGCTACCATACTTGCTCGTCGGTTCCCTAATAGCTTTATTTGGGTTGTAAAGTGTTCTCGAATGCACCTGCACAAATTCAGTTGTTATGACAACTTTGTGGCGAGCAACATGTTTGGAGCACCAGAGCACAGCACTGACTTTGGAGCTTTCAGGCATCTCCATGCATTGCTTGTTAATGCATTCAGACTCTCTCAGAATATTCTGCTGTCCCAGAAAAGTGTGCATGGTGTCAGCAAGGATGCAAAAATAGCTGCTTGTAAATCACAGCCACAGTCTGTTCCTACAACAAATGGCTGCTCATCCACAAAAAGAGAGAGAGATTGTGAATGCTCTAATAATTCTGCTATGAACTTTGTTGTACCGTCTGCTGTAGATGCAGTGTCGTTTACTTTGATTGGCTTCAGTAAAGGCTGTGTGGTTCTGAACCAGCTGCTTTATGAGCTGAAGGAAGCTAAAAAAGATAAGAATATGGATGCATTCTTAAAAAACATAAAAGCAATGTACTGGTTGGATGGTGGTCACTCAGGAGGAAGCAATACTTGGGTTACTTACCCTGAAGTGCTGAAAGAACTTGCACAGACAGGAATTGAAGTTCATGCTCACGTTACACCATACCAAGTGTTTGACACAATGAGGTCATGGATTGGGAGAGAGCATGAAAAATTTGTACAGATACTGGAAGAATTTGGTGTGGAAATAAATGATCAACTCCATTTTGCTGATGACATTCCCTCCTTAGATAACCATTTCAGAGTTCATGAAGTGTTTTGAGACTGTATATGTCTGAACAGGACCTTCATTGTAAAAGCACTTTTGACGCCATACATGTTTTCATCTAGATTGACAACTTAGAGCAGATGCTTTCTGAAGAGAAGACTTAATCAGTCCTGCGTTGCTGATAGACATTATATATAAATTTCAGTAGGTTAAAAAGGAGGATTGGGACCCCATGCCTACAACATGTTGTTGTTTGATTCCTGGAAAAAAAGTGTAATAAAGAACTGTCCTATATATGTTTTTGAGTTAAATGTGAACGTTTACTCTCAAACTGTTGGCAAGATTTTTAGTCCTGGATGTCTAATGTCACGTACTGCCTTTGAAGTGAGTTTAAAGGACTCGAGGCTTTCACATGCTTGCATCCTTCAATTTATTAGCTTCCAGGGCTAAAAGCTTTGGTCTTTGTCTGTAGCAGATGTAGCGTAAAGTTTTTGGCTGAAGGAAAATTATGATTGTTGGAACAATCTTAGTTGTATATTTTGGTTAAAATTGCTTTAGTTAGTTAGTTGTATCTTCCAGTTTTGTAACATTTCTGCTGTTGATTCAAGTTGCAAATACTTACCTTTGGAATGCTTGTGCCAATCCATTTTTCTTCCTTATGTGCGCCTTCCTTTTTCTTTCACTTTGAAGTTTCATTAATTCATTGCATAGTATCTGCTAGCGAATAGCCCTTTCACCTGGAGCCTTGAAAATTTTGATGTAGCTGTTTTAAGTGACCAAGAATGTTGATGAGGGTGTAGCTTATTACTGTTTCAACATACCTTGCCATTGCTTTGACTAACTTCTGTAAGGACCAGCAGTAGTATTTGTATTTTCAAGTCAAGAGGTGTCTTTACCCCTGCCTTGGACTGATGAGGTTTTTCTTGATAATTGCTGCATTGATGTTGATCTAAATCGAGCCATAAGTATGTAACGTATTACAAGTTTCATAAAACTTTTTAGACTATTTTGACCATAGCTGTTTCAAAATGCTTCAATTTGTAGAACTATTATCTTAGTTAAATGTATTGCAGTAGTTGCTTCAAGACCCACACAAAAACTTATTTTCAGAGCCTATTTTTTCTACAGAAGAAAAACCCCTCTAATTAAATACAAAGCTGGAGAAATCAGATACAAAAGATGTAACTTAGTTCGGGCCCCAACCCTGAATGTTCTTCAGAAAGCATTACTGAAAGATGGACAAACGAGGGTATTAGTGGAAATTTTCACTGTAATTAACTTTTTGGTTTATCTACAAATTAATCTTAGAATCAGTTGTCCAGACAAGTGCAGCTATTAACAATGAACCAGTAGCTTAAAACAGTTTTGGATTTCCTGGAAGTACAGGAATACAAAAGCAGTTTAGCAAAAAGACTGTGAAGATTACACAAGCACATGTGGCTCAGTTCTCAAAAAAGGTGTTCTATTCAGCTTTGTTCCTGTGTTTGATGTCTTAGCAACATCTTACCGCTGCTTCTTGCTTCCCGTGACTCCTGCACTGTGGCAGGAAAGTCCTGTGCCATCTTTCTTCTATTGGCATCGTTAAAATTTGCAAGGTTCACTGGACACAGTATTTTCAGACCTCTTACAGAGTTCATGCATGTTAGTGACCACTGAAGAATGAGCGAAGTGTGTTAAGCTCTTCAGAAAATGTTCTTAATGCTAAAAATATTAAGGGTAGTAGGATTATGCCTGTAGCGTGCACCTTACAATGGGAATGTGAATGCTGCTGATAATAATAATTAGACTAATGTACTTAGTTGATAAGAAGGGGAAATAATCTATTTTAGTTGATGGAGAAAAGCAGAACATGTGAACTAATCTAACATTTTATGAAAGAATCTAAAATCTAATTCCATCAGCTTTTTCCTAAAACTCTTTCTTGGAGAGAACTTGCTTTTGTGTTCCAAGGATGGCCGTTTCCATTTTTGGTCCTGTTGATAACACTTGCACCACATGCGAAGACTTTTTTTTACGTAAAGGAAATAAGGGTTATGTATCAATTTTAATAGAAGGCCTATGAATTGCTTGAAATGTCTTTGATTATCCCGTTATAAAAAAAAATCATGAAAAACCTCAGACACCCCACTGATCTTGCTCCCTCTCACTTCAGTTTCAGACTGACTAGACTAACTTGAGTATGCTAAGACTTGCCCTGTCCAATAACAGCACAGATCACAGACCGTCTTCTAAACAATTCTGTGCCACACAAACCAGGAGGAGTAGGTTGTTGCAGGCTTTTGGAAACTGCTATTAAAATATTGACATTGTCTTCAGAAGTTTCTGGATGGCTGTTCTATTAAAATATTAACCTGTTTCATGGGGGCTGCTTACAATATCCGTTAAATAAAATAGGCTCAAGTATTGCTGCATTAATCTGAGGAATAAGCACTTTGTTCTAAAACTAATCCTGTTTTGAGACTTCATGTTGTGGAGGGGAAACTGACTGGTTTTAATTCTCTAAACAGTTGTAGTATTCTGTTGGAATGTGCCTCTGTCATTCACTACAATGCATGCTAAAAATAAATTTTGGAAGCAGTGCAGAAAATAAGCTGTTTCTAATGGGTGAAACCACTTTGATGTGAATATAAAACCATTAAAAAAGGAATGCGCAGTTAAGTTTTGTGGATTTAGTTCTAAAAGAGTCTTTTATTCAACATTTCTTCAAGGCAGGCTTTGTATTTGTGTAGTCAGCATCTGTACTTCTAAACCAGCTTACCAGTATCTTGTGCACACGGAAAACTGGCAAAAAATGGCACATAGTTTGTATATGCCTGTTTTTATGTTAACAATAAAGGCAGCTTTTCATAAGCTTAGATATAAATGCCTAAAGTGAAATGATATTCATGATTACTCACAATGGTTAGTCAAGACACTGCTGGTTTTGAATGGAGTGAGCAACATTACACAGTCCTTAGTACAACTTGATGTGTGATAGCTGGTCTTCTTGCTATTACATGCTTGTTTCTTGTTCAAATGACAAGACATTCTTCAGATTTTGAAAAATGCAAAAATGTTTTATACTGTGCCTTTAAAACAGGGCTTGATTCTGTGAAATGGTCCAAATTCTATGTGACATCTTAAATATTAGAATCTTTGGTAACCTTCGTCCTATCTAGGACGAATTTAATCACATCTCTGTAAGTGCTGCTGCATAAATCAGTATTGACTGCTCATTTTGGAAGGTGATGGAGAGTCCAAGTCTTAACATGTTGCAAAGGAACAATATTTTTCTGTCCTGCTATTGATAGCATCCTGCTGCCTCCCTTGTGGTAGCACAAGCACTTCACGGTGAGCTGTTCTATCTTACTAAATTAACATTATTGCTGATAACTGAGATAACTGACAGGAGTCCTCTCTATCTAAAGAGTCATAGAAATTATTTTAAGTAAGGCTGCAAAGTCAGTTCAGGAGTTACAATGTTACAAATGTGGATAGTCTAGATAAAAGTGCATGATCATGTGCTCAGGTTTTCCCAACAGGTTCTTTCTGAGCTATTTGCTAGAAGAAAATGTCACCTGGTTTTTCTTCCTTCTCATGGAGATTTTTACAATGCTGTCTTTCCTAAACTAACAGGTACGTTGCAAATAAAAATAATATTTGTGGTCTGAAAATTGAAGCACTGAGGTTAAATATACATATATACACCTACCCATTTACCTTGAATGCTTATATTAAATTATATGGAGTCTTATATATTAATAGAAAAGTTAAAGAACAACAAAAATTTTGGAATGTGTGTGCTCTGAGAGAGCTGCATTTTTAGGTACGTCAGTGCGTAATAGAATCTACAAACATGAATTATCTGTCTGGTGTCCCTGTGCAGTCCAAAAGCAAAGGCAGATGTTACTTCTTCACAACCTTTTTAATCTTACATTGAAAGCTCATTTCATTTTTTATAGGCGGTAGGTTAAAGGAAAAAAAGTTTACTTCTGATGCTCATAACCTAATGAAAATTTATGTGCATTTGAATATTGCTGATGGAGACTCTAAGACCAAGGTTGGCTTTCTGTTGGTCTTACTGATCTCTTATCTCTGTTCAGATGCAAAGTGACTGTTTTTAACTCAAAGTAACATGACTAATGAAGCAAGTAGCCCAAGATCGTAGGACACCTGTGTGGCAGAGAAAGGCACTGCTTCTAGTGCCAGACAAACTGTTCCTGACTAAATTCATTCTATCAGTGTTAACACCATATTTCGGTGCTCCTGCTGACAAAAAAAAACCACTTGCACAGGATTAGCAGTTCCAGATCGCCATGGAAACCATGGAGAAATGATTCAGGCAGTCCTTTTGCATTTAGTGTATTGTGGGTTATAAAGCAGTGATGCCTTTAGCTTTGTTTCCTGTTGTTAAAGCTTCTTTAGATGTTTCCAAGTGACTCAAGAAGTGCTGAATTCTACTTAAGCAAATGACCAGAAAAGCATCTGGTAGAACTAAAGTGAAAAATAAATTCTCTTTTTTCTTCATGTGTATAAACATCTCATGTACTTGAAAAGGAGCAGGATGTCCTTACTTCAAGGTTCAGAACAAATTTTCCTTCTTTTACAAGCTTTCAGAGAGCTCTTCCAGTCACGATTGCTAATTTCCTTTGTTAAACTTGGCACTTCAGAGCTGAGTTGTTTCTAAAGAAAGCACTGGTGTGAGACAGAGAATGGTCAAGAGACAGACCAATGCTGATGTGCACAACCAGGCTCTCTACATCTCCCACACAAGAGTTTACCCCCTGAAAAATACTCCTAAAGCTGAGTGTCAGATAATGATATTGCATCCCTTATAGGCTCTCTGCTCAGCTCTTCTTTCTCGTTCCACATCAGGAGAAATTTTGTGTGATGGAAGTTTTAAGCAATTCATGTACTGCTTGACAGCTGAAATGTAAATTTTTTCACAGCAAAAATCGTCCATTACTGTGATCTGCATTATTATTGCAAGCAATAGCTTCTGAGCATTTCTGTACGAACACAGCACTGAGCCTGCAGCTGTGTGTTTTATGTGGTTGTGCAGTTCTTTTAATGTTTTCAATGTTTTTAATGTTTTCTCTTCTTTAAAATGTTGACGAGGGAGAGATCGGAACAATTAGAAGGAAAGTAATTCTGCTCTTGTCATTCTCAGGAATGGCCATTTCAAAGATACCATTGCTCTCAGAAACTACCACAAACAGAGCAAGCTCAGAATTTATCCCTGTTCCTAGAGTCTGACCCAAACCAAAATAGGAAATCTTCACATGCATGCTCAGCACAACCTGAATTCTAAGTTTCATCTGTCCTTCTAGTAACACTGGAATCTTTGGTTATTGAATGATAATAACTTAGAAAGAATCCCTTGTAAAAGTTACTGTCTCAGAATGTGCATCTTCAACACCTGTGTTGTCTGCACAGAAACATCTAAATGTCCTGGATTTGGGAAAAAAGGCTTTGGCCAGAGGAAAAAAGAATCAAGTGTATACAGGAATTGTTTTGAAGCTGTGAAGTAGTGTATATGGGGATCACACCGTATCTGATATAACCTCTACTGTGCTAAGATCATCCTCATCCTCAGCTCAGTTAGTAGTCTTGTTGTGGGTCTAAGCATGAATGAGGCAAATAGGTTCATCCTGCATATTTAAAAGGGACCATGAATGTATTTCTGATTCTTCATGATCAAGTAAAACCCTTTCATGTTAGGCATTTAAATGGACGCTTGTATTAAGAACCCAGTCCCTGTGTAACTCCTGGAGAGAAACATGCCCTTAAGTCAGGTAAATCAAATCTCCTGCATGTAGATGACAGGAAGATTTTTAGTGACCAGTTTAGTAGTTTGATAAGAGATTACTTTTACATCATTTTTTTTTTCTTTCATGCTTTCCACAGCAAGGCCATTAAGAAAACTGTATAAAGCAATTATCTTCTGAAATGATTTGTCATCTTTTATATTTCTTATTACCAAGAATAACTAATTCTTTCGAGGTGTTGATTCACAATGAATTTACATTTTAAAAGCCTCTAGAGTAATTCAAGGTTTGATGCAGGCCAAGTTTAAACTGCTGATATTATTATGATTTCAGAAACTGTCTGTATTTAAGCATCTTAACTCACTTTTCAGTCCTGGGCAGTCTGCGTCACCTGACTCCTCTGTTGAATAAGCTGCTTGAGGTGGCTCTTTTGAATGCTTAAGATGATCAGTGTTTATTTTTCTAATAACTTCTACCACAACTTCACCTGTTTTATTGTAGCACAATCCCAGTTTGCTTCAGCCCTCTAAAGGACAAACTTCCACACAATGTCAGTGGCTCTGATTCTTTGTGTTATTTCAGTAATGTTTTTTTTAAGTGTGGCTACGTGTATTCTCCAGCTACCTTAGCTGGAAGTTGTGCCTTTGCTGCTTTCACTGTTCATCCATCACTTTATTGCCTGTTTCACTTTGTGTAGCACAGTGGTTAGAAAGCACCAAGTATTTCTTTTATTAAATGCAGTAACTTTGAGATTTTTATCACTAGTCATGTTATGCGGAAATTAAAAAAATACTTTTTTAAAAAAAGTGCTTGGATTCTTCCTTTACAGCATTTCAGTACAACTGTTTTATACATGTTATTAAATAAGGAATTGATGAAAATCAATCTTCAAAGTGAAGAAAGGGTGGCACTGACAGAACAGTTACTGCACTGATCTTTCCACTGATCTACATAGAATAGTTTCTGTTGTTCTTTCTTGACTATGCTCTTACCTCACAGCTGGTGGGGGTTACTGATAGTCTTGGACAAGCGAAAACCAAAGGAGTCATAAGGAGGGGAAAAAATCCAACCCACTATCGTTGCAGAGATTCTCATAGGACACTGGAAGAGAAGCATGAACAGGGCTGGGTCATCCCCCAGCAGATTAGGGTGAAATAACCACATTTGCTGACATAAAAATAAAAGAAAGGCTTCATTTTAAAGTTGGTAGTGTGAAGAGGAAACAGGTTGCACTTGCTCTAGCACTTGGCTCACATTTAATTCAGCGTGGCCCTCTCTTCCCAGCCAGATCCACCCTTTATATTCTAAACTTCATAATAGCCTAAACAAGTGAACTGTTGCAGCTTTCCTGCTGAGCTACCTCAGCACCAATAACCGCAACTGGGGGTTGCACTTCGTCCAAGGTATTTAGGTTAATAGCCTCCCTTACAAAAAACAGAACTGAGAGATATTCAAAACGGCATTCTGGATACTTATGGCTTGACAGGTCATATTTATGCTTCTTACATATATACTACGAAATAAGCATTATTGAAAATCAGCACCCCCATTCGGTGGCACAGAATTAAATGCATTTGGCCCACAGGGTTTTTCTCCTTTTACTTTCTCCTCTCTCCAAGAGCCCCACATGTCTCCCACCTTTCCTCTGGAGCACAGCAGGTGCTTCTTGCAGGCTGAGACATAAGCAGATTGCTCATACCCTCACTGCTGCTCCATGAAGCTTTCCTTATTTATACCTGAGTGTTGAGGCGGGGCTGAGGACATTAAGCTAGCACTCCTCTTTTGGGAATGGTGAATCAAGAAATGTCAGGACGAGGGACCAGCGCATTGCTTCTCTGCGCCAGCATATTGAGAAACTGCCAGTGGTCAGAGTTAGAAGTGATAGCTGTGCAGGCACAATGCTGGAACACAGCTTTGTGCAGCACTGCAGGCTTTCCAAGCCTCTGTTTCATCCTAACACACAAAGAATATGCTCTGTACACCTCTGCAGAACAATGTAGATGAGGCCCTCGGCATTATCAGTCTACTAAAGTCAAGAGGCTTCCCCAGTCTAACAGACACAGAGTCTGTGTCAGCAGTGTGCGCAAGCAATCCTTGTTCATTTCAAACAAAAATTTTGGAAGACCTATTTGTGATCCCGAATTCAAATTCTCCCCTCAGAACATTTGATGATGTCCATCAGAATCGCTTGGCTGGCTCCATTCATGCCCATTCATTAAGATGGCAAGGTGCCCATTCACGTGGTAGTAGGCTATTCGCACTGTGTTGAACTGCCAAGAACACATTCAGAATAATCTGCAGTGTTGCAAGCCCCTGCTCCTTTGGAGAAAGTTTTTTTCCTAGCACTGTATTATCTACTACATCTACTCAGTCTAAAAGCTTTTGTCAAGTTACAGTTCTCAAAAAACATTGCTGAAAGCACCATACTGATGTAGATGTCAGATAAATGCTGCATTCTGCAAACAGCACAAGTAATAACGTCAGAGGGATTTCAAAGGGACAATGACAACCTCTTTTCTGTGAGAAACCCTTCTTTATTTCACAGGGCTTTTGTAAGCAGCACAATCTGCTGAGAAATAAGCAGCTACAACGGCCATACAACAGGGGCAAGCCCAGGTGTAATGCAACTTCTTTTCATACGGCAGCATAATGCATCTCAAACACCACTCCAAAGAGGTTCTACCTCTACTCCAGAACTATGAACTGCATTTCAGATCCTAGGACCATAGCTGGATGGATTCCTGGGCACATTATTTAGCTTCACAGCTGCAGGAACAGCAGTGCTGCCTGACTGCACTGGGGCAGTGACAGAAAACTCTACCTTGCTGTCAAGCTGCTGCACAATTCTAAGCTTAACCCTGCATGCTTTTCCTTCTTGCCCATGGCCACTCTGCTTCAACACACGAGGGAGCAGAAACTCCCCACACGTTATCAGTCTATTCTGAAACAGAAATCATAGGCATTGGAGCCACATGTCTTTCTGGGACCTCCTCAGAAACCACTACGGTTTCTCAAATGTTACTAAACAAAGAGGCATGCAGGAAGGTGTGCAGTTACTTCTACACATACATGCTGCCAGCCCAGATACCAAAACTTGTTCGGAAGTAAAAGACTCCGAAAAGTAGTCCTAAGTGCAGGTGCTGCAAATGCATGCCTCACTGTAGCAGACAGACCATCTCCGTATCAAGCAGGCTGTGCACTCACATAAAGAAGGAACAAGAAAAAAAATCTACAAGATAAACACTCATCTCTAACAAAGTTTATCAACATAGTTTTTATTGGTCTCACAGAAAGTGTATGTATGTACACACAGAAAGCTTCCATATTAACAGACAATCCTCTGCTTTCAAAGGAGCTTGCTGTGAAATTACAATGTGTTATTTTATCCATAATCGTTTCTATAGGCTTTTTCTTGGATGCGTAACACCATTCTCCGAGCATAAAAATCCCTATATTCCTCAGGCAGTTCTTCAAGTGTTTTCAAGGCCCTGTCCAAGATCTGTATAGCTCTAGAGGCTGCTGTGGGATCTTTATTTCCGTAAGTGTCACTCTTATCATAGGACTCAGCAGGAAGGTGCTTCCAGAAAACATTCAGTGCCACTCCAAATTCCTCAGAAAGTACATTATGGAACCATAAAGCTGTTGAAAGAAGAGTGTCCATAAACACAAATTACTATTGAAACGTCCATGTGACTCATGATAAGTGTCACAATCATCCAAACTAAATACAGTTGTGGAAACAACTTGAGTATTGTATTCTTTTGTTTATTTATAGATATTCATCCCTGAACATATTGCATTGTACCAAATCTAAGAAATTCTTCAAGACATTCACATTGATCCTAACTTCACACAAAAGTAACAACTGCTGAATTATAAAGAGATACTCAAAGGTAAACAAGTGTTAAGCATGTGCACGATGAGACTAAACCATCTTCCCTATTCACTTCACTCACCTCTACTCTGAATGCAGATATCTAATTTCATAAGTGTAGTCCCCAACCCTGCACAGACTGTCCCAGCATTCACATAAGCCACCAGTGTCAGCCAGGTCACCTGTGCAAGTTGTTTTTTTCACAGTTGTTCTTTTCACAGTAAAGCCATCAAATTTTCAATTGAGTTTCTGTAGCTTTTGTAAGGAAGAAAAGACACTTTTGCTTCATCAAGTACACTTTAAAAATAAGTTTAATATAGTATATTTACCCTTTTTCAATTTTAAGCTAAAAAACTGAACACTGTGCTTACTGCAGCTTAGTTGCATGTACGTGCTGAAGACATCAGAAAAGTTTGGTGTGAGAAACGAACAGGAAGTTTCTTTCAGGTTAGGAAGAGGGGCTGCTTCTACCTTCTCTGTAACATCCACATACACTTCTCAAAGAACGTCTCCTTTTTCAGCCATCAGCATCCCAGAATGCTGAAAAAGCCAGCACTATTCTCTGGACTCAAAAATCCCTTTATTCAGCCGTTCTTAAGAGTGCTGAGTGTGTCCTAAGTTTGCAGCAGCACACCTACTGGCAAAGACAAAGGAGTATCTGTGCTAAGTAGAACAAACCAGAAGTTATGTATGCTGATATTAGCAACAGTGTGACATATTTTTCACTAACTGTAATCAAAAGTTTCTTTAGAAAGAAACACACATGGTAAATTTAAAATTAAGTAATGAGTCCATGGCTAAGAATTTATTTAAATCATCTTAAAAAAACCTACTGCCTTCCTGTTTGCTCAGATAACACAAAAAGCATCAAGAATAAGTATCTGCCACAAGGTCCTGACAAGGTTAAAACTTAATAATAAGTAGCACTAGTTCAACAGGAGTAATTCAAATGCCTTTCTCTGATCACTAGAATTTTCATCTCCAGCCAGGAAGCAGCTTCTTATTTTCTGCTTATGCAGAAAAATGATCATGACTTGCCTTGCCATTCCCTAAAGGTGCTTAAAAATTTCTGGAAGGTCCAATACCTCTACTCTCCATAATTCTCTTCAAATCGTGTGCCTCACAGTTCCTCTACCAGAGCTACAGAAGAACAAAAATGGTACTTCACTCAAATGCTGTCATTAGAAAACACAGGTCACCAAAGTAATTTCAGATTCCACAAGTTGATTTTACAGTGCTAATCTATTTAAGATGCAGGTTCAGAAGCATAGAGTGCAATATTGAGGGAAGGTAAGATTTGCAGGCAGAGAGAATAATGCCTTTTATTGGGCTAATTAGTACAGTTGGAAGAAGTAGTGCCTCTCCTTAGAGCACAGAAATGCTTTAGTAACCTCCTACCATCCCTAGAAATAAGAAATTGCAAACAAAACTGTTTAAAGACATAACATGCTCAGGAACCAATTACTTACCTGGAATAAATAACACATCTCCTGCTTTCAGAAAACATTCATAGCGCTTGGCTTTCACAAAAAGGGGATATTTCTCCAAGTCTGGGTTATCCACATCCAGCACCTCTGATTTAGTACCTAGGAAAGTTTCCAGAAGTAATGAATAAACTTTTCTACTCTTCCAAACAGTAACAAAACATTATTGCATTGCTGGAAACAACAGTCCTTGAATTACATTTAATAGTGGTTTATTGTCCCGTAACTGTTCTGAAAAACAGGCAAACCCAATGGCACTCCTGATTTACTGGAGACATATTCTTCTGTTGTCTGCATTTCTCCTGTAAGCGCAACCTTATTAACACTAAAAGACACTAAATGTCACACTTAGAACATTATTTTGAACTAGACAGTGCTGTACTCCTCTGTGGGTGCTGTAAACAGAAACCTGTGACGCTCCAGTGCTCCTTGGCACATCCCCTAACTTGCCCCACTACAAAGCTTCGCTTTGACTACAGCAAACAGCATCAGAGTTAAGGGACCAAATGACTTCTTTTACATTAAGCTGTTTGTTAGTGATTTTCTTTCTTCCTGCAGTAGAATACTCATGAGCTGGAAAGGCAACTATGATCACCAAAGTGAACTAGACGTATACAACATACATACCTGATAAATATAAATACAGCGCATCTTGAGGACTATATAAGACAATTCGTTTTCTCCCTGTTACTTGGATTAAGAAATTGTCCATTACCTGGAATGAGCATCGTAAGACAGATGTCAGCCAAGAGTTAAGAATTAATACATAGCCTGCAACTTAGCTAAAATACCATCAGTTCAAAAAAGAGAATTACTAAAACCTTCATATGTTAAGAATTAGCCAAAAAAGCTTCCATACACAGTTAATCTAAAAAACTCACGAATATGAGTTACTATATCCCTTAGTTGCACACTCCTGACAAACAGTATATTGGGAAATAGAACACTGCTGTCTGACAAACACTGCTTTCTGACAACTTCTTGTTTTTCCTTAAATAAGAATGAAGTTGTTTTATCCTAAAACACAAACACATAAACCAGCAAAATACAATACAAAATATATTTTGAATTCCTCTTCCAGTGTTACCCCTACCTCATTCTGCTGACTCTCTATTGATAAAGGATTCTTTTTCCTAATTTTATTTTTCTTAAAAATAAATTTATTCAGAATTACACTGCACAATGTTAGAAGACAATATTATTTGGGATCTACCGCACTGCAGCAAGAGACCACCCAAATCACTGTACAATTAGCAGCAATCTGGCCATTAGAATAAAAAAATAAGGTAGTCTTCAAGGTGAAAATGTTGAAAGTTTATGTGCCTTCAGAATTTTTAACTGAAACTCAAAACAGTAAAAAGAAACAAAGAACAAACCAAACATTCAATCTTATAAGCATGGAATTAGACATAAAACCAGTAAGATATTATGCCCATACAATACATATAAAAGTCACTGTACCGCTGAAGGGGATTAATTTCAGTATTTCAAAACCTGTGAAATTTGTCATTAACTGATCTTCGTCAGACATTTGAGACTTTTAATGTCTCAGCTTCATGATGCCATCCGCAACATTTTATGCTAAACACAGGTAATACCCACATCATAATGTGTCCATAATTGTAATCCAGCTGAGCTGATACGGAAGACACTAGAGAAAAAACGTTCCTTCTCAAAATATTCTGGAATCAGAACATCTTCTGCCAAAATAGGAAACTGCTTTCTGATATCTGCAATATCCTAAAACAAAAAAATACTCTTAGAGAACCATACACGCACATTAAAATAAGGGAGCACTTCACTATTGCTTCCAATGTTACGAAATACAGGGCCAGAATTTGAGCACTGGCTGAAGCAATGCTTTCTGGTGGTCACCCCTACAGCCTTGACTTGGTCAATGATATTAAAACCAGCCACAGTGCTGCTTTGAACCACAGCAACCAGAAATCACACTGAAGAAGCAAGAGATCATCAGAAACCCTTTTATATTAGTTTACAACAGAAGATAAAGAATGAGAAAGGAGCTCTCGTATAGCAACTATTTTAGACAATTAGGCTTAAATAATCTGATTAAGTCCAGTCAGATTCACAGCCCAAGCAACCATAACAAGTTGTATGCCTGTACTACACAACCAGCGGATGACAATAGGCTTTTAAAAATATTCCTGAACTGCAACTTTACAATATTAGAGCTGTGATCTCTACTAACTCACCTTCCTAGCATCTTCACCCACTGATCGTAAATAGTACTTTTCATCCTGAAGGGAACACAAAAAAGAGAATTGTTTTGTTTTTTCAATAAGAATTACCAGCATACGTAAACAAAGAGCCTGTATTTCTCATTAATCTAATGCAGGGCTTCATTAAATATGGTACCAATAAATGGCATTTACAAATTTGGCTGCTCTGCCTTTCCTGCTCTCTGCTGTTCATCTCAAGAAATGGGAAAAATAAGTTAACTGAGAGTAGGAGAATGAAGTCGGGGGAGATGTCAAGTGCTTCAGCATTGTTGTCACTGA
Source organism: Cuculus canorus (assembly GCF_017976375.1). Classification (NCBI taxonomy): domain Eukaryota; kingdom Metazoa; phylum Chordata; class Aves; order Cuculiformes; family Cuculidae; genus Cuculus; species Cuculus canorus. Next base: position 30,247,954 of record NC_071406.1, on the reverse strand, counting down.
ATGGATTCAAAGCAAATGCAGACAGGATCTTCACAACATTGATGCAGGACATTATTTCAACTGGCTTCAAAATTTACAGCGTTCTATGTAGCATAAAAGGTGAAAAGCACGTCTACACTCAAAACTGTCTGCTTCCTAATAACAATTATCTGACTAATCCCTAGCTTGAACACTGATATGTAAAGATAGCCACACATTTGCTATTCAGAAATTATGTTGCAATAAACCTATGTTTCCATTTTGATAGCCGACATAATCAACATCTAAAATACCTTTATGACATTTTCATGCAGAACACATAAATGATACAGTTATTATTCTAAAGCATGGTTTGATTTCTCAATTTTATGTTGGAATTTTTGTTCATGTAAGCAGTTTTTGTTAACAAAACCGGGACCACTGAACAACTCCTGAGAAAAATTACTTCTCCCCAGATTTTTCCCTTGCTTCAAGCCAAGCCACATAAAACAATTACATCCAAGATCACATGCTTTACTGGAGTAAGGCTTTAAATCACAATTCAACATTTCCCCCTTCATATACTGGAAAAATAACCAACAGAAGAAACTGGGACTCTAAGGAAATTACCTCAGAAAGAAAAGTACTCCTTGTGTTTGACTTCAGCCGCTCTTCGTACAAATACATCAAAAGGCAGAGTTCTAAGATAGAAATATTTAAAATTTATACAACGAATCAATGAAACAACACGTGGTCCAAATGCCAGGTTTAAAACCATAAGCTCTCTTAGCATATCTAGTATAACTGAAGATGCAATATGCTGCTTTTTTTTTTGAACCATGGTGACTAATCAATGTGTGGAGTAGAAGTTTAAGGAGTTCTACAAAGATATACACTTGCAGACTCTGTTTTATTAAATTGTCCCAGTGGAGATCCAAACAAACTCTTGTAACTGCTGAGGCTGGAAGGCACCTTTGGAGATCCTCCAGTCCAGTCCCCTTGCTAAGAGCAGGGTCAACTAACATAAGACTGCCATAGGACAACATCCAGTTGGGTTTTGCGTATCTCCAGGGATGGACATTCCATAACCTCTCTGGGCAACCTGTTCCACTCTTTGACACCCTCACTGTAAAAGAGGGAGTGTTTTGTAACAGTCAAATACAACAACTACTGAAGCTAATGGAAAAACAAACAAACAAACACTAAACTTCTGGCTTCAGCTGAACTGTTATATCATGCCCATTTACATTTGCTAATGAAGAAAGTGAGAGCACAGCCCACAACAGCTTAAAACTGATGCATTCTGGTGCTGCCACAGCTCTGCCCTCGTTGTCTACCCAATTTGTCCCATCTCTTCCCTTACGCTAGCACTGGCGTTCACCTGACCTCAACGGTCAACCAGCCAGCAAAGCTGAAACAGCAGAAAACATTCTGCAGCACATCACGATGCAGCTGAATGAGTTCCAGAACCAAACTCAAAGACAGGGTAGAAGCACGCAACTTACAACAGCACTGCATTTCTACTCACATGCATCAGTTTAAAATCATGGAGCTGCATGTTAAGTCCTCAGTACTTCTATTCATTTAGTTTTACTTATTCTCTCTTCATATCAGAATGTGGGGCTTGCTGTGGAAAAGGCCAAAGCTTCCTGAATTTCAAGTGAAGTAGGTGCAAGTCCTAACAGCTTCTGTAATGAAGCACTACCAGGGCACCTCCACGTGGCCGTCTACAAACCTGCTAAACCCAGCATGCTGGGAACTCACAGTAAGAGGTATCACAAAAACCGAAACAGACTGGGGAAAAGGAAATACAGCGATGCAGCAAAGTCATTCAAGTACAACCTAACTCCAAAGATTCAGAAGTTCATTATGCAGTGAGCAAAACACAGCACGATTAAAGGTGTTTCTTCCCCCTAAAGAACAGGTCCTACTCATAGAGACTTATAGCTTGTTTACAATTAGAGCACGTGCTTCAGTCTTCTTACAGCTTTAACAGACTGAACATCTCTTGTTCCCACTTAGGGAACACAAATAACTGAAATAAAAATGTTTAACCTTGAAGAGCAACACAATGACTGAGATTAGATGAACTCTCAAGAAATGTTTTGGCAGCTACATGAGAGGGACTTCAGAGGAGATTAAGAATTTATGTGACTCACATCAACATTAAAGAGCTGGTGAAACGTGGTACCTAGTGGTTTGAACATTCTGAGAGCTGCACATGCTAACTCTGAGAGGAGCTTGGTTTTAATTAGTAACATCTCTCAAGAGTGGAATAGCATGCCTGCCACATGCCACCATTCTAAGTGGCTCAGAGACATGTCGAGTCAGAAACGAACACTATTCAATAGTGTTGAAAGCACACCATGTAATTAGAGCATGATAGTGTATCACTCAGAATCAAGAAGGGGCATTTAAGTTTTTTTTATTAATGCCAGTGAATGCCAGGCTCAAACCTCCTACAAGAGCACACTGCCAAAATATCTTTATAGCACTTCTCCATGGAATCACTGCTAAGGTACTGTTTGGTCCCTCCTTTCACTCTATAGTATTTATCCAGGGTGTTGAGATATTTGTGGAATGGATGGGGAAATCCAGGACAGCACTTTGACACTGCTTTAAAGCTTTCACAAAATATCTCAGTATCACAAAGCATCAAAGTATTCTCGCTCTCAGCTCTGAACAGATGACTGTATATCTAACAGCTACAAACACGTGCTGTTAAATACAAGAGGCCTTGGAATGCAGTACCTATACACAAAGTTCTTACTGATGAAATCCATCTGCGGCACCGCAGAAACGTGAATCTTCACTTCTTTAGACCCCTCCACTTGGCTCAAGTAATCCACCGTCCATTTGGTCATGCAGGCGCCCAGTTCCAGTCCTTGCAGCACCACCGGCTTTCTCTAAGAAACACAAAGCATTCCATGGTGAAGCGACCCCTCTGCCCGCCATCGCCGCCCGACTCCGACACCCTCCGGCGCGACCCATCTTGATCCCACTGCCCCTTGGACCCCGCGCTGTGCGGGGCAGCCCCGCCGCCCTCTCCGTCCCTGCCCTGCTCCTCGGACCCCGCCGCCCGCGCGGTGCGGAGCCGCCCCGGCGCCCCCTTCATCCTCGCCGCCCCTCGATCCCCACCGCCACCCCCGTGCGGAGCGACCCCAGTCCCTCTTGATCCCCGCGGCCCCGACTCCCACCCCATCCCTCCCCTCCTCCTCCGCCCCCCTCGATCCCGGCCGCCCTCTCCATCCTCGCCGCCCCCGTGCGGAATGGCCCCATCCCCGCCGCCCCTCGGCCCCTGCCGCACCCGCGGGCAGACGTCGCGCAGAAACTGCTCCCGGCTGACTCCCCGCAGCCGCTCCACCCGCTCCACCCGTTGCTCCATGGCCACTTCCAGCCCTTCCCGGGACGGCGGTGCCTATGCCTAAGCGTTCCGCCCCCTTCCGGGGAGCGGTGCCCGCGCCTAAGCGTTCCGGCCCCTTCCCGGGGCGGCTGTACCCGCGCCCAAGCGTTCCGGCCATTTCCCGGGGCGGCGGTACCCGCGCCCAAGCGTTCCGGCCCTTCCCGGGGCGGCGGCGCGTGCGCTCCCGGCGCGTTTCCCGGCGCGGCCCCCATGGCGCTGCGCGCGCTCCCGTCCCGCGCGCGCTGCCTGGCGCTCCTGGCGGCGCCGCGCCCCCCCCCACCCCGCGCGCCCTCCGCGCCGCGCCCCCGTCCCGCCGCGCGCCTGTGGAGCGACGCGGGGCAGCGGCCGCAGGGCCAGGAGCCGCCGCGGCGGGTGGTAGTGGTGAGGCTCGGCAGCCCCCTCGCCTGGCTCCGCACCCGCTTCTGCCATCTCCTCATCCGCCTCTACTTCGACCGAGAGTTCAGCGTCGAGGAGTTCACGCGCGGCGCCAAGCAGGTGGGCGGGGGGGCCCGGGGAGGGCTGCTGCCGCCGCCGGAAGCGGTGTCTGCTGTTTAACCTACGGTAGAGTTAGGCTTCATCCGAGTAATTGTTTTGTCTGGAAGCCCGACAGGACTTCCCTCTGGCGGCTTGTTTTTTATAGCGTATTTTCTTTCGAGCAGTGCTTTTGCAGACCCTGATCATTCTTTGGAGACTACAGCCTCCTGTGTTCAGTCTGAGCTGTGCGAACAGGTGTGTTTTTGGGGATCACCTCTGCTTGCAGCCTTTCCCCATCTCAAATGCAAGGTCAGAGCTGGCTCCAGAGCTCCAAATTAGCAGAGATTTGGCTGTTGTGAAGTTCATAATGACATTAAAATTTATCCACGTGCCTATAAGTGGGAAATCCATGCTGTCCTCAGCTCTTGTCTTGCTGCACACAATTGAGGGGAATCGCTCCCTCACATTGCCCAGGCCTGATAAAGGATGCTTGCTTTATGGAACTCCAAAATGAGTCTTACAGAGTTTATTTGCCAGCGTTTTTGGTGTTAGGCCTCAGACAGGTGGTGTGAGTGCTGGGGTTGTTGTATGCAAGGACTCCAGCTGGACTCAATGATCCGTGTGGGTCCCTTCTGACTCAGTCATTCATGTGAGTGTTGGAGTTATGCAGGGACAGGAGTCGGACTCGATGATCTTTGCGGGTGCCTTCCAACTTAGGACATTCTGTGATTCTGTAATAAACGTTGGACTGGACGCCGAATAATTTCAATCAGTCCTTTTTATTAATAATTAAGCAAGTGGAAAGTGAGCAAAAGCAGCGCTGGGTGACAGAGTGACGGGATAAATCTCCACTCCACTGCTGCCACACTCTTCAGCGTATATGCAGTCCTTTATATAGTCCATTTTTCTTGTTTTTCTTGCATATCTTCCGTGTGCACCTTGTATTCCACTAAGAAGCTTTCCTTGTATTCTGCCGAGAGGCTCTCTTTATCTTGAGTAGCAATAATCACGTACACTCTCCATATAAGGCAAGCAAAGTACACAACTTGCTTATCTTGAGTAGAAATAAGCAAAACAAATTGCAGAAGTTACATTGTCACAGCAAAGTTACATATACTGTATTTTTGTAAAGAAGAGCTTCACACTTTGTTGAATTTATATACCCTAATAGTTTAATTAAACAATTTCACTTTTAACAATTCTGTGAGAAAGGGGCCCGAGGGAATGAGAGAGGGGTCCAAGGAAATGGAGGCTTCTGCCCACCAAGCTGTGCCCCGTGGCTGCCCTGCCAAGCCCGGCTGAATCCCCCGCCCCACAGCTGCCAGTGCCGGAGCCTCATGTCACCTGTGGGCACAGCAATGCCATGTTCCCCTGGCCCCCTGAAACCCCAGTGTGAAACGGGTGGGGTTCCCTGATGTGGGCTCCAGGTACCTCACTGCTGGAGGAATCCAGAATGATCGGAGGCGTGCTTTTTGTCAGACTTCTCTTGTCTTCTTTTCCCAGACTCCAGAATTAAAATGAGCCAGTTTAGCCATCTCCCAAAGCAGAGTGAGGAAAGGTATTTCCATGTGTTTTAAAGACTTTATGGGACGTCAGCCGGGAACTCAGCTGGTTTTCCTAAAATGACAGCTTAGGCAGGTGTGGAGCTGGTGCACCTTCATTTCTCCAAAATTCTGGACTCACTAAGCTTTCTCAATACAATCAATCAAAGAGGTAGCAATCTGAAAGCTAATCATGTACAAATTACAGAGTTACCTGCTGTGGAGCTTCAGTTATTGTATTTAATTTTAAATAAAACAATCAAAAAAACTAGCTCGAAACCAGGTGATAGTAGACAGAATGTTAAAATGCTTAATATAATTTGAGACAGAAAAAAAATCCCTATACCATATGAATTGCTGCATGCAGAACTGCCTGTTTTACCTTGCCTGGGTGTTTTTTGTTTGTTTTCACTTGCTGTAGGGTGGTAAACGCTCTGTCAGCCTTTCACAAGTACACTATTTGACTATGTAGAGGCATTAGTGCCAGTAACTACGCCTGCAAAATTGAGGGGGAAAGAGGACTTGAGTTTCATGAAGTTTAGAGGCAAAATCAGAATTATAAGGAAGCTTTATAAACTGAAGCTTCTGTTTTGACTAAAACCGGGAGATGAGCTGGGAAGAAGGGCAAGGGGACAAAATATTTACAGGCAAAGACATGGACTGGATTATTAAAAAGAGAAACAACTTCCGTAGATTACTGAAAGACTTTTTTTCTAATAAGCTAGGTATTCGCTTGCTTGTTATCAAGAGGTTTACTGCTTCAAATGAGAGACTGAAAAGAAACTTTGTGTTCGTGGAAGCACTTTTCTGATGCTGGAGGGCTTTCATTTCAATGGTGATATACTCTGCAGGCATCTTGAATCCTGGAGTATTTAGGTAGCCTGTCAAATAATGATGGATTTTTCTCAAAAATAAGCCAACTTGGTGGTACTCGTTCATGTATTTCTCTCCTTTTTTTGTTTTTTTTTTTTTTTTTTTCCGGTAGGCCTTTTCTGTTGTTTCAAAGCTGCTGTCTCAGCGCAAACTTGACCTCCTGGAAGAACTTGTGTCAGCAGAGGTAAATGCTTTCCATCTCTTATTCAAGCAACTGATATTCCATAATGAAGTAACACATGTTCGCCCTGTCATTATCTACGAACACTACCAGTTTGGTTTAATTCGGGAAAAACTACATAATGCTGAACAGGGCAATTGTTTGTTCTGCAGCTTTTTTATGTTTAATTCCAAGGCATGAAACTTAGCTTAAAGTTATTGTATTTAAAAAAGAGCATGCTTGTCATTGAGCATAAGGACCAGTTGCCAAAAAGATTGCTGGTGTACCAGAAAGGATTGAAAGGAGGCGAGTTCCGGAGGCCAGGCAGATAGCTGACACTTTTGGTCTGTGCACCAGAATTCTGATGAAGAAAGGAACTGGTGTGTGCTCATCCCTGCTGCACTGGTGTATTCCCACTCCCAAGTGGATTGTACAGCCAATTACCAGTTTTGGCTGGAAGGCCTCAGTCTTGTGTCATGGTTTCAGGGATAGGGCTGGCCTGGCTCGTTAAACATCAGTGCTGTGTGTCCTGTGTTTTCATGAATTTGTAATTGCTGAAGTTATCTTGGCCTTCCTAGGGACGGAGGTAGCAGATGAATCAGAGTCACGTGGAGGAGATACTGTAGGTCTATGCCTTGTTACTGGATGCCGGCTTGGCTCACCCTATTACCACCCATGCCTTTGCAGCAAACATTTTGGTGCTGTTCTAGTGCATCCCAATGCACTAGACAATGGACAATCTTACTAGACTGGACAATCTTACTTCCTCTCTGTGAGCAGAGATAGCAGTAAAATGTGAGTTTGTTTCTTACAGTTGTTTTGAAAGAGCATCTCCTCTTCCTCTGCTCATCTTAAATTCTTCAGGTGACAGGGTTAACATAGATCCAGAGACCTGAAGTAACCAGAGCATGCAGTGGCTGGGGCTGTGATACCACACTACTTTTTTGTTGCTTTGGCCAGTGAATTTTGTACTGGCAAAATGTATTAGAAACCAGCACCTTCCAGTGAAGAAGCCTCTTGCTTCCATGTAGCCTCTCGATTTGTTTGTTATTCAAAAAGGGCAATTCAAGGTAGGCTGAAAAACTGAGTACGAATTAAAAATGAGTGCTGCACAGCTTCATCCTTCCTTGTGGTGTGTTTTCTCATGTGGTGTTTGAGATGATGCCTCTGTTCAGTTCATGCTCCATGCCTTTTTTCTACTTAACACAACTGTGTAGGTCTTAGGACACTGAAATACTATTGTGAATGCGACGTGGAACTTAAGTCTCAAAGCAATGATTTCTAAGTCTATTCTGGTTGTGTGTAATTGTTTTTATCAAATGGGAGCATGGATCAGAAAATGGCAAAGATAAACTTAGTGGTAATGGATACTACTTTCAAGGAAATTTGTGACATAAGTAAGAATCGAAAGCTGAGAAATATACACATAGCAAGAAATCAGCATTGAGAAGGCAGAGTGTAAGTATGATTGTGGAAGCAAGCTTAAATGGTATTTTCTGTTCTTACATACCTTTCTTTGTAGCTTCTGTTTTGATAGTACATTTTCTAAACATTTTGGTAAATGCATTGCTTTCATTGGTTTAAGCATGAACTGGATCCTCTTTAAGATATGTTTTTGGGAGTGCCAGTCTTCCGAGTGTTGTTTGACTTCTGCTGTTGTATTTGTTAATACAAATGTTGTAGCAGTATAGCTCAATATATTAACTGCAGTAGAAAAGATTATTACTTCAATTTCTAATGAAAAACTGACAGTTTTTCTGAATTTAGGTACTTCAGGTGCTGAAGGAAAAGATTTCTTTGCTCCCTGACAGCTACAGGGATGCTTTAGCAGCTGACATTGATGCAATCATGTACACAACAGAAGGAGATGTTCGCATTTACTATGATGATGATGGTATGTTTAGAATTCTGAAACAGTTCAGCAATAGGCAGTCTTATTTGCTGGTTTTGCTACTAAGTATTCATTCTCCTTACAGATGTGTTTTTGAGTACTATTTCTCATTCCTTGTTCTTGTGTTTATAGTTCCTCTGTATACAATTCCCCGATTTCCTTTTAAACCAGAACCTGAGAGATTATTGTCATGGAACTGCTTTGACTTTGGAATTTCTGATTTTTACATTATTAGTCCTTGGCAATCTCAAACCACTCAAACAAATTATTCTTCTATATGCATAAAGCTGTTGCTTCAGCAATTAAAATATATCTTCCAAGAAGAATAGTGAAGGCTGGATAATGAAATAAATTTTGCTGCCTTCACTTCTGTTCTGCTTTCATGGAATATAGTTTGTTCTAGAACTTCTTGTATTTTCTTTTCTCTATGCTAGTGATGAGCTCAAACAAGTTTTTCTTTTGCTTAAATACCAGCATTACGTGTGAAGTTCACTATCAGATGTAGTTGAGATGGTTTATAATCTAACTATGGGTCTTCCGATGAGCATTTTGAGTTGTCAGACCCAGTGAGGTTTTTTTCCTGTTTTGGGGATACGGATTTTTTCTTGCTAATTTGTTCCTCAGTTTCAGCTATTCTATGTAGTTTTGTAGTTTCAGTAGTTGGCTTTGGACCTCATGGTAACCAGCTTTTCTTCATATGGTTTGATTATGTATATCACACAACACTCCTGATAAAATGCATACCTTTCTACAGAGTGTGTTTTTGTGGTTGCCAAACAGCATGAATATGGCTTTAAATAGCTTTATTATTCATTAGTCTATCATGTGTTCTTTAAGGCTGAAGTCAGCTGCCCTTCCAGGGTCTCTGCTGGGTAACAAATAAAGAGTATTTGACTGATGAGAAAAATGAGATTTACTTTGTGCTTTGATTCTAACAGGAAGGAAGTTTGTTAGTATCCTGATGCGTTTCTGGTATCTGAATGGTGCTGACCTACCTGATGAAGTACCAGGTGAAACCAAAGTTTTCCAGATTATGTTTGGAGATGAAAGCACAAAAGAGAAAAGACATCTTTTAACAGCAAACTATGAGTAAGTTTACTTGTCCTTTTCTTTGCTCCATGTACATGGGCTAGCTGTGTGGAAAGCGGTTTGGGAACTGAAAACTTCCACACTGTGCCAGTGTAGAACTTGGTATGTTTTAATTTATCCTGATTCATAATAAAAGTTAGTTCTTATCCAGCTTTCCAATTTTTATTCTAGGGTATTTTTTAAAAATACCTGAAGTCATTATGTTATTACCTTGCTTGTGAGTTGAAGATTAAAGGGAACTCATTCTTTGTCTGGAGGAGCAGTAGTTGAAGAACTAAATGAGGTTTTATATCCTTTGCTGTACTGCCACAGTGTTCAGGATACAGGCTGGTATCAGTCCTTGTTTCCTGTTTCTAGTAGCAGAGCTGACAGCAGTGCAGTCAAGCCAAACAGTCAGATGTGGTGCTGTTGACTTCTTGTTTCGCACACTGAAGTCAGAACTACAACTAGCTAAAAAAGTAGCTCACTAAAGATGAAATTTTTTAGCCAAATGCTTTCTGCAGAAAGGCATAACAAAGTAAGTATCATCTGATGTTCAGGTATTCATGCCACAATGATCCAAGCCCTCAAAGTACGTTAAGTAGATGGATTTTCATAGAAATGCTTGTGAACGTATTAGTGTACTGATCTCAGAGCAATGCAGAAATATCTGCATGGTTGGCAAATTGTACTGAAGATAACATTCCCAAGGAGCTGGAAAAAGTGAGGATTTTTGTGAGAGAAATACAGTATAAATAATTACTTCTGCACTCACATTTGAAATGTAGAGACTGGGATCTAGATGATCAGGAGCTCTGAAACAAAGAAAATACTCTGAGGACACTGGTGCTTTTTGTCTGGATGGATTTTTGTGGATCCATACCTTAGCCAAATTCAGCATCTCTTATAGAGTTGGAGGCCTCTGAGACTCCATTAACCTTAAGAGCCTCCCCTTAAAGCCCTAAACATCTGTTCCTAATCCTCATCAAAGAGATCTTGCAAGATATACGTTCCTTCTGCTATTTACAGTGCTGACCTACACCCAAATGGGTAAAGATGCTGCTGGCCTTGGAAGCCTAGCGTTAAGTGCTTCAGTGTCTAGAGAAAACAGTTTTCAGGAACAAATTTGCATGTAATTGCAAAGCGATGAGGATATACTGCTCTTGTCCATGATATGCAGGTTACTTTGGAGGATGAATATTCAGTTTCAAGATCAGATTTGTCTTGATTGAGGTGACAAGCAGTCAAAACTGACGTGCTCAGGGAGGAAGGCATTAATGACTACAAAAGGAAAAAGAAGTTTCTTTGAAAATAGGGGTGGACATTTTAATTTTCATTTCAACAACTGTGGAATTTTCTCTCAGGGAGATTTAGTACTACCGTTAGCTTGATCTTTGATGTATTTCTGAAAATATATTACTTTTTCAAGTGTAGTTCAGTAAAAATGAAAATTTTCAAGTAGAATGCATTGCATGTGATCTCCCTTTATGATGCAGTTACCATTCCATTAAATGAAACCCTTTATTTAGAGATGTCGGTCTGTCACAAAGCTACGTTCATAAAGTAACATTCATAGTTACTGCTATGAAAACTGAGCGCTCCCTTGCTATCAGGGTTTTTACAGTTGCTGCTCGATACTGTCTGTGGGATCTGAACAAAGACACTCTCAGGCCAGTGCACTTTGTTTCCTACTATAGAATAAATTTTGATCTTACGTTTTGGGGCATAAACATCAGAGTCTAAAGAGCCTTTACAGTAATAACTTTGAATAGGAATATTTCTTCATGATTTCTTGTTGGTGTTAGTAGCTGTTTAAGGATCAAGTAAATTTTAACAACTCTTTACTTACCGTCTTTCCTTTTCCAGATTCCAAAGGGAGTTTACGGAAGGAGCAAAACCAGACTGGACAATTACACGGATTGAACATCCAAGGCTATTAGAATAAAGACCTTCTACAGTCTTTTTATGTACCGTTCTAAATGTTCTGATGTACAAATATCAGGCTATTTTGATCTGTTTTCTCCCTTCCTGCCTTCTCCTCCAAAAGACGGATTAATTTTGTAAGTTTGGTTTTCCCAGATTTTTTTCTGAAACTTAGATTATGCTGCAACATTACAATAAAACTGTTTCCCTGGAGCAAGCTAGTGCAAGTTTAATTAGTACTAATGCTTATGCAACGCATTTTGACAACAAAGTTTCATGCAGGCCGATGTTATGGGTATGTCGACTTTCTTACATTCTGAGAAGAAATGGTACTGCTTGAAGATAAATATCACTTTCATGACTTCTGAGTTATTTTCATGTGTTTCTCTTTTCTATAGGGACTGTACAATATAGAACAATAATATGCAACATGAAATAGAGGTAGATGGACATCTTAGATTGTCTAGGCTTGGCAGTTCATTTTGAGGTGATCTTGCTTTTGCATATATTGGAGATTAAGAGCCATTATCAGTATTTGGTACAGGATTGGAGTATGAAAAAACTTTTAGCATTGCACTGGGAAAATGGATCAAAGACATCTCTATATTTTGAAAAATAAAACCAGCATTCATTTCAATTTAAAAAACTAGAAGCAATTCCAAGTGCAGAGGTTTATGAAAGAAAAATCAGTCTAAACCATGAATTTAAGAGGACCTGACGATGATACTAAATGAAGGCCTCTGTTTGAAATGCTAGTTGAAGAAATAAGCGAATCATTAAAATTGGATGTTGCAAATTAACGATTTCCCATTTCTCTCTGCGGAACATGAGATCCCTGCTGTAAGTAGCTTTATATTTTTATATACAGATCCATCAGGAAATCATTATAACTGTTTTTTTCTTATCCCCCATCTCAACTTTAAAGATAAACTTAACTTTCTACCCAGGCATGCTGTAGAAATTCCTGCAGTGTTTTCAAAATGTAAAATAAGTGTAATTACTGTGATTCACAGTAGTTGTGATTGAAAAGTATGTTAAATTTTCTGTAGTTCAGCTCTTTTGATGCAGTGGTTTAATCAGAAGAATGTTTGACGCTTGACAACAAGTTTTTGTGTCAAATCTTGGCAAAGTAGTTACTGTATTTTGCATTGCCTTAGCAGCAACAGCCTGGCCTTATAGAAGAGAATTTGCGATTTATCCTCTGGACAAAGTTGAGCCATGATAGAGCACCTTGTCTTCAGGGGAGAAACAAAATCTGGTATTTAAAATTATTTATAACAGTTTTGTATACAGTCAGTCTGAAAAAGTTTGAGGCAAAACAAAAAACATTTATTAATCTGTAGGAGATGTGCTGGAGTGATGCTCAATAGTACCATGGCCAGTTTAGCCACTGAGTGATGTGCTCAAGAAACTGCAATCAGCTATATTTAATGTAGGGCAGGAGAAACAAGCAAAACACCAGTGAAGTGTGCAGATACACGTAGAAGTCATGGAGCGAAAGAGAGCAAAAGCCAATGAAGCCATGTTTATATTCGGGAGTAACTGCTTTCTCATTAAAGTAACGGAGGTCTATCTAGAAATGCTGGTATATCTTTATTTGTAATTTGGGCTATTTTAGTGTAGTCTTTGATTGGATACACCAAAAAGGGAGTCTCTGTCATGGCTGATGATGGGTTGCCCTTTTACTGGTGAGTGCTTCATTTTTGGAAGTGAAGGCAGAGTAGTCCCTTCTGTATGACTAATAATAAAAAAAAAAGATTATTTTTTTCATTCACTATAAAATTATGACTAGATATGAATGTGCTCCAGGTTGATAACACATTTTTGCTGAGAAAAAGATGCCGTTGAAAATTTTTACTGCAGTATTTTATTCTTTCAAAGCTGTGTTTGTCTTGTGGGCTTCAGGGTGTGTGTGGTTGTTGGATATTTAAGGGTGTATTTCACCTTAATCTCAGTTTTTAAAATTGTACTCGTGACTACAAATCTCCATCAGATGCAGAACTACCAAAAATAAATCATAATAAGTACTATTACACCAAAAATAAATCAGAAAGGCACATAAATTACTAAGCTTACTGTACTGGAAAGTGGTTTGCTTCCACTGTGAATAAAACTGGTGTAATTAAACTGGATTTACAGTCTAATACTGGCTTCAGAAAAAAACCCACCCAACCCACCAACCCACTCCCCCAAACTGACCCCAAACCAAACTCATTAGGAATGGACAAATGTAAATCTTCAAGAAGAGAGCACTGAAGTTTAGAGGAAGCTTTGCCTCCCTTTTACCTGCCACTCAAATCTAATCATAGGAATTGATCAGACTGAAGTAAACGTCAGTGAAGGGTGTTTGTCATCTTATGGCATCCACATTTTCTCTTGTGGAAATGTTGCTTGTACAGGCAAAAGAGGAACTTCTGGTTTCTGCGTTGCCAGCCAAATGTATCTACCCTAGCCCTCTATTATGTAAGGAAAGAAATATATTTGGTGTTTTCAAGCTAGGTCCTAGTGAATACGTTTCTATTTACTATCAAGATTGTCTCAAATTCTCATGGCAAAAAGAACAAATAAAGGGTTATGTTTGCTATGTCTCGGTCTGAGACTTTAAGGCAAAGAAGAATATTGTGGTATAACTGGGGGATTTCCAATACTGCTATTCAAATACCTTACTCTAAAAATTATAATACCAACTTAAGTGTTCCTGCATTTTTAAAAAATGCTGAAGGAATTGTTTTATTAGAAACATCTCTGTGATTCAGGAGTGATGCTGCTGAACCCGGAACACTGTGTGGGGAGCTATGTGTCACAGCATGAAAGTAATCCCAAATTCTCTTACTGATGCATCTCAGAGACCACCTTAGAAATCACAGTGTATAAGGATCTAGGTGTGCTTTATTTCTTTTCCATCTCCTTGCCTGACTTCCATTTCTGCTGCTGTAATTGCAGTCTGATCTAAAATATTTGCAGTTTTAGCCTGCAAACTTCTTCATTCAGCTCGCACTAGTTCTTGAAAACAATGTTACCAAGTTGGATAGTGATTTTTAGAGTAGAATTCATATCTCTATTAGCAATGCTGACATTTCTGATTCATGTTACACAGAACGGCAAGGTCCAAAGGTGTATGGACTATGCATTGAACTGGGGATGGAGATTCAAAGTACTACATGCTTCCTCCCTGGGTGAAATCTGAAAAATGTTTATTCATGTAGAGTTTGGGAAGCCTTTATTTATTTATTTGTTCAGCTGAAACTGTGGTGATGTTTACTAATTACTGACACTGCTCAACTGTGAACAGCTGCTTGGCACATTTGGCACATTTTCAATCCGTATGTCTAAATGTTGTCAAGCACTAATGAAATCTGGACAGCAAAAACCCTGCTGATTTCCACACCCCTCTCACCAGTAGATGGCCTTGGTCACAAAGCTGTAGTCCTGGCATTAATGGAAGAGTGAGAGGGATAAAGAATAAAATGCTAGAGGCATTGATTCTCATTTAAGTGCTATTTAAATAATTTAAACTTGTCTTATTAAAAAGTCTTGATATTCTTACAGGCTTTCTTCGGGTCAACGATAGTGTCTTCTGTTCTCTCCGCAGTGCCTACCCATTTAGTGTCTGACAGTAGCAAAGCTTAGTTTTGTGTTCAGCATTTTAAAGTATGTTTATCATGTTGATTTTTATTCCTTTCCCACTTGCCCCAGCATTGTCGGATTAATTTGAGGGTGACATTCAGCTTTCTCCAGTTTCTAAGGCATGTTCAAGTTTGACTTCACTTCAGGTTGTATTTAGTTAATTGTTTTAAGGTCTTATGGTTGGAAAGCTGTTTAGTAGTAAAAGTCATATTGTTTGTCACAAATACTATTCATATTCCTTCAAAACTTCTCCAGTCCTGTGCTTCTCTCTTCAATTGGGTGGTGTGATTAAACTTGTTTTGCATCATTGGCCGCAGGTGGGGGCCTTTGAGATTGCTCATAGGCTGCACTTAAGATGTTTCCCAGCTTATATGAGATGGGATACAAGTGTGTGTAACAGGATGTGTTTACAGCTTCATCCTTCCTTGCATTTGGGTAGTAGTCTCTAAGCGCTGGACCAGGCACGTGCAGGAGTATGTAGCTATTAGAAAAGCAAGTGTTGCCTGTGTAGCTGTGCTTTCATTCTCCTAAGGGAGAGGCAGCTGGTCCAAATGGGTTTGCACAGTGAGTACTGACCACAGTAAGTAGTAGAGGTTTTACCTTCTTTTACCTTTTTTCCATTGATGATGTCCTATTCTTTGGGGGTTTTACAGTCCTGCGAGATAAAGATGGAGGTTGAGTAGGTTGCTATATACATCTCCCTTTGTTACAACTCTCTCTTAATTATGTTTTGCCTGAATTCAGTCACAAATGTTTTTACTGATATAACAATTTTTATTGAAGTTGATGGGAAAGCTGTCATGCGTTTTAATGTGAGCAGACCGAGTGCAACTTTTGTTGCTGCCTTTGAAGTTATTCTTTTAGAAATAGAGGTGAGCTAAAATTAAGACATGCTGTAGTTTCTCTTCTGTACCGTTTCCTCCTTCCTTTGCTGTCACAGAACAAAACTCTTAATCGCAAGCTTGGTACCATAGTGCTCAGGATCTATGAGGGAGAGAGCAAGACAAGCCAAGCAAAGCACATGTGAAAGCAAGATCAGATTACAGCAGTGTCAGGCTGTTAGAACAAGATGGTTCACATGGACAGACATGCCTTTTTGGCATTGAAAATCTTCTATCCCCAACTTACTACTGTTGCACGTGGCAGAGGAGATGACATTTCACCAAGGATGCTGCCCTTTGTCTGAAGGACATGGGAGATTTGGCATGTACCAAATGGTGACTTGAACATTCTTCTAAATTATACTTTGCAGTTGACAGTAACCTTTTAAATAACAAGCTCTACTTCATTTGTGTAAAAAGGAAGGATCTGAATGTCCAAGAGTAAAACTGAAGTCCAACCTTAAGTCTGCAGAGATTTCAATCTGATTTGGGGGATGCATGGCAGCAGCTGCCCAGGTAAAGCTGTGGTAAATCAGAGCCAGCTACAGGCTGTCTCTGCCTTACACTAATTAGCAGCTAGCTCATCCCTGGAAATCAGGAATTAAAAATGGAAGGGAGGGAAATGCCTTGATAATCCCTCTCTTCTGAATTTTCTGGAACCACTTGGCAAGTGCAGTACCTGTAACTTGAGTAACAGCTACCAAGTCTGGAGTCTGAAGCTTTGGTGGTGCAGTTTGAGTATGTGGGTAGCCTTGTTAAAGGCCATGGATCTGTTTCTGTGCTTGCTGGCAGTGTTACACTGTTTGAGGGCCTTCATGCTTCTTATCTGCAGTACACCCAGACAAGGTCATTACTTGTGATGTTATTTTTTTGTAATGTGCGTATCACTTTATAATGGTTGGGGGGATTTTTATATATCCTTTCAGAGGGAGCAAGGGTGAGAGAATGCAACATAAAGTGAAGAGCAAGCAAATTAAAATGAATTTGTGGAGTCTGTAAGTCATGTCCTGCAAAACACTGTCTGTTAAACAGGTGAACATCTAACCACTGCTGGCTTGATTGGGGTGGAAATTAGCTCATGAAGAAATCTACCTTGGATTGGCAGCTGCCTGAGATCTCTCATTTCTTGTACGTTTAATGAATGTGCATAAGCTATATTCTGTAGTGAGCTCAAGTCAGGCACTTTGTGCTTTTTAATTCCCTGTGAGGTCCTTTAGGTCTGTCTCAGGCTCAGCCTGCTATAACAACCTTCTGAGCTGTTAGCCTGTTCCCTATGGTTTTGTCATTAGTGTCATTAAGACACATTTTTTTTCCTGAGAAAAGAGGTGTTTTTCATAAAGTAGAACAATAGAGAAATCACTGATCCTTTGGGTGCGGTGTGCATTTCTTGTTGGTGTAGGTTACGATCTTCATTATTAATACACTGAATTCTGTATGGGCTTCTGCTGAGAAGTGCTTTTAGAAGGCATCATTCCTGCTGTTGTAGTTCAGTCTTTGCATATAAAAGCATTGTACAACCCACTGGTGAGAGAATTAGACTGTGTGATTTCACTCTTGCCATAAAGTTCCAGCCCTCTGTCTAAGAGGACAGTGAAACATTTGTACAAGTACTTGTGAAGACTCGTCTTGGCTTGGGTTATAAACTGTTAGACTGTGTATCTACTGAAGTTTCAGAAGCAAATTTGGTGATGATATTTTGAGTCTGAATTTATATCAGCCTTCAGCTGCATTAAAACGATGATAATTAAATCTTAGGTAGCGTGATTTCTCCCATGAGTAAAGGACATCTTTTTATGTTGTCATTTGTGTTATTCTGTGGTGACGTTTATTTGTATTTTGTTTTTTATTCTCTCCTAGTAACTAGGAGTTAGTCAGGGCAGCAGAAAATGTTCCATTGCTGAAAGATAGTATAGATGTCTAAGGGAAAAGCGAATTCTTTATCTGGTCAGTCATTCTTACATGTTTCATCTTCTACTTGCAGATTTTGGGTTGGAAAGAAGTGGGGGTTTTGAATGCCAGATTGATAAGCTTCACCATCCTTCTCTGCAGCGGAGATTGTGTATTTTGCAGTTTTCTGCCAACACAGCGTCCCTGGGTACAGTTTGTGCTGCAGGATCTCCTGCAGTGTACAATTGAATGTCTTGCTTTCATTTTACTGAAGTATGTGGGTTTTGTCAGTGTAACCGGGTGAAAGTGCCTGTGTTAGGGTGGAGATCTGCTTAAGTGATCTCATGGCTCCTTCTGCCAAAATCTGTAAATCATAATAGCAGTAGAGAGAGGAAGGGGATCAAAGGTGGATGGTGATGCCAGATTCGTATAAAGAGGAAGCTGTGTGTATTCTCACTTTTCAGAGTAACAGCCCTGAAATGGAACCAAATTCTGAAAAGCTGAGAAAAGTAAAAACACTGTGAGAGGCTCAGTTTTGTAACAAGATGTTGTTCTCTAGCTGCTCATCTCCACTAAAAGGTAGACAAGTATTTATCTCAGAAATGTCAGTGTTTTACTTCCTTTTGCCAGGACACCACCTCAGAATCCTACAAGAAATTCTCCTTTCCACTGGGATATTGGCAACACAAATAGGCAATAGATTTTTTTCTTGATTGTGTGATAAAAATAGAATATTCTCTGTGTTATCAGGAAGATACTCCATCTAGAAGGTTTACAGTGACTTTTCTCAGTTGTGAGGGAAGTCTTCAGAAAACTTTAAAATATGAAAGCACGTCTGCTGAAGCCTTTGTTTGTGAGACTCTCCATTCTGTTCAGCTACTGTCAGTGCCTACTCATGAGACTGTCCGATACATTCACTCTGCAGTCAGACAGCCGCCTTCCTTTTCTGCTTACTTATTTTCACACGACTCTCTTTTTCTCTAACCTTCTTGTACATGTAGCATTTGTACACTGCCAATTCAGGTGGTTAGCTGGTGATACGTGTTTGTAGATGCATTAATCTCACTGGCGTCTCAGAATCATTTGGCTGTCTTCTCAAAGATCTAGCCTAAGCAGAGTTGAGCGCCCTGCTGCAGATGAGCATGCTGCATTTATCTGGAGTTGAAATAATTTCCTTTAATTTCATACTTCTGTGTTCTTAAGCTTGATTTGCAGGATCTCATTTCTTCTGTTAAGGACAGTAGCAAAGAGTACTTGAGACCTCTCACTAGCATTATTTCTGATACTGTTGTGACCAGTAAGAAATTCTTTCTCTGTTTCATTGCGTTTTTTTGTCCAATGACATGTTACTACTATAATCTTTTTTCACTTCGTCTTTAATCCTGTGTGTTCTTAGTCTTTGTACAATATGTTCTTCCTTCTCTCTTGTTCCTTTTGCTTTCTCTGTGGTGCATTGTGATGATTTCTCTTCATGTTATGCCCAGAAAAATAAAATAAATAAAAAAATCTGTTTCTAAGATTATGCCCGAAGCTACTTAAAAAAAAAAGAAAGGCTTTTCAAACAATGCAAGAGGAAGGGCAGCACTGGTTTCCTGTTCTCAGCTTTTCATGAGCTCTTATCTTGCTGCTTGTCTGCCTGTCTCTGCTTGGACAGGCATAGCTGTGCTGCTTGAAGTCAAGGCCTGTCTGGATACAAGGGACTCTGAAAACTGAGCAGAATACTGTCATAGCACATGCCTTCTCTTGCAAAGATCTTTAGTCATATTCTTCTTATGTAAATTGATAATCCTAACAATACAGTCTGATATGTAAAATTTCTATGTCCATTCAATCACCAATCCAGCCAATTGTTTGAGCACAAGAGACCTAATTGTTTGCTTCTGTGCTGCTTTACTAAAACAATGATCCTTTGATCTTTCCTTATTGATAAAATCTTTCTTGAACTTTCACTAGACATCAGTTTAAAGAATTCTCCCTGTATTTAGGTGTAGAATGAGCCACTAAGCAAAGTTTCAGTTAGGTATATAGTGTTGCTCGCTTGCTTCTTAGCTGTTTTGCTGGACTTTGTGGTTTGTAAGAGCTGTTGTGGGGGAGTTCTGAATCATTTTCTCATCTCTTTTTAATTTCTTGTTTACACTCACAACAGGCTGCCTGGTTTAGTAGTCTTCTATATTTCTCCCTAGTGGACTATATTTCCTGTTTTCTTTGTGAACAGCACCATATGTAATTGTTTTACCGTTCTTGCTTTCTTCATGAATGATTTAGGAACTATTTTGAAGCTTTTACCCAGATATACATCCCCCTCCCTCGTGTGTTGGCTCTTCATGTTCCCAAGTTAGTCCTGCATGAGAGTGGCTTGAAATCCACATATGCATTTTCACATATTTCCATTCTCTTTGCCTACACTTCCATTGCAGTTCTTTGAAGTCTTGACAGCAATTTTGCAGCCTGCCTTTACTGACTCCACAGCAATTTGGAACATACAGGTATCTGAGAGAAGTGGCTTGACACTGTACTTCAGGTGTTCTTACACTGATAGTCCTGACTATTGATGAAGACTATGACTAGATATATGTGGTCTTTGTGGGCTTAGTTTGGATTATTGTTTTGTTTTGGTTTGGGGTGGGTTGTTTTTTGGGTTTTTTTGCCAAGTGCTGCATCCAACGTAACGTTTCATAAAGTAAATCACTGAATAAATTTGTAATTTCTGTCATCCGGGCCCTAAATGCCTGAGGTGCTTCCTGCTGCATATTCACAGGGCTGAAGTTGCACATAATCAAAATCCTGTCACTTCAGCATCAATTATTTTATTGAGTCATTTTATTCAAATGCTTTTTCTTGTTCAGTGTTCTTTGGTGTGCATCAAACACTTGCACGTTAGTCCTACAGTCTGCTGTAGCAGCTTAACTTGGATTAATTTCTTATGCTGCTTAGTTTGTGAAACAGCTCTGGTTTTGAGTTCGAGTTTCTGTTTCCCACACTTCATCTGTTTCTCCTTCCCCCAAGAAATTTTCCAGAAAGATTGTATTTTCAGTCTGGCCCTAAATACAGATCAAAGATCCTAAATAGGAAACACTGTATGTGTTCAGAGGATTTAAATGTAGCATGGTTATTATCACTTGTTTAAATTGCCTTTTATAATTTCCATCCCATGATTTCTGCCAATGCAGATGAGCAACAACAAGTAAACATGGAAGAAAAGTCGCTTTGGGAACACAGGAGTCTGGGAAAAGAGTACTGAGGAGAGATATGGACTTGTAGCTTTCCCCTTTTGTTTTGTCTTCCCAGGCAAGAGAGGACTGTGGTGCATGGAATTTCTCTAGATGCTGTGCAAACTACTGTGCAATTAATGTTGTGCTGGGGTGGGTCTGTCAGAGTTTTTAAAACCTCACACTGCAGACCGGCATGAGGGCGTCCTTAGGCAGTTCTTTAAATAAAAGGCACCAAAGGAAGCCCCCATGTGACGTAAGGCATAAACAGTTCAGGGGGGTCAGAAGGCATGTGTAAATGTATGACATGCTGGCAAAATAATCCTAGTGGTTAAAGCATTGTTTCAGTCTTGCTCAATTTCCTCATGCTTGATTCTCAAATGTAATGAAATTCCTAAACAACAACTGTCCTTTAAATTTGCTATACTGCTTCATATTTTCCTGGGTATATGGCTGTTTAAGCAGCTAACAGCCAGGGGTTTAATAGTGTATTTGTAAGAAGGACAGGGTATGGAAACCTAAGGTATATATCGCTTCTGAAAAGGTGGTGTATACATACAGAAGTGTTTGTATGTGCTCCCCAAGCCAATCATCATGACTGGTCTTTCTAAATCATTGAGAAGTGAAAAACCTGTTTTGCATGCAGCTTTCAGAGCATTTTATCCAATATGCTCATTTACAGGCGGAAGCAGGAGAGGCGGGGGTGGAGGAGGCCTTGAGTATCCAGATTCACTTGCTGAGCCGACAAGAGAATGCAGTTCTACAGTCTCAGCCTAGCGCAGCGTCTGTCAGGTCACAGCCTACCTACAATGTTTGTTCTTTCAGAGCATGCAGCTTGCTTGTTTGAGACCTGATGGCTCTCCTTGTCCGAAGGCCTGCATACCTAGGGATTTTCAGTGAATTAGTGAATGGTACTAGGCAGTTGCACTGCTGAAGTTGGGTCACATCTTATGGGTCACATCAAAGCCTGTTTAGTCATATAAATTACTCTCTTTGATTTCAGCATGCTTCAGAATAGGCTGCAATTCACTGAGGAGCCTGACCACTCAAAAAATAAGGTGCTGCTGAGTAGCCCCAGTCCTACTAGATATTACATAGCAGTACCATGGATTGCACAGTTTTACTCTTGTTTTGTGGATTTCTAGGGATTTTGGTTTGTTGGTTGTTTGCGATTGGTTGCAGACTTTATAGTTTCAGTTTTATAAATCCAAGCCTTGATTTCCCAGTTTGAGAAGTTTTCTTGAGAGCTACGTGGAGCGTGTTCCTGAGTCTTACTCTGTGTGTTGCTTTGTCACAGAGCAGGAGCAATGACTTTGCTCTCCTCACCGAGTGTAGCTCACAGCCCAGCTTTGCATGAAACCAACCCTGTTCTACCCTAGTGTCATCCTGGAGCAGTAAAACAGACTCTGGGGTGTTATGTTGAGGATGGCCTGCCTGCCAGAGCAGCTGTATGCTGCTTTCCTCAGAGCAGTGGAGCTCTCTGAGCCGCCCCTCTCCATGAGTCAAATTGCTTAGTGTTGTGCTTCAAATGCTTCCCTGACTTGATGTGTCAGGCTAAAGCTTCCTGTTACAATATTAATTTAAGACCTAAGTACCAGTGGCTTATTTTTCTGCATGATAATTCTCTTTCCTATTTAATAGTCCTCTGAGTTATACGGAGGGTCAAAGTTGGAGCTTCCTGGCCGTCAAGAGGAAGGGGAAGTGGGAAAAGGCATGTGCAGGACACTGATGAAAAGAGGCAGAGCTTGAATTAGTGTGACACGTGGAGTATTTTGGTTCAGCAATCAAATTGTGTACTGTACTGCTTGCCAAAATAGAAGAAACGCAGCTAGCTCTCTCTTGCAAGCTTGCTCTCCTGTGTTTGTTAGCTTACCTTAAATCTTCATCTTATTTATAAGCTCTGACCCAGACTTCTCATTAGCCATTCCTGAAACGCTAGAAAAGGAAAGCAGAAGGCAATTCCTGCTTCATGTCGTTCTCTGGTTAACAGCTGTGCCTCTCAGAGAAAAGAGAAAATAGCCAGTGGTGAAAAAATCTTGCCACGCTCACCCTCCTGAGTAAAGAGCACAGCTGCAGCATGTGCTGCTTCTCCTCAGGCCCCTCATGTGGCAGCAGTCAGCACAATGCTTGCTTCTAAGTACTCCACAGTGCAAACAGTTTCATTGTGGGCAAAGAAATGTTCACTCTTCTCCATTGAGCCCCTTGGCTACCTCCTCCCTCTGTTAATTCTTTGCTATTTTTAATTTTTAAAAAACTGTCCTAGCCTGGGCTCCCAAAGGAATACAGACTGCCTGGAACTCATTAAGTTCTTGTTTCAGCTATATCAGCCTGGTCCAGCAGTCATGAGCTTTGTGGAAGCGTGAGAAATCATTTATATTCAGTCTCTGTGATCAGCCTTGCAGTGCTGGGTTGCAGCATCCAACCTTCTTTCAGCAGCAGTTCTCCCTTGTGGAGCCAAATCTCTGCATTTGAACAGGTGCTTGGGCAGATCACTGTCCCAAAATGACTCTTACTATGTCAGACTGTCATCTGCATAGCTGATGACCTCCTGATATTACATACTAACCTTCCCCCTTAGTTGTTTGTTGTCCTGGTCCAATATTGCTGACCACAAGCAGTCAAAAGTGATGGTACTGACTTAATATTTGTTAAACCTATTTGTAAAACACACTAAACTCGGAGATCTTGCTCCTTTTGGTTTGTTTTATTTTGGCTTTCTCAGCTTGTGTGCTCGTTAGAGGCTATTTTTTTTTCCCAAGCTTTTCTCTGTGATGTTTAAGGCCAGGAGTTGTGTATCTTCCAGTGCCACTGAGACTGTCCCCACTTCACCTCCTTGTAGGAGATGGGGGTTTAGGTTCTATGCAAGCCATAATAACAATCACAGCAGTCGGTAACAGTGCTTACTCATGTTTGCAGATGGAGACGATACACAGACATGAGCTAATTGACCAGCTGTGCCTGCAAAAACAGAAAAAGGGCCCTAGATCTTTTAATCTGTGCATTGACATTTGAGATTCTCTTTTACTTTTTCAAGTGGGACATAACCTTGCTTTAAGGAGGCAGTGCCATTCTTGTCCAAACTGTATTTTGTTAGTCAAAGCCATCTAAACACGGTTCTGCTAGCTGCTGTCTCCTGAAGCTTAAACTTTCCACCTTTTCTGGTTGAAAGAGATTTTTTAAAGTACTATCAAGAGTCTACCTTGCTTGCATTCTTCAGTCCTGCTTAGGAAGGGAAAGCACTTCTAATCCTCCCAACCCAGGAGAATTTGAATGCATAGACAAAACTTACAGTCTCTCAGTATTCCTCTTCCGTATAGATGTTTTACATATATAATTATTAACAAAACTTCCCAGTACTTACTAGAACTACATCTTCCATAAGGCCAGAATTCATAGTAGTCCCTGGGGCATAAGTAAGATCAGCACCCACAACCATTACTTTTTCTGGTAGGAAGGTCAGAGTGCAGGAGGATGTTCTAGTATAGCAAACAATTCCTTTAAATGTTTGGTGTCTGTGCAAATGAAAAAAGAGTGCCTTTGCATTTAAATTACCCAGTTTTTATTCTCTTATCTAGAATATTAGAGACAATTTTTGTAATTGATAGAGAATTTGCTTCTCACTGACAAAAAAGTAGGCTATACTACGAAACTGGATCACCTTTTTTCGATGAACAAAAAATTCTCTTGACTAGTTTAGTTCCTGCCCTAGAATGAAATCTGGGTGGTTCACCTCTACTCATGTGTATATACACTTACACGCATCTGTGGAAAGCTGGAGGAATTAACAAGGATTCTGGGATAATATAGGGAATTTTTAAGAATAAGCCTGCCTGTTGCCTAGAATTTGTTACTGCTTCTAGAGATCTGACTGAAAGAGGCAAGCCTCACACTGAAAACAATGGTTTATTGAGGATCATCTTAAGTTAACGGGGATCGAATTGTTGAGAATCTTGTTGTTGGTTAACATGACTGTTGAAAGATCTGGAAGGGGTGACTTATCATGTTGACTCTAGGGCTGTGCTTCTGTCTGCATAAGTAAATAAATGTCCCCTATGTGGATGTCTGTGTGTCACTGTTTTAGTTACAATCAAAATTCCAGCTGGTAAATCTGTTTGGTGTCTGTCTTCAAAGCCATCTTACTGTCTTATCCTTATTCATTTAAAAAAAAAACCAGATGCTCCTGTCCTTCTACAATACATCCACTTTTTTTCCTGGATGCTAATCTCAGCATTTTCCATTTAAGGTCCTTATTGGAAGGATGTTGCAGAGATGGAAGCATTGGTTTGAAGATATCGGTCGGTTGCAGTCCCAGGTTTTGAAATGCAAAGACCCAGGCTCCATTCTGACCTCTACCAGCCAGGCCACCAGTCTGTCTAGTAACGAGGTGGGTTGGACCTGGCGTATCTCTCCTACCCAAAGTGATTGTTTTACACATGGTGAGGCAGTAGAGGCAAAGGATGGAACAGCAATGTTTGAGGAAAACTGTCTTGGGTTAGGGGACCTTTCCTGGAAAAATAAATGAAGTGCTGGAGGTAATGAGCATAGCTCATTGTAAAGGAAACCGCTTCAAAACACCACAAGGAACAGTGCAGCACCAGTTGAGGCAGACACTTTTGCATGACTCTCCCAAATGATTCCCTGTAATTAGACTGCATTGGCTCAGGCTGAAGAAGAAAGAGAATGTTGAAAGACAGCTTTGGAAATTTTTTATTGTTTATATATGGAAAGCATGTGTTTTGCCTTAGCATAGTGTTTACATTCTGTGAGTCTGCATGCACTAACTTGAATTGACTGTTTATAAAGTATATGAAATGCACCCTTGTGGTAGCATTTATCCACTCCCTGCTTTCTTCCAGGGAAATTAATTGCCTTTCTGGTAAACGTTGTTCCTGGAGCTGGAAGTATCAGGGAAGAAGAGTTTGTGAGTGGGCTCTTTGATATTCCCTGAATCTGCAAAATACCTTTGTGCCACATGCCTAAAAGATTCTCCTTGTGTTCTTGCTCAGAAGGGAAAAGGGAAGTTTTACTGACACACGAAGGAGAGCTCTCACAAGGATAAGGAAAACATCTCAATGTAAAATGCCTCTAAAATGACAAGACCTGGCAGTGAGACACTGAGCTATTTCATAGCATCATGATTAATTGAGCAGGATTAGGATGTAAAGCTGAAGTCTATCCTTTGGCCAAGGTTTTTGCCTAACGTGATGCTTTTAGTGTTCCCAGTACAGGCTATTGCTATGAATGCCATACAGTCACCCATCACTTCAAAGACTGTGGAGCACAATTGCTTCTAGTTATAGATATGAACAATTATGCTAATGTTATGAAATGGCCAATGCTAAGTTGTTTTGTTCATTTGTTTGCTTACTTGCATTCCAAACTCCGTGAAGTCACCTTCCTTAGTGAAACTTATATTTGAATCAGGCAGAGGGCACCAGTAATGTCTATGACTTGAAATTTCAAAAATGTTGAACTCTGGACGAATGGATGTACACATGACTCTTTCATTATTTTGCATTAAAATTCAGGTGGTTTTAATTTGGACCAAAATAATCTTTGCTGTACATTAGAGATAACTTTGGCCTTGTGTATTTATGGAGTTAGCTTGTAGTTAATTCGGGCAGATGTGAGGAAAATGTATGCAAGCACTGAAGTAGTTTGAACAAAAATAGGTAACGTAATTTACTGGTTTGATAACTGCCATCCTTTTCCATCACAGTAAAGAATCATTTTATGAACCTCTTGATGATTGATCACAATGTCAAAAGCCTTGTGGGGTACAGAAAGCAGATTACTTAGAATTTTGTAGCATTTTCTCACTTATCAGCATACACTTCTATAGAGGAAAAATGTAACTTGGATAGTATTTTAAAGTTTAACTCTTTGGATGCATATCTCTGATGATAAATATATGAAATTTAAGAACCTGATTTATGGCTGAAGGAAGGCAAGTTGTTTCATTGTTCCTTTCCCACGCAGGCCACTTTGAAGTCCTTTATGCTGCTTCCATTACGGGAAGCTGTAGATACTCAGAAAAAGAAGCACTATCTGCTTTATTAAGTGACCTGTCACAGATGACAGATAATTGTTAGTGATCTTGTTACCATGAATAGAAGGTTTGGTACATGAACAGTGCCGATAATGTATTTATAGAAAACGTATTTAATTTGTAGAGAATTTATAAGCAGCTCCCCCTTTCATCTTTTTTTTTGTGTTGCTGTGACTTGTCATAGCTGTAGACATTTACAAAAGTATTAATAAATGGCTACAAACTAATATTTCTTTTCTTACAAAATTTGATATGGATAATCTTACTTTTGATCTTGGAAATTTTTGTAATCACTAAAGTTGATGGGGATTATTCCACCCTTCTATGTGAGTAATATTAGAAACTGTTTCATAAAGCAATGCAACTGTTTAGAAAAGGAAATGCTGTGTAATTGTAGAAATTGTAGGCAAAATTCAAGTTGGTGGACTGCTCTCAGTGCAGGTTGAAATGTGGCAAGGTCACTATGTCCTTCCTGCCTATAATTTGCTGAAAGAATAATTCCTCGAATCCCTCATTATGGTCAGAAACACGAATTTCTTATCTAAAAGCCAGCACGTGTCAGTGTGATGCCTTTGACATTATGTTTTAGGATTAGATCTTGCTGAAAAATGAGAAAGACCTGAAGGCTCATCTTAATAAAAAGGTTTCATGTACTTTCTTTTCCCCTGATATTTAGTCAAATACATTTCAAAATGTCTCCAATACTCATATTTCCTTGTAATAATGTATCATGAAGAAATTTTAAAACATTAAACACTAGGGAGGAGGGTAGGCTTGAATGATGACTGTTTTTCCCCTTCTCTGGGTTTAGGCATAAGAAATGTATCCTTTGCCCTGGATCCATATACCTGACAACTGTGAATAAGTGTTTTCCAGTAATACTCTTCAGGATTGCATGTTACACACCATTCCTGCCGTATTCTCAAAACTTCCCAAGCACGGGAAATAAAATGTAATTCCACCACTTCTGAATGTTAGCAAGGATTGTGGTGGACTAGCACATTTCTGTCAAAAGCCAGGGGGCAGTTCTAGAGATAGTCTCTGAGAGGAGACACAGCATGTTGCCAGCAAGTTTAGAGCTCTTTAAAATCCCTTCTCAGGGAAGAACAATACTTAAAGTAGACTTCTTTTCTGTAATGCCATATGTAAGCTATTATCAGTCAAAACTTTTCCGAAGTCATTGTTCAGCATTCTATAAAGGGAACCTTCTCATGCAGCAGGGAGACCCCACCTCACGAAATGCAGAGGAAATGCATTCAAAACAAGGAAGAGTTCCTTGATTTTAAAACCCAGAGAAGGGTTTAGAACTACAAGCAAACAAGCTTATCATTGTGTTTATGTATTTTATATCTCTCTGTGTGCCTCCTTAATCTAAAAATATAAAATTGTGTGATGTTATTCTGAAGAATAGGGATGTCTTGTTCTGGTTTTTTTTGGGAGGGGGGGTGTCAGAAGTTAGTGGTTTTTTATTGAGGGCATAGTTAACCCTAGGAACTAAACTTTTAAAGTCAAAACCTCTTTGTTATTTTAAGCACAAAGCAAGTTCTCCCTTTGCCTGTTCAGTAAGAAAGCATGTGGTTTATCAAGCTTTGGTTCTCTTGTCTTGCACCACTTGTCTGCGTAGTGCAAGAAGCACAGAGAAGTGAGGCTGTTTGTGGGCAGGACTTCATGGCCACTGCTGTTCAGAATCTGAGGAGCAGCTCTGGATTAGCAAGCAATTCTGGGTGTGGGGCAGAGCTGATAATGTCAGCTGTGCTGCCAGCCGCATCATTAAGAGTTTGGGACTTTCAAAGGGATCTTCAAGTGTCTATAACTTGCTGCTGCATTTTTTCTTCATGGTTGTGGTAACAGTGTTTATTTTTATATCTGAGATCAGCTGCAAAGGAAGCAATTTTAAAGGCATCAGGTAGATTAGGACAGTCTCTCACAGTGTATTGCATAACCATCACTTATCTCTTATTGATAGAACTTGCAGTGCAAACATAATGTTATCCTCCTTGGTGAAATGGTAGCTGAGTTGTAGGTTTAGACTTTAGGGGAAAAGAAAAAGTACTTCGGACCAGCATTTCTTCTTTCTGCTTTCCATCCTGGCTTTTTTTTGAAGTATATAAATCCCCAGTATATTAAATTATTGTCTGCTAAAGCTGTGTTGTAACAAGTATGAGGCACATCTTTGTGATCTGCTGTCCCAGAAGTGGGCAGAGCTTGCACAAGGTAAGCCTTTTGAATTTACCGAGAGCAATCAGCTTGGAAAGACCATTTTCTGAAAGGATGCTCTGATCCCATCTCTGAGAGTTGTAGGACACAAAGATTTGAATGTATATTGCATTTAATTTCATGGATGAATGTCGATTTTTTGCTAGGCACACTAAAGCTTTCAGGAACCTTCTTTCAACAGTGTGGGTTGCCTGGCATATATTTATTTGGTATGATCTCTGTCAGTGTTGCATATTATGAATATCAATAAAGAGCAACAGACAGGGTTTCTCTGCACCAAAGAGTGTGTGCTTAGCCCCTGGGACTCAGCAGGCCTGGATGGCATGGAAATTAGTGTGGCTGCCTGTCACTTTCTCGGCACAAGGATGTGTATAAAGCTCAGCTTTTAGCTGCAAGACCTGAAATTGGACCCTACTATGGTACTCAGTCACTGAATGAAGTCGATATTTGATTAGCAAATTTTTTGGATGTGCTCAAACAGAGTAGGTATATTGCATTTATATAAATATAAATATATACATAAATATATGTATGCATATATATAAATATAAATTTATAAATATATAAATATAAAATACCTTTTTTTTCACCTAACTTTAAGTAACAAAGCTGGCTAGGTGTTCTTGGGAATCTCAGCAGATGCTTAAACAGCTTTTTATGTCCAAACCCTTCATCTTTGGATAGAGGCAGCAGGGACTGTATTCCTGGGCTTGGTCTTGAAATGATGTCATCTGGGACTTCATTGTGTAGCTCCTGTGAAATGGCCAGTGGCTTGAGACCTTATTTTTTTCTTTTTCTGTAAAAAATCAATATATTGAGAATTGATATGCCAGGTTTCAGCACTTTGGTGTTGTGTTTGGTTGATTCACTGAGTGAAGGTATTAGTTTTATTAGTTCCGGTTTGCAGATACTGCATTAGCTCTAAAATGCCACAGGTAACTCTTTGGGATATATTTTCTGTAACTGCTCGGCAGTTACAGAAACTGCTCGGCAGTTACAGTCCAGTCTCAAAGGATTTATGAAGCGATCTATACATATCAACTAGCTTAATTCTTTCAGTTCTTGATAGACGGTGACTGAGATTAGTTTCATGTGGGTAATGATCACCCAGGAAATATGCCTAATCCAAGAAGAGGGGGAGGGAGGCATGAGAGACTCTGAGCATACTGAAAGGCTTCTGTCTGAATTCTGCCATGCTTGCAACACACTGTCCTGTAATGCAGTAAAAGCTGAATCCACTCCATTTGGGAACAGCATTTTAGAAGTCAAATTCTGTGGTTTTCAGGCTCACATCAATGACTGATCGATTTAATCATGACTATATAATAAGAACTAAGAACTGAACAAAATTCCATACTCTGCTCACAGAATTTGATCAGTTGCAAATGAAAAAGTCAGTTCACTGGTGTGAAGAATCATGCTGCTACTCCCTCCCTTCAATGAATAGCATTTCCTTGCTTTCAGAAATGGTTCATAACAGAAATAACAAATCTGTTCAGTGGAGACAGTCCACTTCCAGAAAGCTAGAATGGGAAAATAATTTGAGGCAAGGAAGTTCCTCAATGTGTTACTTTGGACAGCAGCCAAGTTAAAATAAAATAAAAAAAGTCAGTTTCACAAGTTGAAATGTTGCATTTTTCCACGGAGCTGAATCCCCGCAAAGAGGAGCAGTGACAGCTAAGGGAGTACCTGTTTTCTCTCAAACCTTGTTAGCCTTTTGAAAGCTCCAGGGCATGCTTTATTTTACTGCAGATTTTATTGAGTCTCTGCAGAATTTCACTAATGTAGTAATCCTCCCTGTGGGGAATTTTTCCTCTCTGATCTCTGTTGTAAGCATTTAAACAAAACAGGGATAGTAATGGGAGCTGAAGACTGATGGTGGAGCACATGATGGAGGTGTGCTAGAAAGGGGAAAGTACAGGCATCCTGCATGCGGTTCTGAGTGTCCCATTTGTAGTGCCTGTACTCTAAACATCAGTGCAAGTTAGCCAGGTGGGCTGGCATGGTTGTGGCAGCTGCAGGAAGCCTGGCTGGCTCCAGTCATGTTGTAGAGCATTGGGCAGAGCTGTGTGGGCATCTGCCAGTGCTGGGACTGTGTGCAAACAGCAGCTATGGCACAACCTGTGTTAAGTAATTTAGCGAATGTGCTCTCAGAACTAATCGTCTTTATCCCAGACAAACTCAGGAAACCAAGTGGATGGCTTGAAATATTGAGCTGGAAGTTGTTATCGGAATACTCGCATGTAGTCCCTGGCACTGCCTAAGGCTCCATCTCCTAATGTTATAGGATGTTCTTGTTAAACTGGTGTTTTTTTCAATAATGCTAACAGGAGATTGTTCCACATCTTTAACAGGTGCCTAACTTGAGCATAAACATTGCTTGGCTGATACTTCCCTGATGTAACCTTCTTTTCACTGTGTGTTGCACCTTGACAGTAGTACGATAATGTCAGGAATAAGCTAGGAAGAATGAGAGTAAGGTCTGTGCTGTGACGTCCTCTTCTTGCCAAAGCAACCTGTACGAGCATTGATTTCTCCCTGCAATTCTCCCTCTGACCCTATGAAATGCTTTTGCTGCTCTAGTAGTAAGTAAAATTATTTGAACGTGAATTTAGGTTGTACAAGGCTCCTGCATATCAGAAATATAAACTAACCCAGTGTCTGCCTAGTCCATCACATGCATGAAGTAAACCAGCTTAGGTTAATCCACCGTGAAGGCACTTGAGCAGAAGGTGATAGCACACAATTTATAGGCTCCAATTCTTTTACCATCATGGAAGCGTACTTTTAGTTTGCACAGGAACAGTAAATACTTCAGTCTTCAAAATATAAACCATGGAAATGTCATCGTAGCTGATGTTTGCTGTTTGTTATTGATCAGTGTTCTAATAGGCAGAACAGTGAGGAGGACATTCACTCCGATCACATATCCTTGCTCATCTTTGCAGGTTCAACTTTATTTATTGCTGTTGATTTTGCTCTGTTTTTCTTTCAGACATTCTTTTTCCCAGCCGCATTCCAGCAAACCGTGCTCGGATAGATTTAGATCTCCTTAAAGGAGTCAGAAAAATTTCCAAAGCTGGATGTACATTCAAACTCTCCAGTTTATAGTAAAATATGTCCATTAACAAGATGAGAGAGCAGACAAAACAATATGGAAGCCTTCTTTTTTCCAATCCCTTGATAAAAGCATGAAGGCTTTACAACCTATCCATCATGGTTTTCTGGGGAGTTTATAGCCAGGCCTACAGGCTGTAATTACTGAAGATTTTATGGCAAGAAGTCACAGCTATTTTCGCTCACATAATCTTCAAGCCAGTCAGAATTTTTAACTTGCTTAACCTCATCCTTACTTCTTGCACTGTAAACTAGAGCGTTTCTGAGGCTGGTTTGAAGGTACTTTTGCTGCCCACCTGTGGGCTGCCTGTCTGGGTATGGTTGACTGGAACATTTATCCTCTGGACTTGATGGGAAATGCTTTGTGCAGAAGAGATTAGGATGTGTAAATCTAGACCTAAAAACATATTGATAACTTTTGACTAAGTAGAAACCGTACAGTGATCATCTGTCTCCTGACAAGAGGTGTCACTGCGGAGTCAGCTTATAGTCCCTGTTGCTGTGAAAGTTAAAACTGTCAGTATAACTTGTAGCCTTCCAAATTAATATTTCCCTTCAAGTATACACAATTTTCTGTGTTTCAAAGGGGGCTGTTATTGGCTTCTTAAATGCATTACATATTTAAAGCAATTTTTCTGCTCATTAAAAAAGTAAAAATATAAAGAGGCTGACAGCAGTAGACAAGAAATGCAGACTACTTGTCTAAACACATTCTTCCTAACTTACACCTCATCCTTCTAGTCCCTTCCTAGAGCCTGTACAAATGAATGAAGCAGGTTAGAGGTCATCAGCACCTTAAGTTTTTTCCGAAAGGCCTTAAACTGCAATTCTACCACCAGGACTATTTATTGGAGTTGGCTGTAGTGAGAGTGTGAATGCAGGTCCAGCTTTGGACATTTTTCGCACTCGTTAGAGGAGATCCAAATTAATAATGAGAAATTCTTAACTTTAAAACAAAACAAGTTTAAAAGGACTCCTTTGGGTAAGTTTAAATACTCTACTCTGAAGTAATTGATTTGGGATTGATGGTGAGGTTCCTATTCTTACTATCCTGTGATTAAAGTCAACATCTGAGGGGTCCTGTCCAGTGTGTGAGAGGGAATAAACCCTTAGGCTCAAGTCAGAAATTTGGTTGTGAGTAGACATGATCTATGCTGGGAGGGATCTACCCAAAATGAGCTTTCCTTGGGTAGTTATGATGAAAACATTGATGGCAGCTGTGTGATCAGCAAACTCATTCCCACTTGCAATCTTTTTGAATGTGTTTCAGGGCAGGCAGCTGTACCTGTATAACACAAGTTAAATGTATCACCAGTAAGTGGATGGCAGGAGTAATTTTGTTTAGGATGAGGAGAGCAAAAAAATATGTTCCACTCAAGTCCCTAGAAATATGTTTTAGACTTCTTCCTCTTCTCTTCATTTCCACCCTTTCCCCAGATTCTGTCTAAGCAATTCCACGATGGTTTCCTTCATAAATAATCTTATTCCTTTTTGAATGCTTTCTTTTCACTCACTTCCACACATAACCCTTGAATTGTCGCAGACCTATATGTATTTATCACTGTGGCATCTGAGAGTATGTAAATGACTTGCAGATGCTCTGCTGGACTGTAACCAAACTTGGCTGTGTCAGTTTTAACGTACACATGACAAAACCACATTGGCTTCGAACAAGACTCTATGTAATAAGCTCTCTAGGTTCTCCTTCAACATAAACACTTTTATGTCCTTACTAATTAGAAACAGGAACCTGTTTCTTTCTAAGCTTGTGCGATAACGATCGGGCCAAAGAACCAGACGTGTGCGGTATCCGAGTGGTTTTATGATAATATCATCAGGGATCTGAAGTTTATTTTTTGGGAAGTTTGTAAGTATGCATATACGTGTACATATATAAACATACACATATATCAAAGTTAAACAAGTATAACCAGAAAAGATTCCTGGAATATTTATTGTGGTACATTTACAGTTTGTGCATTTCGATATGTATTCACATGGTGTATTGTTGACCTTAAACTTTTCTTCCACTATGTCTTAATGTCTTTCAGCATGAATGGATCTTGAAGCTGCTTTATGGTGCACTGTGGTTTATTGAAGTAAAACTGCAAGAACAATCTGTTATTAATTATATAAATCTCCACACAAAAGGTCCTCCAGGTTGGCCGTATGTTAGGAGTGTTTATCAGCAAATTTTATCTTATAGCACTGCTTCATAGTATGGCGATAATTGAACATGAAGTACTTCAAAGAGCTGTGGCAAATTTAACTCTGGACAAATGGGAAATTACTTCATTATTGATCATTTATTGACAGATAACTAGCACAAGGAAGTGAGGACACTGTTTGACTACAACAGTCCAATTACGTAAGAATTTATTGACCAAAATTACTCATCTGCTGTGCCAATCAACAAACAGTGTACAAAATTTCCTTTGATCATAAATTGCCCTGAACTGTAACTTTCTATGCGCTGATAACCACATGAGTTGCAGACTGGTAAGTGGTACAGAAGGCAGGAAAGAGGATGTAGAGAAGGTAGATGGTAATGAAGAAAGCTCTCCCTTGCATCAAAGGGTGTGTTTACAAGTTGCAGTGATGCTGGGGGTGATGAATAAGCAGAAATTTCCTCTCCTTAGAAGACCCTTCTCTTGGGGCTGTAATATTACTGGAGAATGGTGGGAAATTCAGAGAAATATTGGCAAAAATTCTCTAAGCTGATTGAAGACGCCAGAAATGTTGATGAACTGCGCACTAGTTGATGTGGACTGCTTCATGAAGATAAAAGTGTGTCCTGGCTCAGTACATATAGTCTATAATCTATAATCAGTAACTCATCATCATCCATTTCAGTCCTTAATGCTTTCCATCTCCAATATATACCACTTTAAACTCCTCCAAAACCCAAGTTTAATATTTTCTTGTTTAAGTTTCCCTTCCCACTGGAAGTCCACTCCAGTGGAAGCAAATGCTGCTGGTTTTGTCCTGCTTGGTGTGAGTGGGACAGCAACATTTACCCCAGGTGAACTTTTCCATTTAACTTTTTTAATTACTTTGTACCTGAAAGGATTGTATAATTTTTCTTAAAGTCCTTAAAATTCAAGCTCTCTTGTTTTTCAGAAATATTCTTCCTTGTACTTTGTAATTCACCTCTGTGCTTCTTCAGAAAGATGTAAAAATAGCTGTTTCAAGTACTTGCTTCAGTACACCCAGGGGAGCTTCTTTTGGAATCTTGGTTTATTGCACTGTGCCTGCTATTGATGTCAAAGGGATGATTCTGTCATTACCTCCCTTTCTCTTGACTGTAAACACATATATGAAAAAGCTACGCATAAAGACAGCAGGTTGTCTGTCTTCTCTGTCTTTTCATCTCTCTTTAGTGAGAAAGTATTTCCAATGTATTCTGGAAGCTAGAAGTGTAATTTTCTCTCTGTTTTCTGCCTGTGTAACATGCTTGCTGTGTTACTATGACTCAGTTTAAGGCTTTCTTACTTTGGATTGTGACGTATTTAATATAAAGGCTTGAAAGTGAGCTAGTGGTGAGGTTGCAACCCTGGATCAAAATTCTGACTTCAATTCCTGCTCCTTCTCCTGAAATCTTATGTGATCTTGGGTAATAAGCTTTCGTTTTTGTGCCCCTCTACCCTCCAGACAATAAGGACTGTCTGTTCTGCTTTTCATCCTGTACTTTGTGTGCATGTGTGCGCGTGTGCTTAGTTTGAAACAACAGAGGACTTAAGAATGAACATGACTTCATTGAAACTGAAGTGCTAAGATAACTATGTGTTTGTACAGCACCTAGCAGATGAAAAGCAGAGCGTCATCTGGGACATCTAAACGCTATGATGATACAATAATAGTGGTACATATTACCATATAAGAGAGGGAGCATGTGTACTCCAGTGGTGAAGTCTGTTTTATTTAATTATCTACATAGCAGATTGGGAAGAATTTAAATTAGCTACAACACACAAATGAAAAGCATGACACTTTGACAAGGAAACATTAATTTAGGAGATTAATCTGCAGGGTGGATGTTGATTATCATTTCTGAAGGAGGCAAAAAGGTCAATTTTTACGCTAGAGTTTATACAGTATTAAGATAATTAGGTTGAGGTATCTTTTTATTTTAAAAATACATAGCTTTTGGTTTTTTTCATCTTTAGAAATATCAAGCTTTCTCTCCCAATAGGCTTATAACTGTCACACCACTGTAATTTAAATAAAATTCCATTCTGTGCAAAGTGCAAGAAACTTAGCTGTTTCTTGGAAGTCTCTGGCTAAAGCAGAATAATGGCTGCATTTTTTTTTTCTTGGATTGCTTCTGTTTTGCTGGTTGTCCCTGGCTCTAATGGAGAACTGGAGAGAGAGGGAGAGAGAAAGAGAGAGAGAGAGACACTCGTGTGTCCAAAGCTCGTCAGCAAAGTAAAGCCTATTTCACGAGGGATTTTTTAATTCTATTTTATTAGATAGAGCCAGAGAAATTTGATTGTCTAGATAGAACCTAGAACAGCATGTGTCCTTTCCAGTCTGTACTGTTTTTTTCTAAATAAAAATATTCCTTTTTTTTTGTTAGCATCTGCCACTTGAGCAGTGGAAAACTAACCTAGATTTTCTGATATTAAATAATGCATTGTTTACCACTTCCTTGGCATTTCCAGTGGAAGTAGTATCACTACTGCCTCAGGGTTGAAGCTGGAATACAGTTAAGGCTCACACACACAACTGAGTCTATACCAGCTCTCCCACAGCAAATGAAACTGAGCACAGGCACCGGGTAAAAAACACGGGCATAAAAATAAGTAAAATCAGTTTCAAATGTTGTTTTTCTTTGTGATTGTTGATCTGCTCTTGACTCTTGCTGCTCTTCAGCGTGTGCCTGGTATCAGTTGAGGTATCAGCTGTGGCAGTAATAGACTTGCACTTAGCTACTTTCTCAGCTTGGCTCTTTGCTGTGCTGGGCCATTGTTATTGGACCATGTTGTCCAGTACATCGCTGATATGATGCCAGAATACAAGTTCTACTACAGAGTGCCCTAATGCAGCTTTACTGGGTTGCTTGCTCTTGACCTAGTGGTGTGCTTTGCTGATGTTTTGATGCTAATGATCTATTGTTCTGCTTTTGAACTGTCTCTCACGGAAGAGAGAGCTCTCATATGGACTTCAGTCATAG
The DNA here is from genome assembly GCF_017976375.1 of Cuculus canorus. Lineage (NCBI taxonomy): Eukaryota > Metazoa > Chordata > Aves > Cuculiformes > Cuculidae > Cuculus > Cuculus canorus. Next base: position 30,210,503 of record NC_071406.1, on the reverse strand, counting down.
TTTGATTGGTGACACTGTGATTTCAGGCCTGATGGTGAATTCAGAAGCATGATTGTCTTTGGACAGACTCACTGAATGGTAGTCACGGACATCCACCTAACCTTGTGAACTCTTCTCTCTTGGTGACTGTTATTTAGTTTCCGTGGAGGAGGTTTCTGCTCTGACTTGGCTTTCAAACATGTTTCTCTTTCCTGATGCTAGACACGAGCTGAGTGAGGTGATAGGAATGCCTTTCAGTGCACAGTAATCTTATGTCATTTGGCATTAACTTTCGTTAACTGCAGCAAAACTCTCTGTAGCCTGATTAACTCTGTAATTCTGTATCCTTTTCATCCCATAACCAAGTTTGAGTACATTTTGGTTGGTGAAAACCACAATATTTTACCTGAAAGCCAGCATCTATTCAGTCCCATGCTACAGTGCTGGTAACAGAAAGAGTTACCAGAGCCATGGATCTCCAGACTTACAGGTGAGGTGTTCTGTTCCAGTTTGATCAGACCAATTTTTTTTTATATGGGTGCATTTGTGACTTAGCATGGTCTAGCTGTAGGTCAGGTTGCAGAGAAGGTTACTATACTATTATTTATTTTTATAAGGCTGGGTAATTTCAAAGGAGAACAGATCCAATTCCCTATGCTCCCCCTACAGGTGATAAAATACTCTTAGTAATTAAATACCTCAGCTCAGCTTTAAGATAAGCAATAAAAATGACAAAAGATCCTACTGTTTTGGGAATTTTACTTACTGCATTAGCAGTACAGATAGGCAAAAGGGAATCAACGTTTTGGCAGACAACAAAAGATGCTGAGTATCTTTAGAGTCCTGGCTGAGCCAGCCTGTGAATAGCTGCCTCTCCCTGCCCAGTCCTCCCTCCAGCTGCACCAAAGCACAGGCTTTTTCCCCAAAGCATCTGATTCATGAGACAATCTTACAGGAGTTTAATTAGCGAAGGACTGTGCAATATGTGGTCACACTGGATTCATCAGGTAGTTGCAAAAGGAAAGCTAACAGATATTTGATTCAAATGCATCCAGTGGGAACACATCACAGCTCAAGTCCTTTCTCAGTCTAAGATAATCCCTGGTCCAAAAAAGCCTTTCTGTTTTCTTTAGTGACCTGCATTACTGCGTGTCCAGTTTCACACCATTAAATACAGAACACAGATTCTGCAAAGGCAATGTCTTTGCACTCAGTCAGGACCCACCAAAGCAGGCAACCTTTCCTCACAGGGTGTTCTCCAGGGTGACAGGCACCTTCTGACTGGAGATGTATGAATAGCTGGAGAAAGCATACTGTTTATGCTTTTCAGCATAATCTGTAAGCTTTACCCCAACACTAGGAGAGTGACAGTAAAGCGTGCATCAGATCCATAAACTCTAGTCTGAGACCTGAAAGCCTTTCCCCAATATCTTTTTATAGCACTGAAATTAAACGAAAAATATTTTATAAATAAAACTGTAGGATTGCCACTCCCCCCTTGTGCTTCAAAGGTCAGGTTGCTTATGCCAACACAACACCCTGAGCCCCTCTATCAGACAGAAGGCCAATGGCACTCTGACATGTTTTCAGCCAAGTGTGAGGTGCATAATTCTGTTCTCAATGATGCATGGCACTTTCAGCACTGAAATTGCACAGTATCAAGTGAAAATCAGCAAAATAACCTTTACTCAGCCTTTCATGAAATGCTCATGTTTTCCTCTTGCTCATAGAACTTTATTATTTCTATAAAACATGCAGCCTCTGTTGTAATTAGATGCCTTTGTATGACTCCAGGGTCATATGTTCATGGAACATGATCCTAGTTATAACAACAGTGGTATTCACTGTCGTGCTGGCAGCAAGTTCTGCAGTTAGTGACCCACCAACATCTCAGAGCAGGCAAAGCCAACATGCTTCGTTGCCACAGACAGCAAAGCAAACACTTTCTCCTTTATTAATGCAATGAAAGTCCATAAAGGTGAAGGGCAAGGTTAACGTGAAAACTGAATTAAAACAGGAATTCAAGGGAGGAAGGAAGCTTGTGCCAAGAATGCTTAAATAACCTCTGTCTGCCCCAGTGTTTGTACCAAAGTAACTTCTTAGTTTCTTAAGCAAAACCTGCATCCGTTGCTTGCTATTTAGTCACTTAGTCAGGGAGGCATTTAGTCCTGTGTTTCATGTGTGCGGTGATACAATAATAGGATTTGTGGACCACTGATAAATCACTGTGGGAATAGTATCCCATCAAGAATAACTTCGAACTTCTCTCTTCCTTTGGGACAAAATGAGCAACTGAAGTAACATATCTGGTTTCTATAGATTTCTGCTTCATGATTTACTTTTTATAGTTGAGAATTAATAAGAGTAGTCCTTCCCAACTATGCTCTCTGATGTCTAACAAAAGCCATTCCCTCAGCCAGATGTGAAGATAGTATCCTCTGTCTAGCTGTGTGTTTTGTCTTAATTATTTCTGAATTACCAAGTCCTCTTGTCAACTTTGAAATCTGCTAATAAACTTTTAAGTTACACGGGATGTGAGCCTACATGCATAAAAAATTACTCTTACATTGTCACTGTTACAGTCTCATTTCTTTGGGAACCAGCTGATTAGCCCAAAGCAGAGAGAACTCCTCCAGGTGTCAGGAAATGCTTTGTAGCTGAGGGCTGAACTTTGTTACAGGGCTTGGCAAATTAGTGTGCTCTGATGGCAATTCAGTGATTGAGACACAATCTTTGTGTTTGTCTAGAGGCTGGGTTGTGAGATGTGGGTGGTGGTATATAGAAAAGAAAGACCTGTGTGTTCATTGTGGAAATAAGTCCATGTCCTGTAACAGACTCATTGGAAAACAGGGCTCCAAGAGAACTCTGGAGTCTGACAGGCCACCCTTCACACCTTATGGTGGGCGGATTCATGCTTATATGGTGGTTTTTAGTAGTTTTCCTGCATTATTCTCAAATAACTCCATTATCTTCTCAGGGAAGATATTTTCAGAACTTCCCTGCTGTTATCAGAAGAAGTTACTCATAATTAACAGACTTTTAAAAATTGCTAGCTTTGCTATCAGTTATATCCAAATGAGAGTCTGTTGCCTTAGCATCGTAGGGGAAGATATAAAGAATTAACTTATCAGCTGTGTTTAATCCACTAATATAAATCAACCAAGCAGGGCCCATATAGATTTCTTCCATATAACGAAGCCTGTAAACTGTTTCTGTTCTGCCCACCAGGTTCTGTGCCTCTGGAGGGGAGCAGAGTCTGACGGACCCAGGCTTTTCTGCCTGCTTCTCCATTGAGGTGAATCCTCTTTTCCTTCTTGTATGTCCCACTATGTACTCAGCCCTTTTTCTCCCTCTTGGCCACAACAATGCTTTCATTTAAGGATACCTGCATTACCTGTTATACAGGAATGCCCTTTTTTTTAACACTAGACAGATGTCTCTGGAAAATCTTGACATCCATACTTGTCTGTAGTGTAAAACTTAACAGTTCTGGAGAAAAGCATGAACTCACATGGTAGAACAGGAACCGAAAGCCAAAATACCTGGGTGCTGTTACAGACTCTGCACTGGGCTTATGGACAGATTGTTTTGCTTCTTGGATGCTGTCTCCCTTTACCTTTCGTCTGTTTACATAATAATTTCTATGAAGAGTGTGGTCCCATATTATATATGTTATCTAGCTGAATGCAATTTAAATAACACTTTTATTGTCTGCAAGTAAGCCAAAGTCCCTAAGTGTCTAATGGCACTCCTTCAGTGAAAAATCTATAGTGGTCACAGAAAAGTAAAGTTAACCTTGGTTAGGAATGAGCCAGAAGTGTCATTTCCTGCTCATCAGCCCATCATTCTTGCCTACATAGCTGCAAATGATGCAAAGCATTCTTACCACCACTACATCCTTTAGGGTGAGTAAACACATGCCTTGGAAGAATAGTTTTGGCCACTTGTAACTGGAGGCCAGCTCCCTGTCAATCTGTTTATTGAAAAGACAGAGTTCTGGTACAGATCTGTCCTACCCTGGCACCTCAGAAAATGGGACAAGTGAGTTTAGTGGCTCCTGGGCCAAATCTAGGACTGCTAGATATGAGTGCAATTCTATTGAGACAAGTGGAGTCATAGTTACTTGTTACTGTTTTTAATTAAATAGGCAGAGTTCATTATTGCAGTGCAATAGGGAGAAATCTGGAAATTAAATAGACTCATAGTTATTAACAGGTTAATGGCTTTTTAAAATAAAATTGTCGTGTCATTTATCCATGTGTTACCTCAAGGTTATCTTGTTTTGATGCAGGTGTACTTCAGAGCAAGAGTTTTGTCCTGTGGAATAACCTGGCTATGTCACTTAGCACTGAAAAATGAGTAGTGTTTGATGTATGAACAATGTGCTGGAGAACAAGTGTGTAGAAAGCCGATACAAAGTGTGAAAATGTAAATCAGGTGCCTGCTAAGCCAGGGCATGTGTGAAACAAATGTTATCGCAGCGGTGCTGGCAGGTGTTAGCAGCAGCCAGCATGTGGGTTTTCTGCTAGTACTTTTTATTTACATCTTTCTGTTAAGGGAATTTGAACTCTCATTTTTCCATGTGGAAAACTTCTGTCCTTTTGTACAACAGCAGATAGGTAATGTGGTGGTGTGACTGGTTCTCAACTAGTCCAGACACTGCAGACCCTGGAAAGGGGAGGAGCGTCCTGCTTTCCTGCCTGCCTCCAGCTCCCTGTCGAAACTTTGAGGGTTCACCCATCCTCACTAGCACAGATAGAAAGGGGTGAAGGTGACTGAATGCTGAAATTAAGTACAAGTTGGATCTGCAGATCTTGAGTTGGCCCTCTTGGCACGCACATCCTGTATACCAAGAAGCAAAAAGCCATCTGGGGAGGCAGGTGGAAATGAGTTCCCTGAAATTTTGGGGAAGGATAATTAAAAAAAAAAAAAAGACATTGAAATGTTTAAAACCTTAAGCCAGCACATACACTTACAGCAGTGCAGAAGGAACCCCAGAAGCTGGACTGGGAGCAGGACACAGGGACAAGTTGATGGGGGAATCTGAAGGTAGCCTGCTGCTTCCCATGGAAGTGCCAGCTGTCCGCTTCTGTGCGTAAGCAGGAGTGTGTCCCTGAAAGATACCTCTACATACAAACAAGGGACTTGATACTTACTGTCTCTGAGTCCACAGCCATTTCATCTGACTCAGTATGAAATAACTGAATTGTTTCTAGAATTGAGGAGGCAGTTTGGCATTGTCCGTATGTATGGCCCAGTGAAATCTGAGGGAAGAACAATTAGATACAGTGGTACCAGAGAGTCCTGGGTCCTCCATATCTTAACTTGAGAAAAAAACACCTGTGGCAGTTTAAAAGAGAAACAAAAACCACTCATACGCTGTGCAGTCAAACTATTACTGAGCACTCCCAGAGGGCTGGCTCAGGAGAGCCCTGCAGGAAGAGCTGGGGCTGAAATGCTCTTTTCCAGTGCTGAGCTGTGGAACGTCTATGAGTTTTTCTACCAGCTGATTCATGATAAAGGGATCTCTGACATCAAGATGCTGAGACCTAAGGACACACAAGGATCTTCACTGCCTGAGCACCTGCCCAGAGCTGGTACAGTGCACACAGAAAAGGACATCCCTCACATGAAGGCTGAGATGGGCTCTTTGTGCACCTGGTTTAGGAAAAGAACTCTTGATAGGAAAAGAGGAGGAGATGATCTTTGACACTGTGCAGTACAGGCTGTGCAATCTCTAGGGATGATATATCTGCAAACAGATCTCCTAATTTAATTTTGTTCCTGTGACTCTCACCTCTTCAGCAACTGGGTAGCTAATGGGAGTAGACTGTAGGTGTGATGGGAGTGTTGTGAGTGATCCCAGATATCTGTGGTGCAAATGGTGGAGCAGCCGCCTGAAACCTGTACATTTACAATAGTAGCTAAGGTGAAAGTCTGTCCAACTGGGTAAGCAAATAAGGAACTGATTAGCACCAGCCCTGACATGTACCTTCACACAGACCACAGGAGGTCAGATTGGATAATCTCTGCACTGATCCTACTCTCAAGGTGTGTTCCACTGTGTTGGATTTTGTGACCCCCTTACTTGTATCTACACAAAACAAAGGTGTGCTACTCCTTTGCTGCCAGACCTGGATTGTTTTCCTGTGTACAAACCAGCTGTGTGTTCCAGTCATAATGGCTTGACAAAAATGGGCTAGTTGTGGTTCGTGGTCTTCTGAACATCAGACTATAGCTTTTCAGTTGTTGTGTAAGTATTGCAATGGAGGACTTGGAAGTCATTCTTCTGTCTCAAAGGTTACCTGTTGTAGTCAAAGATGGCCCTTGGCAAGGATCATGGTGGTATCGGGTAGGTGTTATCCTGTCCCGTAGGGTTTACTTAAGGTGGAAGAGATGACATGTTGAAATGCAGAGTCTGTATGTCAGTCAAAATTCCTAGATAGAGTGCTATGAAGTTAACACTGGAAGGGACTGAAGGGCTGTCTAAATGGGTTGTTGCATATGCGTTCCTAGTGTGATTCTGCAGCTTGGTGAAGTAGAGTGATTTTTGTACATGTAAGCAAGAAACAGCATGTAGTTGTAGGGAAGAGACATTGAAGTTATAAACAGCCTTAGCAAAATCATTCCATGAATTCATCTGGGTCTAGGAAGAATTTTTAGGTGAGGGATTTAAGTCTGAGTTCATTTCAGTCTTGGTTTAGTGAGAACTTGCTTTCTACTATCAAATATATAATTAGCAAAAATACTTCTGGTAGGTCTCAGTTTAGCAGAGGATGATAAGTAGGATCTAATATTTGGAAGCTAAAGCTAGACAATTTCAGATGAGAACAGTGTCATAGGATTTTAGCTATAAGACACCAGTTTACTTTGCCTGGGATGGTCTTCAACTGAGAAGTGCTTGGAATTCCAAACTAGATTTCCCCCCTGCCATGGGCAGGGACATCCCACCAGACCAGGCTGCCCAAGGCCCCATCCAACCTGGCCTTGAGCACCTGCAGGGATGGGGCATTCACAGTATCCCTGGGCATACATATGCACACATGAAAGTTAGGTATATAGATGGATAAAAGTAGAAAATAGTGGAAAAAGATGAAATAAACAGAGCAGGAGATTCTATCTGAGGCTTTTTTTGGCATGATAATAAGAGAGTATTAATCCAATGTGTCATATAGACTGTTCTCCTCAGTGTGTCCTCAATGTCAGCGTATCATTGTCTGGTCTATCAAGCCTGAGGTACCTGACTCAGCTTCTGGCTGAGGAGAGAGAGTGTTGTAGCCTACCTCACAAATATTTGCTGACAACTCCCTGTCTTTCCAACAGGATCTTTCAGTAGGTTCAGTTTGATTTCCATCTCTAGGATCTTGCTCTATGAAATGCAGGTTGTACAGCTGTGTAACATTGTGAAACAATGACCAAGCTACTACTCTCTTTTGGTGTTTGTTGGGTTAGGCTGTTGTCGCCTTTCTACTTGTTGCGTTCCAGTTTCTCTGTTCAACTGAGCAAAAGCATTCCCTCATTTCAGTAAGTGAGTATAGCTCTAATAGACAAATTATGTATTCATAACCACAGTGCTGCCTCTTTACCCATTTAAATTATTTACTGTAGCAGGCTGCAACCCTATCATGGTCCCCTAAATTGTCACAAACCTGAAACCAAAGCCAATTGACTCTTTTGGTATCTTTGTAACTCATCTTAAATGGCAGCAGTGTTACCTAGAGAGAGTCAACAGCATAAAGGAACACTTTATGAGCCCTTACAGTGGAGGAGAGTTGCTTCAGTTTTTGCCATGAGGATCTAACCAATTGTATGGGAATCTGTTATATTTTTCTAAATGCACCATAAAGCATGAGTCCTGCAAACATATAGGTGTGCATAATTTGACTTGTTGGTTGGTGCCATTGCTCTGTGATTGTCCCCTTATTCAAACAGAATAATATTACAGAAAGTATTGCTGAATAAGGAGCTGTAAAAATCTGTGTTGGAAGGAGTATCCAAGCTCTATTTTCCTCCGAATTATAGGACCCATCCAAGTCATCTAGAAGTGCTGTGGTCATTAGGTCTGTTGTGTGATCTGATGGATAAACACACACACAGAGCTGTGTATTCCATGCTTTTAAATATTCTCAGTTTACCACAACTTTTGTCCATGAGCACCAGACATCGTTGTCTCAAGAGGCAGTTTACACTGGGAATAATTAAGAAAGGTTACTGTTCGTGTTGAAATAGAGCTGATTATGTTGTAGTGTGAACCAGATTTTTCTTCTTATGGCAAGACCCTTCCAGATTCAAAAACCTCAGGCCCTGATCCAGTCTTTCCAGTGCTTTTGCTGACAGCTGGAATAGGCCTTCAGTGCTCACATATTGGCCCAGTACCTGCCAAGTCCTTGGCTCCTCCATTTTCCAGCAACTTCTGCAACAGTTTAGGTGATACAAAAAAAATACCTTGGCTTCTAGTTGCAATTTCACATATGTTAAAGTGAACTCAGCACTTAGTTATGGGTTTGTTTTTTTTTTCCCTTCAGTCTTCCCTCCCGGTGACAATTCCAAATGCATATTTGGAGAATGGAAGTGGAAGATAGGAAAAAATGAAGCAAATAGTGGAGATCTGAAAGTATGGAGGTCTTGATATGAGCACAATATGTCGAACAGAACTTTTTCAAACCATATATGTGCACTCATAGAAGAAAATATGATGCATGAGATTTGTGCAGAAGATGAAGAATCTGGAATATTAATTCTCTGAGCTAATATGGAGATGTCTATGCTGGCCTGATACAGAGGCAATAGCATGAATAAGAAGGATTAAAACTTATTAGTTAGCCAACAGTTGTTGGAAATACAGGAATTGGGTGAAGCACTAACAGAGCCAATAGGACAAGAAACATCTGTCGTACTGGTACAGTCAGCACTGTAACTGAAAAGGACCTTACGTTGCAGTCTTTGCTAGGTCAGGGTGAAGAATCAATGACAGCTATGTGTTATTTTAAGCTCATCTTTGATGAACTACAACTTATGTATTTGATCCTGAATATTTGGTGGGGTTTTTTTTTCAGCTGCCCTCTTGATAAACCACTATTAAATGTCTTTCTCACTCATTCACACATTGGCAGGTCAGCTACTGAATTAAAAAAATGATATTTGTAGTCATGACCATCATATCTATACACTTATGTCTTTTTAAATGTAATATTCTTAAAGTCAGTAAGTGCAGGTCTTTTTAAGTGACAGAAAAAGCAGAATCGGTGCTGAAATTCAGGTACTGAATTTATAGAGTTGCATCCAAGTACCATAACAACAGTGAGTCCAAGTCTATCATCAGTTCCACTCTCTGGGGCAGTAATAGAAGGGAACTTGCTTGTTAGGACCACGTGCAGGTAGGATCACCAGATCACCTTACAGAGGCTTACTAAGCGATTATCTCGGCTTGATATGTAATTACAACTCAGCTCTCAGCATCCATCAGGATGTGTATATTTTTGACAAAACTTATAACAGACATTTCTGCCTTGGAGCCCACTCTCGATTTCCTTCTCTTGTGTAACCACTGCTACTGTTTTCCACTGCAAGATCATATTGCTGGAGCTGAATATAATAAAATTGGCATCAAGATACAATTTGGAAGAATAAAATAACTTTCTAGATGACAAACATCAAATAGCTGAAAAATACTTCTTAAAAAACCATCTCTACTATGAAGCTTTGTTTCTGTGTTTCATTTAATGGGCAAATGATTAACCAGTGGTCTGTATCAAAATCCTCTTTCAGTTTGGCTTGCTCTTACTGGCTTCCTAGTAGCTTAGGAAAGTGCTTCTAGCCATTCTGCAAGGCTAACGGAAGAACAGACCTATGAGATTTCAGAGATAGAAGCAAGTTCCTGGTAGCTGTAAATAAGAAATTTATTATAACGTCTTCACATAAGGTTGTGTTTAGAGTTCCAGATATATGCCACTGTGGGCTTTGTGGGAGATGCGCTCCTGCTATGCATCTCCCTGGGGATGCCAAGCTCTTCCAAGGTCACGCAGGGTTTTTAGTCTTGCTCTGCAGTGCGTTTTCCTCGCTGATGTGCAGTGTCAGCACTCTGTCCGCAGCAGGGTTCTGCATACAATCCAGGGAGGGGCTCTGCTTCTGTACTGAATCTGTTGATTGTGAATGCACAAAAACACTCTCCTTGGGAAGGAAAGGAATATCCATGTAGATGTGGCGTGCCCACAACAGGACTCCATCCAGCAGACAGCTTCCCCAGTTAGTCCACTACATTGTTTGATGTGGCTGTGATATAGATACAGAGAAGAAAGCCCTGTGTGTTGTCACTGTAGCCTGTCCACCAAATGTCCTAGGAGTATGTGCCCCACGTGACAGAAGTAGAGAGAGAGAAGGGACGGCCTTCTAATATCTTCTGTAGTAAGTCTGTCCCTGATATGGGGCTCTGGCTAGATACCGTGCCTGCAGTGGATTTGCATTTGGGTTGGAATTAACCTTTACGGAAGAAGTGGGTAAAGGAAACAAAAGCTTTTTGATCCATAAACTCACTTATTCTGAAATCAATACCTCCATTTCCTGGAACGCTTTGGCAGTAATGGCTGGGGATTTCTTGAAATTGAATCTCATCAGCCTTAATATTTGCTTTTCCTGGAATAGTATTACATGGATGCATCCTGGGACCATGACATCCTTCTTATCAATGCAGAAATTAAATCAGACTGATACTTTTTGAACCAACATTTTTATCTCCGTGTTCCCAGTTCTCAGTCTAGCGTTGGCATATGCGGTATGATTTTTATTAGTTTTCATGGGAAGGATGGGATGAGGTCCAATGACTGGTGAGACTTTAGCATGGCTTTTGCATGAAAATGCCTTAAAATACAAGAATTGTTGTTCTTGAAGCTTATGATAGCTGGAACTGCCTGAGACTGCCTCTGTACTTTGTGCCTGTCTTCTGCAGCAGCAGCACAATAAACCCTGTCTCTATTACCTAGCAAATGTCACTTGTTTTAAACAGTTGTCATTATCGTCTAAGAATTATTAAAGTCTTAGTAATTCAGATGGAAAAGCAAAATTTTTCTCTTGCAAATTGCTCATTGAAATGAATGATATAATGGCTAATTGCTGGGACTTAATTGAGCAGTTAGAAGAAGTACTAGTACTGATAACACCAGAACTGAATGATTTTGTAATGGCCAAATTATTTCAGTTTTAAGTTCTGATGCGGCAGCTGTTGGTATGTTTGATGCATCTGATGCTGGATTGAAACCAGCAGGGAATTGTTAGGATGTAGGAGGTACTTAATGGATCACCCAATAAGCTGAAGTTTCCTGCAAGGACTTGATGACAGGAGAAAATTTCTTGTTACATGGGCTTGCACAAGGTATCTGAATTTTTGCAGTATAGTGTGGTACAGCCTTGTGAAATGAGTTCTGAGAATCTATATAATTAAACTGCTGAGAGCTGTACAACCACTATATTCAAGTACAATGCATGCTTATTGTACAGGAGGATCTGTAAAGTTTCTGGAATAGAATCTAGCTACAACTTGCCAGTAGTTTTTTAAACTCTTATACAAAGTGGTTTCATATCTGGAAATTTTCATAGTTTAGGATTGATGGTAACTTCCTTTAAAAACTTATACATCTCTCCTCTCTTGATACAACCTCTTCATTCACATTTATCCAGTGGAAGTTAAAAGTATTGAGCAAGATAAGGATCTGTGATTGCCCTTCTTGTTTCTAATGTATACTAAGTTTTTGGTACAGCTAAACAATAAAGTGTTAGTTTATAATGTGATATATCACAAAGTATTTAAAGCTTTGTCATGAATCCTTTACATATGGACTGTGACTGAACTTCCACAGCACAAGGAAAGTTGACAAGGAAAGACGTGTGGGGGAATGAGATAGATCTTCTCTGGCCTGTGAGTGTGGATCTGTAGAGGAAAGCTATGGGAATTACTGGAACTATGAGCACCCAACTGCTTAGCAAGTGGGGGAGAGGAAGAATCCTCATTCCAATACCTTGATTTAAACTCCTACAAATCTTACATTTTTAGACAGGAATAAGAAACTATACCATCAACACCCATACAGAAACATTTTATTGTCTTTAGGAACTGGGCTTTGCCAGCTTTACCTGCCACCAAACAAAGTCATCAACATCCAAGGTTCCCAGTAAGTCACCTTATGGACTAGAACACAACTGAAGATGTGGGTATTATTCTCAATCTGTCCACTAAATGTTTAACAAAGGTTTTAGGTGAAAGGCAGCATATATGTAGTGAGGCTGCCTTGTTTTCCTTTCCTGTCATAGAACTGGAATAACAGGATCTTTTTTTCACCATTCACTGAGCTGTTCATTTGCATGTGGAATTCATTTGCATGCCATTAATATTTGGGGGAGAGGACTGGGAACCAGCTGGGAGGATCTGCACTAGATACAGAACAGGTCTCTGGCTGCAGTTGAATGGCAACAAAATCAACTTGGTCTGTTGGAAAAAGTGACAAATTTAACCTGGCTTTACAAAAATCTCTCTTGTCTATTTTTGTTTGGAAAGATGCAGTGCATTGTAGGAAAGGTATACGTGTTAGGTATTGGTAGGAAGGAGAATTTTGTTGTAAATCACCTTCTGGGCTGCATAGCCGTCTTCCATCTTTGGGAAGTGCTTGGGGGTTCACTTTTTCTATCTTCAAAACACTTTTCTTGCTTATTGAAAGGTTCTGTAGGGTCCAAAGTTCTGTTCTTTACTGTGCTGATGCTTTTGGTGGTATTGAACGAAAGAGACTCTTCGAAAGAGAGCCTGTGAATGATTTCTGGGGTTCTGAAATACACCAGCTATGCACTTGTCAGCAAAATGTTCCTATGGTTTAATAAATACACGAGCCAGGAAAACTTGTCTGTTGTTTACCAGGACCAAATAGTCTGGTAGAACAAGTATTCAAAGTAGTGAACCGTAGCTGGAGTGAAGAAAATGTGTGTGGACACTCTCAAAGGTGCTCTTTTTGTTGGGGTGAATGTTAATGACCCTTCGGTGTTTCGTGATGGATTCATTCAGACATTAAGTCACTGGAAAATACTCTGAAAAATACGTGCATGTTCCTGGTGACTCAAAATCTTGTAACAGCAGCATGCTTATTAAAAAAACAGTTGTAGTTATGTTGTGATCTTAAAAGTCAAATGTTGCCAGAAAATGTCCTGGATTCTGACTGAACACATGGTCATTCCAGGTTGTCCAGGATACTTGGCTTCCCTGTGGCTCAGTTAAAGACTAGGAGCCTGAATGTCTGTGAGTGAAGGAGGCAGCCGCTGTTGCATATAACTAAAAAGGACTTGGAGCAAGTGATGAAGTTGGACTGGAGAGAGAATATTTGTGTTAAATTGCTGTATTTGGTAAATCATTCTTTTTTTAAGAAAATATTTTTCAAAGACATTATAGGGTGATGGTGGTGATTTCGTTTATTTACGTGTTTTTATAATTGCTTTAATTTCTAGACTGGCACTGAAACAAGTGAAAGACTGCTGTCTGAGGAAACAGAGCAGAGCATTTTTGGACTGCACCTGAAGGCATTTGCAACACAGTCAAGCAGTGAAAGTAATTGCTCAGCTTGTGCAGCTGTGATGTGAGTGTTCTTGGCAAGGTATAGCCAGTTCTGGGTTTGATGAGCCTTTCCTGTGTGATTTTGGCCAACTTTTACTGGTCTTGCTGTGCCTCAGGTACACCTGTTCCAGGGGCTGATAATTTTTGGAGTTTTTTTTAATTTGGTTGTCCTGTAAGGATCATGTATTTCTCCAGACAAAGCTGTCTCCTTCCTACTCATGCAATTATTAACTGCCACGGCACGTCCTTATAGGTGCTATTGTAAGACAGAGCTCACTCTTTTTAACAGTTATAAAGAATTCCCATTCACATGAGCGGGAGCTGAGCCTCAGTAAACCAGGGAAAAGGCTTGACTGGATGAAGTGGAGAGTGCTCTGGCCTGGTGCTAGTGTCACCATGTTGTGGTTTCATCCCAGCTGGCAGCTAAGCCCCCTTTAGGGGACTAAATCAGCCCACAGCCACTCACTTACCTTCCCCTTGGTGGGATGGGAGAGAAATTTGGGAGGGTAGAAGTGAGAAAACTCATGGGTTGAGAGAAAGACAGTTTAATAGGTGAAGCCAAAGCCACACATACAAGCAAAGCAAAACAAGGAATTCATTCACCGCTTCCAATCAGCAGGCACGCATTCAGCCATCTCCAGGAAAGCAGAGCTCCATCATGTCTAACTGTTACTTGGGAAGATGAACACCATCACTCTGAACAACACCTCCTCCTTCTTCCCCCAGCTTTAAATGCTGAGCATGACATCATAAAGTATGGAATATACCTTTGGTTAATCGGGGTCAGCTCTCCCAGCTGCATCCCGTCCCAGCTTCTTGTGAACCCCCAGCCCACTCACTGATGGGATAGGGTGAAAAGCAGAAAAAGCCTTGGCTCTGTGTAAGCACTGCTCAGCAAGGATGAAAACACCCCTCTATTAACAACACTGTTTCCAGCACAATATAAAACCTAGCCTCACACCAGCTACTATGAAGAAAATTAAGTTTGTCCCACCCCAAACCAGCACACACCCAGAGAAACGTGAAGTGTCTGCAGCATGAAGCAAGGCTGGGTATTGTGTAAGACTCCGGGGTTTTTTTTATGTGAGAAAGCTTTGGATGCAGAAAGAGCTTTGAAATCTATATTTAGTTCAGGCACATGGAATGTTTTATTTACATTTCATGTAGTAGCTTTACAGTGAGGGTATAAGGGAGTTCACTTTCGGGTTGGAGTGGGAGAGGAAAATTCTCCATTTCCACAAAGATGCTGGCTACATGACCCTTGTCTTGCATCTCCAGTATAGGGAATACTTGCATGTATGCTTATATATGAGCAACCCCCCCAGTAAGATGCTCTCTGCTAACAACTGCATAGCAATGTGCCTAAGCAAGGAGCTGATAGATTCATCACAAAATATTGGTTTACCATTTTCTCATTGCAGTTGTTTTAAACATGTATGCGTGTTCTTCGTCTGCAGGAATACAAAAGCTCCTGTGCTATTTTAAGCACCTGGACAATATACACCAGTTTACAAGTCAATTCAAACCTAAGTACCTTAGTAGTATCAAGCCCAAGGGTTAATTTGCAGCAGAAGCTGCTGCTGACTGAACACTCAAAGACACATTAGTTTCCACTTTCTCCTTCAGTGCCTACTAAGAGGAATAGGGATCCCTGAAGCCTGACATCAGATAAAATCTTTATTAGGATATGGATTCCAAATTTTGTGCCCTTTGTATTCTATTCTTTTATATCTAGGCATATAAAGCCAGACATTGGAATGGTCCGATTGGTGCTGATTTAAATCAACTAAGGATCTGGTTCAAGGGACATGTCATCATCCTAACTTGTACAAACTCCTGTATGAAGTGGTTATTGTCAGTTCCTGCATTGCTGTGGTGACGAACTTTGATTTTCAAAGTGTACTGTAACTCAAACATAGTTCACAGTTAACTCAAAGTCACTTCTGAGAAACTGTTTCAGAAGGGAGTTTACGTAAGTGTCAAAGATATACAGGCACTCAGAAGTGGCTGGTAGCTCCCTCATTGCATTTGAAATTTCCCTTTGGTTCTTACTCCCTGTTGACTTCCATGGGACTTGAGCTTGTTTGTGTTTTTGAAAAATCCCATGGGTACTTACATGAATCTTTATCTGCTTGAAATCTTGGCTGTTGACAGTTTTGAAAGTATTGTCTGATGGCTCGCAAACTGGAGTTCAGTGACTGCTAACATGGTCCTGTATACAGAGCATGACTTACTCTTTGGTTTAGCATGAATATTACCTCCTGGCAAATGCCAATTGATTGATTTGTTGTTTTGCATTTTTGATATACCTTCCACTGTGCTTTAAGATGTGTCAGCTGCGTGCAACAGAAAGGATTTCTGCAGCTGGAAGTTAAAGGCAAACAACAGAAAACCGTTAACACATGCAGCTCCTATTGCATGGTGCAGATTTTCACAAAACCAGTCTGACCTTCAGAGTTGACAGCGCTGTATTTAATGGGCTTATAATTTATTTGAGGGCTTCACTGATTTTTATTGTAGCTTTTAATGCCTGACATATTCCCATTACTAAGGGATTCTGCCAAAAGCAATCCATATCACAACTGAAAAGGAAAGATGCAGCATCAAATTCTTCACCCCCTATTCACTGCTGGTAGAAAATCCTTATGAATGGAGACATTGGATTTCTCTCTATCCTAACAGTTAGTGGTTTTTAGAAAGACTATCAGCCAGCTTGCACATGTGAAAACTGTCTCTTTTCTAGAGGTCAAGTAAATAACTTGAAATGCAGGGTGAGTTTTACCCTATGAAGTGTTGGTAGTGAAGAAACTTGACATATGAAAGTCATCCAGTAAAATTAAGCTGGATTGGAGTAATTTATAAAGGTTAAAGTATAACTTATTTGAGTGCTGGCAAGAAGCAGTAGGCATGGCTGTTATTCTTGCTGCAATGATACCCTGCAAGAATAGACAACCAAGACAGGATGGACAACTGCAGCTGACACTGGCTGCTCAGTGAAAGAGCTCAGATGCTTTTTAGCCCTTTGGATGAAGTTTGGTTGTGGCAGTTCCAGACCCAGCACTGCTTTGAGACAGGAAGGCTTCAGTAGAAAACAGAAAGCCACAAACACTGCAAACCAAGAGCAAGAAATCACCTCATTTCCTGCTAGCCTTTCTAACGGGGAAGGTCCGAAGGCCTTGGAGCAAAACAGAAAAGCTATTGTGTCTGTGCTGAATGTTAGCGAATGTCCGTCCAGCCTGTTATTATTCTTGGCCTGTTGGCTAAGATTGTCATGTCTGCTTAATATCTGATAGGTCTTTGCTGTAAGGATTGTTATTAAATAGCTCTGTGGAGCTGGGATATGGTCTGTGGACTTTCTCTGTCTTTGCACCAAAATCCCCCAGTGATCCCTCACAGTAGATTACAGCAGGAGAATAAGGCAAACAAGGCAGGGAAAACATTGCTTCCATGGGTATTTTCCCATCATCCAGCACTTTGCAGCTCGGGGATTTCCTAAACCAAAGTTGTTGCCCTTGCGGTTAGCTCTTGATGGAAGCTAGTAGTCATCTTCACAGACTCTTAGAGAAGCCAGGGATACATGTGGTAATTAAGAACAATATCTTTTGCTGGCTTTCTCTCTGGGCCTCAGCGGATGGCTGAGCTGCAGCACGCGGGTACAGCTGGACTGCAGACAGGAGAGCAAGTTTCAGGTTGAATTGTACCCAGTGTCTGCCAAGGACCGGGACTATCCATGGGAGCTGCCTCTAAATCAAAGGCTGACCTGCCAAGTAGTGCTGGGAAGACTGCGGTCACAAGGACTGTCTGGAGCAGAGCTGCTCGTTTATAGACCTACACGTGGCACTGGGCAAGAAGTGAGGCAGCGGTGCGTGAGACAGCTGTGAGCAGAGCGGGAGCGTCTGGGGACTTACCCTGTGGGCAGGCCAGAAGGCAGAAACCGGAGGCTGGAGCGCCTGTTACACAGGCAGAAAACTTAAAAAATGTGGCAGAGCCGACAAGCCTCACATTGTACAGTATTGCTGACTGAAATGAGAGAGTTCTTTGGCTGCAGAGACGAGTGAGACTGTACAAATACAGAAGAATAGTGTTCAATACGGAATTTCTGCCAAATTCAAAATTAGCAACTGTGAGTGACAATTGCTAGCAGATGTCAGATTTCTGTTTATTTACCTGTTTTCTAGAATGTTTGTAGGTTTCTTTTTCATTTTTTTTTGGTATGTTAGTTCTTCACTTTTTTTCATGTGAGATGCAGAGAATTGATATACCAGCTCTTTGAAATGGCAACATTGAGCCATCTGGCTGAGGTTGCGTATGACAAGGAAAATTCCTTGTATGTTTATTGCTGCTGTATATCTTGTTTGTTTACAAAGTGAAAGATTATTAAACAATTCAGGTGATAGGCAGAATAACTGGCCTTCCATCCCTGGGCTACTGTCCTCCTTTGCAGAGGCTGCTCATAAAATTAACGTCCCTCCAAAAACTAAGTATCTGTCAGATAACAAGTCAGAGCCCTAGCAAGGCAATGGCAAAACCATTCCCCTCTCTTGGATGAGAAGAGTAAGGACTTGCAACGTAAGCACGCCCCTGATCCACAGGGGCTCAGTGCTCCAGAGCCATTCTAGGGACTGATGTCCTCAACGCAATTGCCAGAATTGTGGGTTTCTTTGCTGATTCTTCACATTTGCAAGGAAAGCATGAAGGGAAAAGGAAGAGCTGTGTAATTTTGCTTCCAAGATAGTTCCTTTCATTCATTGCTGTTGACCTTGTTCTCACACCAATGAATACTGCAGAAATGCATGCTAGCAGCTGTTTTCCCTATCAAAGCATTTTCCTTGGATGAGAATATCAGCTGGCTGAAAACTGTCTCTACCCATTTGACTTTCCAGGGTGGGGGCAGGAGTGTTACTTTTATCACCAATAAAATACAAGAACCTTTGGATGTGGTATTACCTGGCTTACACATCCTGGTAAAATTTCTAACGGATTTTTTTGTGACTGTGAGTCTCCCAATTTTTCAGTGCAAGGAAATGAGCAGAATCACCAGGTTGGAAAAGATCTCCAGGGTCATTGAGTCCAACCATTCCTATCAACCACTAAACCATGCCCCTGAGCATCTCATCCACCTGTCTTTTAAATGCCTCCAGGGATGGGGACTCAACTGCCTCCCTGGGCAGCCTCTGCCAGCGCCCAATGTGAAAATTTTTTTTCTGATGTCCAGTCTGAACCTCCCCTGGCAGAGCTTGAGGCCATTCCCCCTTGTCCTGTCCCCTGACACTTGGGTGAAGAGGCCAGCTCCCTCCTCTCTACAACCTCCTTTCTGGTAGTTGTAGAGAGCAATAAGGTCTCCCCTCAGCCTCTTCTTCTTAAGGCTAAACACCCCCAGTTCCCTCAGCCGCTCCTCATAAGACTTGTTCTCCAGCCCCTTCACCAGCTTCGTTGCTCTTCTCTGGACACGCTCCAGAGCCTCAACATCCTTCTTGTGGTGAGGGCTCAGATCTGAACACAGGATTCGAGGTGCGGTCTCACCAGTGCCGAGTACAGGGGTAGAATCGACTCCCTGGACCTCCTAGTCAAGTCGAAGGGTGGATTCTCAATGTGCTGCTTCCTCAAAAGGGCATATACTTTGTGTGCTGAACTGGGATGAAGATGGAATGGGATGGGACACAAGCTTACTTCTCTGTACTCTCAAAGGACATTTGATAATTTGTTCTCAATTTATGTGCAACTACCTTGTGTAGGCAGCTAAACCCTTGGCAAGGACTTAGTGTACTTCACTTCAGAAGTCTTGAGAAGTTTACTTGTTGACTCTCTCTGTTTTTGTTCCATTTTAGAAATATATGGAAAAAGGAAAAATAGAAGTTCAAGAGCCTACTTGAAGAAAACAGAAAGGCAGGCTGGAGTGGACAGTGTTCTGGGAGGCCAGGGATGTTGGTCCTATCCGCATATCTGTCACTTGATGCCTAACTGAAGGCAAAGCACTTTAGGTCTCTCATTTTTTCTTCCCATGCTTTTTTTCCTCCTTTCTATTGAGCCTTTGAAAATGCAGCATCTAACACAACGGAAAACAGAGGCCTGGATGGGTCTGCCATTGTTGGTAGTTGTGGTGATAGTGTTTCAGCTGTGTGACATCCGCCAGTCCTTACCCATTCCTATTGGGCAGTGGCAGCTTTGCTTTCCTACACGTGTTGTCTGATCAAAAAAGTAAATTTCGGTGGTGTGGAAAGTTCTACAATAGTGAATACTTTGGCCAGCGTCCTGGATTGTGATAACTCTGCTTAGCCTTTCCATGCTAGTTAAACTGTCTTCTGGCTTAACCTGTTATTCACATGCTTTTTGACATCTCAGTTCTCATGGATAAAAGGTGTTACAAAGATCTCCTAGATGGAAAAGTGTTACTGAATGTATGCCCAGATAACCTCTCTATTACCCATACTACCATGTGTTTGACATTGCAGTGGAGTACATGGCAAATATGTATGGTATGCTAGAAGATACATATTCTTCCTGAAGCCTTTTTATCAATTAATAGTAACGTACTTCATTATGCTCCTTACTTTTGAGGGACATGTAGACAAAATGGTGGAATTAACATTTGATAAATATCTTCTTTCATCTTGATGGGTGAAATTGTAACTCCAGGCAAGGCGGATCTGTCACAGACTTGTCTGGGAAAAGAGCTCGCCTTCTGATTTAAATCTTGTTGCAAAAAAGAAATTTGGATTTGAGGCTGCAAGACAATATCTGCAGCTATTGCTTATTCTTCTTATTCAGTGCTCTAATACCTTGCACGTACTGGGAGGTAGTTACATTTTTTTCAATATCCAGGCACTCAGAAGCCTGTCTTCATTTCAGTGCAGGCATTCTCTCAGCCATAGAGAGGGGTACCATTGCCCAGCGCTGTCTGCACCTGCCTGCAGAACAGCATTTCCATCAGTGTTGTCAGACTTTTCTGCTTGGCTGACCCTGATGGTTTCAGGGTCCTCTCGTGAGTTACATCAGAGATGGACTTTGTCCAGGGATTCGGCCTTAATTTGAATTTACCACCTCCACACCCAGCAACTGTGCTCTGAGATTATTTTAGGAGTTTATATTATATATATGTGTGATAATTCTCATTCGTTTGCCTCAGCAGAGTCAGATAGACTGCTGTGCTCTTTTTTTTTTATAATGAATTGTAGCCATGATTGCATAAAGCCATGTACTCATTTTTTCCAATGATGACTGTTTTTTTTTTTCTTCAAAAGGTCATGGCCTATACCGCTGCTCACTGTTTACTTAAAGAATATAGTCACATACGTGCAAGTATACAAAATATAACTAGTCCAATGCTGTACCGTGTACAGTACTTTTTTTAACAGTAACTGAAAACGGACTGACTCACAGGGCTTCAAAATTTGAGTGTTCAAGGAGAAGGGAGGAAAAAGGCTGAAATTATTTTTTTAATATTTTACCAAGTATTGTGGATACTGTAAAGTAAATAAATGGGTAACTTATTTGAAGTTTCTGCCCAGTCAGAATTTAACTAACTGATAAAACTGAAACCCTGCTGTAAACATTTCGAAAGACAGTTACGCTGACATGAGATCCCCTGGTACAGGGTAGCTGAAGCATATGCAGTACCGGTGTTTGTGAACAGGGCAGGAATGGCTCTGTGAAATCCTGCTTAATTGGTGATTTTTGAAGAAAATAGGTCAGAGACTCTAGATGGTATTCCTGTTAAGAAGTTTTTATCACCTTAAGATAACTTCAGTACTTAACTGAATGGACTTTGTATCTTCCTGCAAGGGGAGGCATGGCTTTCACATCAGTGTGAATCACGCCGGTAAGGGATTTCTGAGGTCCAGTTATGACAGTTCCGTTCCAAAGGCTGAGGAGCACATGACATTTCCAGCTATCCAGCTCACACTCCAGGACTGTCAAGTAATTTAACTGGTGTGGTTCCAGGGACCTGGCAGAAGCTTCTTTTCTGTAAAAATTTACTAGAGTGATGGCTGCAGCTTTCAGTTTAAATTGCAGGATGTGAGGGACAGTGCAGAAAAACATCAGGTTATGTGTAAGACACTGAGCAGAGATGCAGAGGAATATAAGCCAGGAAATGTTCTAAATGACAACATGGGAAGAAATATGGATTATACATGGAAAGTAACATGGGAAGAAAGAAGCCCAACGTGATTTTGCCTACATTCAACAAAAATCTGATGTTGATGTATCAGAGCCTGACCTGCATCCCAACCATGGTTTAATCCATGCATTATGTAATGCTCAGGGGACATGAACCATGTAACCCCAGGATTCACGTAGTTCTTGTGAAAGAACCTTAAAAAAAGCTTCTGAAAAAAAAAACTTCCGAAAAAAAGCTTTCTCTCCTGGTAATTCACAAATGGTCTGCACACGTAGACCTTGCTGTTTACATCGTAGTGTTGTCATGTGAGCTATTCTTGGTTTGCCAACAGAAATACATGATTTTGTCTTTAAATAGGGAATGAGCATTGCAGGAGAAAATAGGAAACCTAGTACAGGTCAGTAATTAATTTTCTATTTCTGTTTTTCCGGGGCTTATAAAAAACATATGTTCAAAGTACATGAATGTTGTTGCAGCTGCAAATACAGTGGATCAATGACCATAGAAGCATGCAAAAAATTATCTATACTCATTTAAGACCTGGTAGTGATGTACATTTCTTGCTAAATGTTTATATTATCATATCTATATTTACTTAGATGGCTTAGTGTGCGCTTTGAAGCCAAGGGGCTGCCTTTGCGATTGTTTCCCTGACCAAAAATTATTTGGTCGACAGGCAAACCAGTTTATTAATGAAATTCACTAAAGAGAGATTGACACATTGATGTCCTCTGTGTGCTCCTCTTCCTCTGGACTGAAGAGTTGTTCTGTTGATGGTGAGATAATACAAGGGATGATCACTTCAAATCCAGTTGGAGTGACTGATAAGGCTTAAGAATGCTGGCTTTGATTGACAATGTCATTTAATGCACAGAGGAGTCCATTGTTGGACTGGAAACCAGGCAAAGAAGGTTGGCATGTGATGTGCACTGCCTTCCTTCTCTGGAGTAGCTTTGAATAGACTGAACTAACACTATCTTTGCATCTTCTGAAGACTCAAGAGCAGGCTATGTAACTGGCATAGGATACTTAAAAATAGCAGAGAAGAATGTGTCCTTCCAATAACCCTCAAAACTTACTTAAGGACAAAGGGCCCTTTTACATACCAAGGTCCGAAGTATTGAATTCCAAGAATACTGCTGGAGGTCTGTGCTCTAGGACTCCATAAGCTGCTTGGTTATTTTGTCCTTCTCCTTCATGTCACTGTGCTTTCCTCTGGTGTGTTTATTTTAAGTTGTCCATCACACAGAATTTCTTGCGATGAGGTAAAACAGGCTGCCTCGGAGCTCTCGGCTATCTCTCTGGCCATAAGGGGATTCATTGAAAAATTAGGCCTATCAAGCCTGAACCACTCTTTCTCTGACCCAAGACTTTTCCTCTCCTCTGGGTGCTGTGCTGGGGAGAAGCATTCTGTTGCTGTTTTTCAAGGGATTTGAAGGAGGATTTCAAGCCAAATATTTTTGAAAAAAAGAAACCGCCACCACACATATGCAAAACACTTTCTATTCATTCTGCTGTGAGTATTATGACAGTGAGTGTAGCAAGAAAAATACATGTCCATTTAGGGAAGTAAAAAAGGAAGGCATTTAGCAAGAATCCATTTGAGCTCATAAGAATACAGAAGGAATTTCTGCTTTGAAACAGGAGTAATTGTGCTGACAGAGGGAGGCTGACTTATTATAACCAACTAGTCATCATGTGATTGCAGTACTCTATAAAATCACAACTGTATGCAGCCTGATGCTGCAAAATCAACCCTTTACTTTCGGTACGTGATGTACCTAATGGCATTAAAAATATAAAAGATTTTGTGTGAAATAGAGAATAACTTTAAGTCAGTAGAAAACTAAACAAAGCTTGCGGTGTCATCCAAAGTCCACTGAATTCAATACTGTGTGATTTGTATCAGGCCCAAAGTAACTAACTTAAATTTATAGAGGATCAAAATGTTGGTTTTCTTACTGAATTTCTAATACAGTAGTAGATATTTTCAATAAAGTTGAAAACTGACTTCATTGTTTCACTCACAAGGGGGAAATAACCTCAGTTACACATTGATTTCTGTATGCATTGTGCTACGCAGTCATCTGAAACTACCAAACATCTTCCATAGGAAAAGTTCCATTCACATACTTAGAAAGTAAAGCAATTTTAAAGATAATTTATCTGCTGTAAAATTTAAAGAAGGAATTCACAAATGTTGTTAGTGAAAAAGAACAAATATTGGATGAAGAACACTTTAGAAGCATAACATTCCCATTCCACTTCATGAGCTATAGTTGGAAAACGCTATTAAATCAGATTTCTGTAAATGTAAACCAGCCATCTCATGTCACATTTTTCAGCTGCAGCTTGTAATCTAATCTTAGACTTAGTTAAAAGACTGATCTAGTAGTAATGTAACCAAGGTTACACCATATGTCTGTGCATAGTCACGAGATCCATAGTAATCTGTGCTATACAATGCTGTGAGTTTAGCAACTGTGAGGAATCTAACTTAAAATAGAAGCGCAAGTGTTGTTTGATACTGTTTTGGATATGTGTATCTGTGACCTTTGCAAGAGTTTTGCTGGAGGACAGTCAATTGTTCAGCTGCTGTAAATCTACTGCATTCCAAAAACATCAGTGAATCTGCATTCTTTTGCACAAGTTGATGCTCTCGCTCAGAGGATGGTGTGTTCTCTTAACCTAATTTTAATAGCAAAGGCATGTAAATCAATGTATTAAGTGAAGTAGACTCATGAATAAACTGTTGGATCACATCCTGTAAAATTAACTTCAGCTTAACTGAGGAAAAAAATAGATCTTTGCTTTCTAAAAAGGATACTTAGCAATGGATTATGATACTCATATATGGGCAACTCTGCAAATGAAGATGCTGGGAATTAAATTCTTCTACTTGTATTAGTGGGATTTTTATGTACTCAGCATATTAATTTGCCAGGCCATGCAGAAAAATGAGTGCTTAACATTCAAGAAAGCAAGACCTGGAGCCTCTTAGTGTAACTCCTTAAGTTCAGTTTAGTTTCCTCTCCTCACACCACAGGACAACTGCTTAACTTTTCCACTTGCTTAGACTTAAGGCCTAAGTGGTGACAGGAATAAAGAATCTGCATGGGATTCAGTCCATGGAAACACAGCTAGATTGTCCAGAACGTACTTGATGCCAGGAGTGATGGTGCATATGAGCAGTCAGTTCCTGCGCTGGCCTCCATTAGTCAGCTGCAGGTCAGCGGTGCATTTCCTGGCATGTCCCTTGGCTGAGTAGGGATCTTGCACTACTTATGTGTTTATGCTATAGAAAGGTCATATGCTTTTGTATATGCTTTTCCATACTAATGGAATGCATAGATGCAGTGTAGGATCTGGATAGCAGCATCAGAGCTACAGTTTGGTGATGTTTTATGTAGCCATTTAGACTCTGGTGTGACACAAACTTTTCAGGAATAATAAGCAAATATATTTTGCTGATTGAAGAGACCTTGCTTTTTACTTGCATGTGTGTTTTGTCCTATAACCCCCACCCTCTCAGCAGTTTTAATGCCCTGGCATTACACTCTGGATAGCTTCAATCTGTGCTGTGGGAATCGTTGAGCAGCAAGTAATTCGAGTATTTTCTATTCTTATTTTACCAGCATTAGTCACAGTGCAAAGTCACTTCGCATTCATGCAAAATAAAATGTAATTCTACAAGAAATATCAAATATCTTATGCTACTGTAAATTGCAGCCTGTGAATCCAAGTCTTATATCTGAAGCAAGGGTGTAGTGGGAATTTGTGAACAGTGAGCAATGGATAGTTTGTTTGCCATTCAAAGAAAAGTACTCCTGATTCTGTCAACAAAGGAAGAAGCTTTATCTGTATAAGCAGGCCCAAAACCTTTTGAATGGTATTCTGCACTCTTCATTGTAATGGAGAGGTTGCAACATTAGGCCTTCCAACAGTAAACCTCAGCCAGGTGAGGAGTCCTGTGACTTCTTTCACAGCTGACTCCTTCTTTGCAAGTGTTCACAGAAAAATTTCAGTGGGGTTTAGTCTCTCTTGCCCAAGGAATACTTTGAACTACTAATTTTTATTTAATCACTTAAAAGTAATCTAGAATGACTTTTGATGCTGGGCTGAAAATAAGCTGGTGCTCTTTTTCCAACTGCATTTTACATGCTGTATTGCAGCAGCGGCAAAACCAACATCCCACAAATGCAAATTGAAGTACTGCAATACAGTATAAACCTTGCTGAAAAGGCACTGAAAACATTTGCTAAGACCTATACAGTTTTGACCTCATCTGGAGTACTGTTCCAGTTCTGGAATCTCCAACATAAGGATATGGAGCTGTTGGAATAGGCCCAGAGGAGGGCTGGAGCACCTCTTCTGTGAGGACAGGCTGAGAGAGTTGGGGCTCTTCAGCCTGGAGAAGAGAAGGCTCAGAGGAAACCTTATAGCAACTTTACAATACCTGAAGGGGCAACAGGAAAGCTGGGGAGGAACTGTTTACAAAGTCTTGTAGTGATAGGATGAGGGGCAATGGGTATAAACTGGAGAGGAGAAGATTTAGGCTAGACATAAGGAGGAATTTCTTCACTACAAGAGCGGTGAGGCACTGGCCCAGGTTGCCCCAGGGAAGCTGTGGCTGCCCCATCCCTGGAGGTGTTCAAGGCCAGGCTGGATGGTGCCTTGGGCAGCCTGATCTAGAGGGAGGTGTGGAGGCCCATCACAAGGGTTTGGAACTGGATGATCTTAAAGTCCCTTCCAACCCAAACTATTCTATGGCTCTGTTTTCTGTTCCAAAATCTCATTACCCAATAGGACTTCCAGACAATATCCCACTGAGCTATGGTTAGTTCACCCATTGTGCCCTAGCCTGAGAGCACCAGTGGGTCAGTGAGTACAGCAGTCAGCTATGAAATGCAAAATTTTCTGGTTTGATCTATGTTGACATGCAGGATGTGCGTGCCATAAAGTAACCCAGCAGTAAGTAGGTCCGCCGGAATGTTTACAATCATTATGGTGTTCTGCCATCAGCCAGGTGTGCAGCGAGCCCATCAGTAGGAGCTGGAGCATGTGGGAGAAGGGAGGGATCATTTGTGACATGATCTTGCTGTACCAGAAAATAGAAAGTTATACCGGTTATGAAATGATGTGAGTTGTTTGGATATGAGATTAGCATAATCAGTCATATAGTGTCATCTTTCCCATCTATAACAGATTGCAATTATGAAATATTATAATTTTGAATTATATATATATTTATATATAAAATTAATTTGGTTCATATCATAAGAATCTCTACAGGTTTATCTGCATTTTCCATTATAATTCATAGTTTTCTACTAAAATAGCCTGAAACTAATCAGTGCTTTACAAGCTAATCAGCTCATACTGTCACAAGTGGCATAATGCAAGTAATGATGCATTAATTCAACATCTAAACAAGGAGGAGAAAAAATGATTGAACAAAAGGAGTCTTATCATGAACTCCTGAATTGATAATCATGATTAATGGAGGATCTCTGGGAAAAAATGTGGTTAAATCTCTTGCCTGTGACCCTTTTCATTGACATGGTGGAAAAATAAGCACACATACTCTTGTGGTATACTGCACTAGGCAGCAGCCGAGAACCTGTTAGCCCCAGCATCTTTTCCTGTTATCGCTTCCATGTATTAAAAAAAAAATCTTTTAGACAATCCATTCTTAAATATATATGTGTGTCCTGATTATCTATAGTTCATGTATGCATTTGAGTGAAAAGACAGGCTGTTTATCTAAAAATGCATGATTATGACAGAGAGCAAAGATTCCCAGAGCCTGTTCTTCACGGTGCTCTTGAATGACAAGAAATTTGTGGACAATAATTGTTTCTGTCTAATATTTATATAGAGATCTGCAGGAAAAAGATATAAGCAGAAAATAGTTTTGCTAGAGAAGCTAACTTTTAGTAGGGCTTTGTTTTAGAAAAATGATTCTGTAGTTTGACTGATAATTCAGCAAGACTGAAAGAGAAAACCTCCAGAACCTTGCCAGATGAGCCAGGTGAGAAAGGAACCTTTGAAAGTAAAGGGAAGTAGTAAAAGTTCCGCTATTGTATGTCAAAAATCACAAACCAAATAAACCTTATTTCCCTGGAAAGTACATCAATATCAACGCAGGAGTTCCATTTTACTTAGCACAGGCATGAATAACTTCTAACTCTTGCCCATTAGGCTACTTGGAAGGCAGTCATTGATTCAATTAGAACTTCTGTTGCATTAAAATTGGTGTTTGAGGAACAGATGGATTAGACTTCATTTGTATGTTTGCTTTTACTATTCTGCAGAAATAATGAAAGGCTTAAAAAGGGTAAATCAATGTAAGACCAGGCACACACAGCCCATCAGCTCTAGATTTAACTGCCTGGGAAATGAAATTGAGATCTAGTGAGCTAGAAGAGAGCATGGGGCTGAAAATGCAAACATTTGCCAGTTTCTCTGGACAGACACTACTATAATACTCAGGATTTTTTCCTGTGCCAAAAATTTTGAGTGATATTATATTTTTAAGTATTATTATTTTTAGAATTCACCTATTCTGTAAGCTACAAGAACAGGATTGTAGTTATCTGATGAGACTGAAATACAGATATTTTAATCCAATTAAAATAAATATACTTTTGTATAATATGTAGTGTCCTTTGGCAATGAGTTCCATCAGTTCAAGTCACAGAATTTAACAGGATTTAAAAATCACTAAAACGTAGATGGCAAAATCAACTGCTTCTTAAGCTCTTTCAGTTACATTGTCCTGAACCCTCCTGCTGGAGGAGATGAAATCCCACTTTTATCAGGTCTTCGGTGAAACAAACTGCTCAACTAACTAGACTAGAAGTGGGAGAACTTGGTTTGCTCTTCAGGAGTTGGCCCCGTACAATGTGAATGTGAAATGGGCTCCCTAACACGCTGCAGAACTGAGCACCAGCCTCTATTTGCTGCATTCAGACAGCAGCGGGGGACTGGCCCAGGGGGCCCAATGTATGCGTCCTACATCATTGGCTTGGAGTCACTGGTTGAAATGAAGTCTCAGGTGCTGCATCTTTTCACTTGGATTTCTTTGAAAGTATTATATACAGAAAAATGGTGAAACAGATGAATTACATCTCAGCCTCCTATCATTTAAAGGGTTTATTAATTTGTGGTGCCTTT
Source organism: Cuculus canorus (assembly GCF_017976375.1). Classification (NCBI taxonomy): domain Eukaryota; kingdom Metazoa; phylum Chordata; class Aves; order Cuculiformes; family Cuculidae; genus Cuculus; species Cuculus canorus. The sequence goes on along the minus strand of NC_071406.1, from coordinate 30,181,641 downwards.
TTTCTTCCTCCTCCTTTGAATTTTTCACTTTGGCTTGCTTTCTTGCCCTTTCTGTTGCCAAATATTTTATCTGTTTAAACAATAAACACTGTATTTCTTCCTTCTCAGCACTAATTAAAGTGTCCCTGATGGCTCTGGATCATATCATGCTATAAATACTTTTTCCTTCAATTGGGTCATGGTAAAGAACTTTATTGCTTGTATTTCAATGACATGGACTTAGTTGATAAGACATTTTATTAGACTTTAGGTATTTGTAATTTCCTTCTACATGTGTGATATGTTCATTGTTTTTCTGTAGGATGAAATAATAACTGGAGAATAATTAGGTTTGTTCATTTATCTCTTAGGGTTTTATCATAACCATATATGTAGGTAAAGTGCTCCCAAAACTGTGTAGCATTGGATGTTGAGGGATTCCTAAACGTATAACTGAACCGGGTGAAGAAAATCCAGGCAGGTTCTGTTCTGCCTGTGGTAGTAATTGCAAGTCTGGAGAGATGGAATTAATGCAAACACTGCAGTTAGAGAGTTTCTTTTTCCCTATTCTTTTCTTTTTTTCCTTTGGTGCCAGGTGAGCTCTGTGAAAGCACAGCATGAGATAAAGTGCCCCATTTTCCGACCAGCATCTGACCCCAGCCAGAAGCCAAGAACCCATGCAGCTGCTCCCTCACTTCCCTCACCAGCTTCTCACAGCGGGGAGAAAAGAGGGAAAGCAAAATCAAGAAAACTCTTTGAGTTTTGATAAAAAACAGTTTAATAGGTGAAGAAAAAGCAGAGGAGTCGGGAGGTGGGGGGAGCAAGCAACGCGATGGAGATGTTACACCACCTCCTTCCCACAGGCAGATGGATACTCAGCTAGTCTCTGAACAGCCGCTATGAAAGCAAAAAACCTATTCTTTTCTTCCTCTTGCCCAGTTTTTATTGCTAAGCATGAGAATACACAGTATGGAATATCCCTTTGGCCAGCCTGGGTCAGCTATGCCAGCTCTGTTCCCTCCCAGCCTCCTGGCTGTGGGGGTGTAGTGGGAAGCAGCAATGGCCTTGATGCTGTGCAAGCAGAGCTCAGCAATAGGCGAAACAGGGGTGCGTTATCAGCAGGATTGTAGCCTCAGATCCAAAACGTGGCACCATGTGGGCTGCTATGAAGAAAGTTCACTCCATCCCAGAGAGACCCAGCACACCCTCAAACCATACTACTTCTTTTCCAGTTTATCTTTGCATATCCTAGTTTATGAATTCTGATTTCCTATATTCTTTGGGATCATTTTCTCACTGTAGAGACACAAAATACTCAGTTTTCCTTGGGTGATTACCATGGGTGATTGCTGTTGTGACTCCTTGGCCTATTCACTTGTCATGTTGTTATTTCTGTATTGCTTTGTGCTAGCATGTTGGGGACCATGGTTTTTTTATGTTACCAGCAAAATCTGTTTTGCTTAGCCTGGATTTCTTCTTTGTATGTGTGGTAGCTCTTCAGGGGTTCTTCAAAACTATTCATTTAGGGCCAGCAGAAAAAGTTACTAGTGCTCTTTGTTTTATTCAGTCCCCAAATGTATTTTAAATCTCTCTTTTATGATTGCTTATCTATCCAGTATCTCCAAATGATCTCTGTTAGGACAGACATCTGCCTCCGTCTTGGCAGATCATGAACTTGCAGGCACAGAGAACATGCTCTCTCTATGCCAGTTGTCAAAATCATTATAATGAGATGCCAGGGCTATGCTGCATCCCCATTAGAGTTTACTACCAGACAAGTTTTGCCTGTTCTTTAATCAAACAGTTGTGTGTAATGTCTAGCTCTAGACTTTTTGTCCTTGTATGTTTGCATATCCTCTGTATTTTTCTTGGGGCATTTGCGAGCATCTTACTTTTGCCTTTACTGTCATATTTCCCCGTGATTGGAACCCACTTAATTCCTTCAGTTTCTCAATGTCTTTATTAAAAAGGACAGCCTGCATCCATTGTCATCTTTGCACAGCAATTCTTTCAGGTTACTGCTTTGAGCAGTTGGATGCCAATTTCACTCCCTAATTCACAGTGCGAAAGAGCCTTTGTAACCCATATTTGTCTGTGGGGAACAACCCCAACCTTGCATTGACCCACTAATACTTATTACTCTGCCAAGGTCTCCTTGCCCAGCACCAGATATCCCTTGTGGCCCTGGAATAGATGGCTGATTGCTTCTTCTTGGGTCAGTTACAGTCTCCCCTAGAGCTTTTCTGCCTTCTTCTTCATATCCTTAAGTTAAAAGCATTTGTTATATTCTGATTTCACACGGAGTGAAATTAGCCAAGCAGTTCGCCCCCTTCACCCGCCTTAGCTGAAAGGTGTTACAAGTACTTGTGGGATCTGTGGAAAGGAAATCTTTTGCTCTCTTTTCATTCCTTGCTACCTGTGACTCAGGACTTCTGAGCTATTCCTCCGACTTCATTCTGAGGAGAAAACATTCATATTTGTTCTGAATTTCATAACCTTTATGAGAAAATGAAGTATTCCAGTAACTTTAAAATGTTTAAAATCCAAAACTGCTAGTGATATTATGCATGGGGTTTGTATATTGTCTTAAATGCGGAAGGGGCATTACAGAATAGGCATCAATAAAACTCCTAACTCCAAATTAATTGGAAAATACCACAGGACAAGACAAAATTCATTGTGGAGGGATTGTGAATCTTGGCAGTGATGAGACTGTTGACTGACAAGTTATTATAAATATATTAAAATGTAATGTATTCTTTTTTGATTGATTTAATCTTGTGGTGCTGTTTATACATGTACTTTTTTAATATTAGTATATAAAGTAGGTTACCAGTTTTTGTGTGAACTGTACAAAGAACGTGAGCCTGGGAAGCTGAGATAATAAGATAATAATGAAAGCTAAGAAAATTCAGCTTATGAGATAAAGTGAGGGAAAGGGACTTTTTAGTCTAAAAAAAAGAAAAAGCTAGGTGAAGATAACAATGAAAATGTAAGAATTGTTCTAAGAAGAACAATGATAAGTTGTCCTTCCATCAGACACAGGGAAAGTAGTTTAATTTACAGCAAGAAAAACAGAAGTTTGACATTAGGAAAGTTTTTTCTGACTATACAAGCTTTGAAATGCTGGAGGGTTCAAAGAGGCTGAGGAACTTCCCCAGGCAGTGTTGAACAGACACCTGCCAGGATAGACTAGGTCTGTCCTACGAGTCTGTACTATGCCCAGTCTCTTTCCTCTTCCTAATGTGGTTTCTAATGCTGTAGTATGGGCAAGGTTATTCCCATTTTTGTTCTCATAGAAAGCTGATTCTCAATATTGTTGATGTTAGAGTAATAACAATGGTATAAAACTTCTGGTTTTCTAATTTGCTAATTTTTTTTCTGATTTTTTGGAAGTTTAGCTTAGGGACACTTTGTCCCACCTCCCCCTTCAGTTGAGTTTGTCCTGAAATATGTGTTACTGTTCACTCTCACAATTTTATTTTGATTTTTGCTATATATTATGATTTTCTTCAAGTTCCAGCTTCTGGGAAGCATATGATTGGGTGAAATATTGCTTCTAATTTTTCTAAACTAGTAAAAATATTTAGTCATCATGGGAGTGTTTGAATCACAGCAAAGACTCAAAAACCCTAAAAGGTAAACTATTTATTTTGAAAGTATTACAGTTCAAAGACCATCTCATGCTTTTGGGTATGCCTGCATCACAATTTTTGAGGCAGACAGTGCTGGGCCTGTCTAGCTTGTGCTAAGTTATTTTAATGTATTCTCCCATTTTTATCAGATAAGAGGGCTGACTGGCACTTACGTGATTTCTTGATTCAGTTCCTGTGCTGCAAACAGGAAATGTCTCCACTTTGTGCAAATGGCAAAAGTGCCAACTTTTGTTGAAGCAAAAGAAAAGATTGTCAGGACAAGGAGTGTGCAAATCGAGAGAACTTTATACTGATATTAGTTGCTTTCATTGAAATCTCTGGGTAGAGTGAGCTTTCTGAGAGCAGCTCTGTATTTTATTTACATAATTTGGCTTTTTATTTGTTTGCAGCATGCTGCTTCTCTGAGGAACTTTCTCCAGGAATAAATAGTGGCACTGGATTAAAACCACCTCTGCTACATTGAGTTTTCATTTTAGGGGGCAGAAAAATGGGAAAAGGATGTGTTTTTTTATTGTGTATTGCGAATTATTATGAAATATTTCTGCCCCATATATGAGGAAAAGCCAAACCTGATATATTTGTCTCTTTCCTTGGAATTTGAGTATGTAATAGTTATAATTTCCTTTTTCCTTAAATTCTTGTGCACATATTTTGTGTTAATATAGGAAAGTATAGAGAAGTATTTCTCCGGTTCATTTTTCTTACACTCAGGACAATATTTTTATGATTCATTTTACAGAAGGCTTTAAAAATGTATTTCCTTTTTTTCAGGAAGCTCTGAATCCCAGACTTCTTTTGGCCTCTCAAACCTGCATTCCAAGAAACAATGCAAAAGATAATGATATAATAATTATTACACAGTTGATGTGTTCAGGAATTGGGGATAAAATTCCCTTTTACTAAAGTCAGTTGCCTTTAAAGAGGTTAGATTCAATCCAAGAAGCTCAGTTATTTCCTTTCCTAGGATTGAACAAAAAGTAAGTTTTCCTTTTGAGTTTCATTAACCTTAGTCTGAAATATCATAATGTTTGCATAAAACATTGTTAAAGTTCTTTTTAAGTTCTCAGAAGCAGAACGAATAAGATCTCCAGAGTCTGGCCCAGTGTTTCTCCAGAATATACCTTTGAGTAAAGACTGCTGTTGTAAATGCTGAGAACATAACACAGTTTAGGCTTGCCTTCTTTCAGACTTTGACAGCTTCAAAGCAAAATCAGCCAAGACTAAGAAAATTTCCTCCTCCTCCCAGTGTCTCTCAAACTTCAGTGTTTCAGTTCTGCAAGAGGCTTAGGAGCCTGGCCTTGACCTAGGCAACTACTTGGACTCTGGGAGTTGTCACCCATGTAAAGTGACACATTCAAGTGCTGTTAGTATTTCCCTTGTTCAAACCCTGGAAAATTAAGATTTTCATTCTGATAATTTCCACCATGCCATTTCGACCAGAAGAAAGGTGTCCAAGCTGCACGTTTCAGCAAACTCTGAAAGTTCAGGGGAGAAGCTGCACTGTGTGCTTTCTCTTGTCATGCTCTTTTTAAAACATCAGTTTCTGACTGTGAATGAGAGATGAGACACTCTTCATTTTTAAATTCTAGGAATGAGCATGCTTTGCTTTACCAAGCAAATATCACCTGAAAACCATGAGACTGACTGACCAATGTGCCTTTAGTCTTGGTGTTGCAAACTACCAGGTTGCCAGGGCACAGAAGCTGAAATCCTGGTCATACTAATGTCAGTTTTTCTGTATTATTGTCATGGGACCAAGTATTTTACATGATAGGTTCAAAATTTTGCTGCCTGCTTATCTCTTAACTCTTCTATTCCAAATAGCAACTGGCAAACAGATATTTCAACAATATATTTTGTAGAAGTGAAATACTAAGAGAACTACTCATCAATAAAAAGAAACCTCCCACTGCTTTGAACCACTTGCAAGTGTGTTTAGTGTCACTACTATATGTCTGATATGAAAAAGGTCCTGGCATCTTAAAAAAAGTTGCTGGTTTATGCACAGTTGATGTTCTTAAGATACGTATTTTTCCAGACCTCATTTCTGGAGTGATCATTCTAATTACTATTAAATACAAGCAGTCAGAAACTGGCAATAAATGAAAGTGTAATGAAAGATTGTTTGAAGAACGCTCTATAGAAACACCTCTGTTCGTTCAACGATCAGATGAGCAGGTTGGCTAGCAATAAATGCCACTTTTTAAGTGGCAGTTAAATATCTTTTATTTAGAATGATATTTAATAAAAAAAAGAGTAAAAGATGTCAGAGAACATTACATTTAATTGATATATCATATTATTAATAATGGGTGATATTCAGAGGTCTGTACTGAAGTTTTGATTGTGTTCTGCTTTAATGGAAGTTTGTCTGAATAAACATTAAGTAACAGCTGATTCTGAACCTCAAAATGTGACCCAGTAACACTTACCACTTATGTTGTGCTCTAAACTTTCAGAGCTGTTCTGTGGGTCAAATCTTAAACACAAAGGATCTATTGATGTGAGCACGATTTGGTCAATTAACCTGTTAAATCTTTGCATGCGAGGCAGGCAAAAGCCCACTGTGGTTTTGGAGAGAGTTTACTTGGATCCAGTGCTTCACAATATGTTGAGAATACTGTAGAGGTTGTATCCAAGTAGGGATCTCGTCGGACCCCTGCTCCTCATGGAAAAATAAATCAAATGGCACTTTTTCAATTGAAAAAAAATATTAACTGCTGCTCCAGCTGAAGAATATGAAATCATAACAGTTTATGATAAATTGCATATATTTATTTCTGTATCCATAGCACTCCTGAAATCTTTTTTCACCTCAAGTTGAAACCACAATGACATGTAGAAAAGGTTTATTATAAATGCACCATCCACTCAGACTGGAGGATTATTAAGGACTAATTAAAAGCATAAGTCACCAAAGTTGATTAGAATGCAAACTAGGCCTAATTTCATGCTGGATCGATTAAAGGCAACCAAGATTGTAGTAGAGAGACAAAAAGGCTGAAGAGCTGTTATATTTAGATTAAAAAAAAAGTGTACACTAAAAGCCAAGAATCCCACGGACGGGAGATGAAGGGTCAAGGCGACAAAGATGATAGGAAGCAGAAACCAAAGAAGGGGGAATACTGCTGCTGGATTTCAGTCACACTGAAGGCTTCTCTGAGGTGACTTAACCAGGGCAAGCTAAGCACAGTTTGGTTGGAGCCTGCTGAATTTCACATCAATCCTGCTTTCGTGGAGGGAAAAGTGCCAGACTGTTTTTGTGCAGCCCATCCACCTAGTTCTCTCACACCCCATCTAGCAGGAAAGATAAAGCCAAAGTCCTCACAGTGGCTCCAAGCAAAATCAATTTGGTGTAACAGTGATGTTCTTACTGCCCACCTGCAAAGGCTGTTGCCAGTTAGCGTGCTGGATAATTCTCCTGACGCTCCTACCCTGGACACAGCCTGTGACTGTAGGTGCTGGAACCTAGTTGCTGTGAAAGCACTGGGGGTAGGGCAGCAATTGGGAAATCCCTTGCCTTCCTCAGTATGGGCATAGGCTGATGCTGATTGGGAAGAGAATTGAGTTTTTGTGCCCATACCAGGTGAAGAAACATGTAGACACACCTTTGTTTAGATGGTGAGTAGCAGGCCTAAATATTTCTCCTTCAAGATCAGCATGACGTGATTTGGTTTGTTTTTAATGATCCTTTTGGTGTCATTCCCATGTTGTGCTTATTAGCAATTATCATGCTGCTTTTCCCTTCACCCAAAGCTTTCTACATGCTGATAGCAGCTTCAGATATTAATTCCTCGCACCGTCCCTGCAGCCAGCTGTGTCATCACAATCACCCAGCCATTCGACTTGCTGTGGTTTGATGGATTATGATCAGGTTTTTGATCTCAGAGCAGCTTTGCAATAGCAATGAATGCTGAGCATGACAAATGATATCTTTCCGACTACACTGCAAACTGCCAGTATTTCAGCTTACTTGACCACTGCATAGCTTTCTATCTTGTTAATCACGACACTTTGATAAGGGGATTGTAGCCAATTGTTGCTAGCCTTGGAACAAGTACCAGAACTGCCTTTTACTGTACCTTTAGGTCCTACATTACATTTCATTCTAAACCTGGTGTTTTCTCCCTGCATAAAGCCATTATAGAAGAAATATGTATAGGCCTGACTTTTCTTCATCACCTTTTGATGTTTGGGGCTTTGCTTTTGGAAATGCAGCTGCTCCTTTACATAATTTAGTTAAAATTAACAACTGCTTCCTATCCTATTTCATTACAGCTCAATACTTCTGGGACTTTAGGTTTAATATTGCATGTAGTCAAGTTTGCAATCTTTAAATTCAGCTGTTACTTGCAGAAACGCAGATACAGAGCAGGCATTTGGTGAGGTCCTCTTCATTGTCCATTGATGTATACAGTGGACAAGGATCTTTTATTTCTCATGGGGAAGATGAAACAAAACTACAAAGTCCTGGAGATCTCACAGGCGGCAATGGTGAACCCTTTAAATACTAAAGTGAGATCTATACAATAGAAAATAACAATTAAGTTCTCCCATTGTTCTCTGTAGATATTACTCATCATTTCCAGAGCACTACTAGGCATGCATCCTCTTCTCCACCTTTCTATTTTTAATAAAAGAATAGAACATAGATTTGATTAGCAGACCTGCTAGACTTTTACAGCTAAGTGCAAACTCACTCTCCATTTAGGAACTTATTTGGACTTCTGCTTGATATTTATAATCCAATTTCATGAGGTGTAGGAGACAGGGAAGAGGATACTGCTTTGAAACAGTTGGAGTTGACGATCTCAAAGGTCTTTTCCAACATAATGATTCTATGAAATCTAGCTCAGCAGCAACACCATTTATTTGTCCACATGGTATATTTTCTGTGGCTCTTGAATATATTTTTGACAGGGGAAGTTAACAAAGATGGTACATTATTTTTTTCTGTAGTTAAATTAGACTTTTCAATTGTGGAGCTATACTCTCCAGCTCCTGGTTTGCAGGGATCAAAGTAAAGTTTCTGAACTGTGCCTGCAAATCACTGTCAGTTGTTACTGTAACGCTTATTACTGCTGCTGCTGCTAATAAGTGTTGGATGCAGCATGGGAACTGTGAGAATGGAGGGTGCAGGGTGTCTGCACATAAATTTTCTACTGTTTTTTTCAGCACCAAATATCTAGTTTTGAGTTCAAGTAAAATGATTCTTGCAACCATAAACAATGATGCATACTGAAAAGCAGCTCATTTTAACATAAAAAACCTGTTCCACTTCAAAGGGTTTATTTAAAGCTGGGAATCAAGTGGCATAAAACTTGCAGCCTGCAGCTTTGCTCTGTCTCCTTCTTGATTTCTTTCTGTGTTTTTCTCTGTCTGCCTCTATTCCTGTGGGGAAATTAACTCTTACTTTGCTGTAGACAAAACATAGCTTATACAGTGTTTGTGACATAATGAGGCAAACAGCTAAGTACTTTGTTATAGTTGTGTATTCAACTCAGCGGGGTAAACTGAGACAAGGTGACATGACAAGTTTTACAAGAGGGAAGAGGTTGTTCAGGTAACTGTGTCCTCCAACACCTACATGAGCAAACTGTATTGTGGAGTGCATAACACAATCTGCATCTTTCATGATGTTTACACGCAGATACTGAACCTGTTCTCCAAGACAGCAAGACCTGCTGCATTCTGCTTCTCCTGCATCCTCTGTTTTCTCATCCTTACAGTTGTTTTCTAGTCTGTTTGTGTCTGAGTCTAATTTCACTGAGCCTTGCTTTCTTGACTTCTCTATCTACTCCTTGATACTACACGCACCAGTAGTTTTGCTCACACAGGTTTGGTGAATGGGGTTGGTGGAGGAATTATTTCATGTGAGAGGGCCTCCTGAATTACTTGACCCGTGTAGAGCTAGCTTAGAGCCTGAACCAGCTAGGAAGTGGTCAAACCCCTTATGTTGTTTTCCTGTAGCATTCTCTCTCCTTCTGCTCTTTATTCTTTAGACATGAATAGTGTGCAAAGCATCAGCATAAATCAGAAAATGCAATTCTGATGTGTTAGTGGCCTCCTCCTGCACCAGTTGTTATGTTAATATTTACAATATATTGGATATGCCGCTCACAAGTATAATGATGGCTGGTGTGTTACATATTCTTGACTACTCCTTTGGTGCACTCCACTGACTGTTTTACACAGTTTCCTCATGAACCTCCTGTCATTTCACTGTACCACACCCTTTCTTGTCAGCTATAGGTGTCCTGTAGGCAGCAGCAGCATGCTGATCCCTGCATTTGTCTGTGAGCAACAAAAGAAAACAGGTGGGTTTTCAGCACATTTTACTCCAGCAGATTCTTGTTCTGAGTTTTGTTTCATTCTTTTTATGCCTGTTGTATTGCAAACAGCATAATCAACTTCTTAATGTTCAGCTAGCCTTATGGAAGTACAGCCTTTTGTTCCACCTTTCCTTTTCATTAAATTTCATCTCAGATAAAGCTTTTAGGACACAATGCAAAATCTGGCCTCAAACATTAGTTTCTGTTAAGATTCTGAATTTGGAAGTCAACTGGCAGTTCTGCTGAGGGAGGAATGGGGCAGAACAAAATGGTCTTTGCCTTGCTGTCATGGTAATGGCAGTGAAGTGCTGATAAGTAACAATACGCATCTCTGAGCGTTAACTCCTTACACATCCTTCAGGGAGAAGTGCTGTGGCATATAATAATGATATCTTTCTCATAAAATTTTGGAGCCAGCCTAAGGATTTTAGCTAACAAAGAATTATATTCTTCAATAATAAAATGGGTTGCAAATGTGATGTGTTCATTATGTTATAGAAGATTTGAGGACCGTGACTACAGAACTACTGTCTGAATTCTGTTACGTGCAGTAGGATACTCATAGGAAGAATGGAAGAATGACCCCAAAGTTGTTTGGCATTGTTTTGTTGGTCTGTTTGGTTTTTTTTAGTAGTGTGTTTGCGTATATGTCCCTTTTCAGTTGTATCTTCTGTTCTTTTAATGTCAGCTCTGTCTTCTCCTAGCCCATGAGCTGTCCTTTCTTGTCTTTGAAAGCAGCAAGCTGTGTTTGTGCATTACGTCAAGTAATTGCACCTAGACAGATTTTGTTCTTGTTTTAGCCAGAATGCTGTTTTAAGCAGATTTAATTTTAGGGCAACTTTCAACAGCTCCTATAAGTTAGGGTCCTGCTGGAGGGCTGTGTTCAGTCCTCGGTTCTCATGCAGATTTGCTGTGCAGCCATGGGTGAGGCATTTTCTGAGCTGGGACTCCCCCCTGTTAAACAGAGGTGCAAAGAGGTGTGAGGACACTTTCCTTTTGCTTTTGAGGAATCTGGATTCTATCATGTTGATCTCACCTTGAGTCTTTTCAGTGATAAACTAAATCTATGCTCAGCATCATTCCAAATTAAACCTTAAGTTATCTTGGTAATTTCTGAATCACACTGCTGGCATATTTTCTGTTATCATCATTGTCCTTCTAAAGCATCCTGCTAATTGATCAAACCTTGTTAGCCCTTGGGGTTTTGATACCATTTCTTTTCTGTCATTATTATCTATTTTTTACCACTTTAACTACTACTGTCACTGCTTTACTTCTTTTAATTCCTTTCAATGCCAAACTCTGGACTCCAGTAGTTAAATCACAATTTAAATGTGCCTCTTCTATTATTTACATGACTTCCCTGATAAGTTTTATGTCAAATTCCAGATTTTGAATCTGCACTCCAAAGCACTGAATATATTTGCTCTTCTCTTTTCTCTTCTGGCTATGATTATCTTGTGCAGATGACCTGACTTGATGTGAAGGAGACCAGAGTAATGCCCATATGCAAAGGCAGCCCTGAAGTGGAGTCCCTAGTTTGCATCTTTCCCTGTTGTACACATTCATTCATTACACCAATGTAAGTGCCAAACTCCCATACATCTCCAAGATGGCAATGAAACATTTTGCTATCAGATTCACTGCTAAGGGAAAATTGTCTTGTTGTGTGTGATTAGAAAAAGATACAGTGCTTTATACTGAATTCAGCCTGGCTTAATAGTGTACTAGTTGCCATCTATAAACTCATCCAGTGCCTGTGAAAAAAACTTCAAACTGTCAGAAATTATTCTTGTTAGCAGAAAGAAGAGGGCAAGGGCTGAAGTACCATTTTGTACATCATCCAGGACAGAACTCTCACATAGAAAGTGGAATTGCCACACTTTTTGTGTATCTTTTTGTCCAGTGGTGTAGGAGCGAGTAAGTAGTATGTAAATATGTAAATAGTTTCTACTTGCACTTGCACATCTGCTTGCACACCATCTTGCATTGCAAAACTTGTAAGCAGATCTACATCTTTTTGATATCAAGTTTTTCATCTACATCAGTCCTTAGCTTGCACCTGAGATTAATCAGGCACTAGGACTGAATCTGCTTTGGAGAAGATGGACAAGATTTAATAAATAGATGAATTAATGAAAAAGTCATGCTGCACATATTAAAGATTCTCACAGAGTTACAGCATTTGCATACCATATCTTCAAAGCAGGAGTTGTTTGCTCACTGGACTATGACACAGTATTGAGTTTGCATGTTTAGAGTTGCAGTGATGCGAAAGAAAAGGGCTTTTTCACTAAATTTTGTTCAGTCAGTGTGTTTGCTTTACCATCAACATTCTGAGTCGGCTGAACATCTTGTAAAGCTGAAAGGGGAGAAGTGACCTTTGTGTCAAAAAAGCCAGCTCTCACAGCACCTCACTTATTTGTGACTGGGAAGACTGAGCTATTGGTTATAAAATGGAGACTAAAATGTTCAAAAGTTCTCACCTTGCTTATGAACCCTCAGATTTTCTGCTCACAGCATCAAGTCCAGACAGAGGACAGCAATCTACTAGGGCTACCAGCTAAAAGATATTCTCTGTTCTTTGCTGCTGGAGTTTTGGTGGTGGACCAAACCCTTTCAGAACGTAAAGGGTCAGACAGTAGCAGAGTGCCTCTGGGCTACTGAGGGTAGTTTTCCTTACAGGCAAGGGAAAGTTATATAACTTACAGTGTGACTCTTCAGGTCATCCCTACACTGTTTTTTTTCACAGCTTAACTTCAGGCACTTCATTTAGGTGGTTATGAGGCTGAAAACCCCTGTAGAGTCACTGGGACACCTATGCTTCCCTGACAACCTAGGCAGCAAGGCTGCTGGCTTAGGTAAAGTTGGATGCCTAAAGCTAAACAGTAAGACTGTCATCTTTATTCACACAGAGCAAAAGTCTAGTACTACCTCTGCCAAGTAAAGGCAGTACTTCTTCACCCGCTCCTTCACTGCTAAGCACATACCAACCCCGTAAATACTTGGTGGAAGTCATCAAAAGATGAGCATTAACACAGCTTCAACATCCTGGGGCTGAAAGCCATTATCAGAAAATCTTCCAGCCAGCCACAGCCTTTTTGGGGGTTGGCTGGTGTCAATGGGAGCCTTTGAATAAATGTATCTTTGCCCTCCCATTTGGATGCCCACGCAGGAGCAGGAAGGCTGTGGTCTCAAACAGTCCCATATGTAGATACAGAATATATTTTCTTTCTATGTCTTTCTACCCACTGATGAATTAAGAGCTTGTGCAACAGGAAACACCTAAAATGGGACAGGGGATATCAAATATCATGCTGTGGCAGCTCACAATCTGCTGCTGTTCAGAGTACCACTCTTTGGAGTCCTGGGAACTGCAGTGAGGAAGAGGATGAGGTTGCTCACCCTGTACATTGCTTGAGCAAGAATAGGTGCCAAAGTCAGAGTCAGAATCCCAGGACCTGATATATCATGGTGTATTGTTAGCTGTGTTTGTTTTGGGGGCTTTCAGTAATTTTTCTTCTAGGTTTTTGTCTCTGTATTTAATTATCCCTTTCAGGACTGATTTCCTGACTTAATCTGAATGTGCATAAATCTCCACCATAGATTTATCATCTCTATAGAAGGCGCTTTCAGAGTGGTTGTGCAGCTTCCCAGAAAAGAGACACTGTTGGAAAATGAAGCTTTCAGATTCAACAATAAGCCTACTATTATGCTGATTTTTGCCAAGCTTTCCCTCACTTCTTTCCCACTTAATACAAGAGTGAGCTCAAGGCTTCTTTTTGTTTGTTTTCAAACTTCAGTCATTCTCGAGTGTTTACCACCCTGCTCAAGTCCACTCGCTCTGAAACATTAAACACCATAAGATACTGTTGCGTTGCTTCTGGAATGAGAAATGCTTGGGTTCTTTTTTCAACTGTGTGTTTCTGTGAAGGTTTTAACCAGCCTGTCTGCCAACCCTAAAAAAAGGTAAAAATAAAAATTGTCCTTAGAATATTGTACTTTGACTGTCGCAGTCATTTGAGGACATTGTATTTCTACCCAAACTTGATATCTCAGAGCAGAAGTTGGAATTACCTTTGATAGAAATAATCCTATTGCAAACCAGATTTTTGTTTATATAGTATATAGTCTGCATGCTCATAACCATTTAATCAAATTCAGGCCTTGTATGAGCAAACATAATGGCCATTAACTTATGTGTGGGTTGTGAATTATCCTTTCTGAATTTGACCTGTAGCTTTGAGAGCCAAAAAGCCTGTCTTCCTTAATTTTTTTTTTCTTTTTTTTTTTTTTGCTTAGAGTCACACATGCAAATGCAGGGGCTTTTCTAGTTCTAAAACAATTTTCAATGTTGAATACAGCTTTCTGCTGGTAACATGTGGAAACCCAGTTTCTCTAGGTTTTTGGTGCAGTGTAACTGTCAGAATTTTCTGTAGCAATCACGAATCTTCTTTTTCTTCTTTCCACATTGATACTCCATATAATGCTCTTTATGTCCTCACACAGGTCTTTTGAAAGGACCTTCTGTCTTTTCCTTGCTTGGCAGCTCTCTCCTAAGCCGAGCATGTAAATATCTATCTCCTGAAGACATATCCCTGTTAATCACTTGTAGTGCCTCTCTTTGAACTTCTTTCCATTAACGTTGCAGCTTTTAACTGGAGTTAACAAAAGCCAGGATGAAATGTTATTATCAACCCTTCTCCTGGCTTAAAAGAGCCATGTTACTTTTATGCCCCAGATTAGCAACTGCTGTACAACATGAGCTACGTAATTAGCTGTTTTCCGTATCCTCACCCTCAGATCTGTTGCCAGACCACTGTGACTGTACCAGTTTATTTCCAAATTTCTGTGTTGAATCAATTTCCCTCTGTTGTGAGCCAGAAACAGTTTTGTGTCTGGGGAATTTCAACTGATTTGATTTGTTGCTAGGTAATAAACTTTTAATCACTGATTCTAGTATTGAAACCAACCAACAAACACATACTTGGAGAGACACACCCCAGCTCCCCTCTAGACGCCTCTCCTCCCTGCTCCGCGGTCTCCAGTCCTATTGTTGCACTTATTTCCTTTGGTGAATCAATGGACTCCACCAAATAGCAAGAGGTGAGGCTTTGTAGCTAGTGCATTGGGCAGGACATGTGTCTCATTTCTCCATCTGGGAAGTTCTCTGCACCATTTCTTTCTTTCTGTGCTGCTGTCTCTTATCCATAAGCCACGAAAAACAGCAGTGAGCTGCTTCAGGTAGTAACTGATGGCTGAGAAGCAGTCCAAGAGGACAATTGCTGATACAACTGAAGCTTTCAAGTCTGTCAGTCTTGTGGGAGCAGTAGGTGTTTGAAGAAGCAAGGAGACAGAACAATTACAGAGCAATCTATTGTATTATCTTTGTATTCAGTTGGTTCCTGTCTCATTCGTAGCCCTATGGAAAACACTAGTACTCAGGTGGCACAAGATACAAACTTGTATCATGTGTGACAGTGTGTTCTTCCCCTAGAGAAACAACAAATTTACTAATGTTGTGTTGTGACATCCCTCTGGATTACTGCAGCCCAGTAACTGATGTTAGAATAGGACACATAAGTTTTCAAGGTAATTTTCATGACAGGTCACCAGCTGCTGACCCTCAATATCAACTGGATCTCAGTTATTTTTAGCTCAGGTCATTTCAGTGGTCTGGTCTGCAGGGAACTTTCAAAAACTGAGTAGAGTAAGAGATTACAGGGCCAAGGCAGAGTCAGGGAGGTTGCAAGACAACAAGAAATCATTGAGGCACCTTTACTGCTATGTCACTACATCACACAGTTATACCTGGAGTATCTCGTAATCTTTGTCATATACAGGTTTGGATATTTCTTTCTTTCTTTTGCAGATGGGAAACTGAGGCCCAGAGAAAATAAAACTGTTTCCTGTGGTCACATCAGAAATAGGACTGTGATTGTACAAAAAATATTGTGAACTGAAGATTTAATACAAAATCCAAAGTCAGAACTTTGACCAGGTCATCTCACTTCTAATACAGCCCAAAGGTTCCAGCTGGTATGTTTAATTGTTGTTGATCATCATTTTACCTTTACCAATGAATAAGCTATACAGAGGAACCAAACACTACAACACGTGTTGACCCTAAGCTTCATGCTGCTATTTGGCTTAAACAGGAGATCAGAACAAAGCTCTGGACAGCTGGTGTCCTCTTTTTGAAAATGTAGGCTCAGCATACAGCCAAATATACTGCAAGTCAATGCAGATGTACACATTTGCTGCAAAAATTACAAAGCTGGTGCGGTAATGCTAAAACTCCTTCAACATCAATGTAGAATCTGTGGCACCTCGTCTGGAGATCAGTCTCTTCACGTTAGCCTTTTACTCCCTAGAAAAAGTTGGCAGATACTGCATCAGTCTCTGTATGAAGTGCTCCTGTTTCTGAAGATTCATTTGAGGCAGGCATTCATGATCCTCACTGCAGGATATTCATGATCCCTTCTATTTTCTCATTCCGGCCTCTACTTTCAGTTGCTGTGGATGGCAATTTCCTTGTGCCAGGTTTTGCATGCACCTGCAGGCTTCCCAAAGCTGTTATTCCTTTTCCATTTGTTTACAACTCAGCCTACTACTTAGTGTTTTCCTCACTTGTGTTTAGTATCCAGTCAACTCACCCTGAAAACTGTACAAATATACAATTTCTCACCAACAGTGGTGGATGTAAAAAACACCAGGAACTAATTAATTTCAGCATACACATGGTACAAAAACTTTATTGGAAAAAGTATAAAACGTAGACTACTTTTATAAATAATAAAATTATTTTATAACTTTACAGTTCACTTATATAATAACTCCCTTTAAGTCATTACTTTTTAAAAAACAAAAGTAAAGATATGGAATAAAGTTGCAGCTCAGGTTTTTCTTCTCACTACCCTGTCACAGAAAAACTTAAGCTATTTCTGGCTGTTCTTATTTTTAGATTGTTCTTCATATACCGTCTACTGTCATTGAAATTAATGAGAAAATAAAAGGAGTGACCTTTGGCTGAGCACATACAGTTTATGCATGAGCTAAGCAGCAGGATCCTTTTTCATTCTTCTTTTTCCCACATTCTCTTTCTCTCTGCTCTCTCCCACCCAAATATAATTTGTAAAGCCTTTAGAGCCTTTCATCCTATTTGTTTCCACTGTGTTCCTTTAGTTGAGTCTTGGGTCCATGATTCACATCTATTCTCTTGTGCTGAAAGGTCAGCGGCACCCTTGTTTTATGAATATAATGCACTGTTCTCTTGAACTTCAGAATCGTTTTGAAAACTCCCAGGCAAAATTCATACAGTGCAGATAAATGTCAGCAATACTATAAAGACCACTCCTAGAACACAAATACAAGCCTCGACATTCAAAATTACGTTGTTTATAATAAACCCACATTTACTGAAGATCTGCACAGTTTTGAAGATGTGACTCCAAATGAAACATTAATTCTGAACCTGTGGCCTCACCATAATGTTGAATATCAAAAAATCATGCCCAGCTTTCTGCAGCAGGCAGATGAGTCCTTTCAACAGATGCTCGCTCCATGAAGCCACTGCGACTGAGTGGAAACTGCCCAGTGAGGTTTGCTTGGGCACTGCCATTGCAGAGAACTGCATGCTGTCGCACCGGGGTGGTTCTCTGCCTGCCCACCTGCCTGCTGCAAGGAAAAGCTGCCAGCTCTGCCTGCCTTGGAGAGTGAGTCACATTATAAATTTCACCTTGAATTATTTTCCATGCTGCAGCATGGGAATCCTTGGTGGAAAATAAGAACCAAGTGCTGCCTTCAAACTGTCTTTGAAAATGTAAGTAGTCGGTTTTCCAGCTGAGGTTAGGGAGTTCAGGCAGAGGTGTGTTATGACCCCAAAAGTCTCCTTTCCTTTGTGTTAGAAGGAAAAGGAGTATGGAATGATGCTGAGAGGAATGCTGTGCTTGTGGCTGACATTGCTAACGCAAATGAAAACTGCTGCATATTTGGGTTAAGGGAAATGCTGGTTATGGTGTGAGACACCAGTACTGATAGTAAAACCAGATTACAGTTGTTTATGGAAAATCTGCTCTGATTTTTTTTTAGTTCCAAGTGTGTGGTTGTACCTCCACATTATTGCTCCTTTAGCTCTGTGTTAACAACCTTGATTGTGTGTTTTCTTTGGAGCTTTTAGGCATTACTTTAAAACATTGATTACTGACAAACTGGCGGTGAGTTTTTATGTTCTGGTTGCTTGCCAGGAACGTGTGTGGATGGGAAGGCTTGGACATTAGCAGTGTGTAGTAGACAGGTGGGCAGGCAGAGAACCACCCCGGTGTGACAGCATGCAGTTCTCTGCAACGGTGGTGCCCAAGCAAACCTCACTGGGCAGTGATACCTCCAGGAGTGGTGACTCAACCACCTCCCTGGGCAGTCTCTGCCAGTGCCTGATGACCCTTTCAGAGAAAAAAAATTTCATGATGTCCAGTCTGAATCTAGTGTCAAATGAACCTAATGTCTTCCCAAACAGTCTGGACCACTGGGCTGAGACCAATGGGATGAGGTTTAACAAGGCCAAATGCTGGGTCCTGCACTTGAGGCACAACAACCCCGTGCAGTGCTACAGACTAGGAGAAGTCTGGCTAGAAAGCTGCCTGGAAGAGAAGAACCTGGGGGTGTTGATTGACAGTGACTGAACATGAGCCAGCAGTGTGCCCAGGGGGCCAAGAAGGCCAATGGCATCTTGGCTTGTATCAGAAACAGCGTGGCCAGCAGGTCCAGCAGGGCCAGAGAGCTTATTCTGCCCCTGTACTCGGCACTGGTGAGACCACACCTCAAATCGGGTGTTCAGTTCTGAGCCCTCACCACAAGAAACATGTTGAGGCTCTGGAGCGTGTCCAGAGAAGAGCAACGAAGCTGGTGAAGGGGCTGGAGAACGAGTCTTACGACGAGCGGCTGAGGGAACTGGGGGTGTTTAACCTGGAGAAGAGGAGGCCGAGGGGAGACCTTATTGCTCCCTACAACTACCAGAAAGGAGGTTGTAGAGAGGAGGGTGCTGGCCTCTTCTCCCAGGGGACGGGGGACAGGACAAGGGGGAATGGCCTCAAGCTGTGCCAGGGGAGTTGCAGACTAGATATCAGGGAAAGCTTTTTCACAGAAAGGGTCATGGGGCACTGGCAGAGGCTGCCCAGGGAGGTTCTTGATTCACCATCCCTGAAGGTGTTTAAAAGACGGGTAGACGAGGTGCTCGGGGACATGGTTTAGTGGCAGATAGGAGTGGTTGGGCTCGATGATCCAAGAGGTCTTTTCCAACCTGGTGATTCTATGATTCTAATGTCCAATATACATCTTCCCCATTCCCACTTAAAGCCGTTCCTCCTCATCCTATCCCTTCATGCCCTTGGGTACAACCAGACGGACTCATTTAGACACAAATCGGTACCGCCTGTTCCCTTTCCCCCGCGGGCACCTACCGGGCCCCACCCTTCCCCCCCCAGTTCATTTGCCCGGGGCGGGGGGCGGTGCCGGGGCGGTGCTCGCTCGGCCGGGGGTGGAGGCGGGTCCGCGCGGCGGAGCGAGGGCCGCGAAACTCTACAGCGGCAGCAGACTGCGCCGCGGCGCGCGCCAGGTGAGGGGTGGCCCTGGCGGGAACGGGACGGGGTCGGCGGGAGCTCTCGGGGGTCCGCGGGGCTGCAGGTGAGGGCTGTGCGCGGCGGGGGGGATACGCGGCAGCCGTTGTTCTCCGTCAGATCGCCGCCTTTGTTGAGCTGTAAGGGAGCGCTGGGCGCCGCTCCCCGCCCTCGCCATCCCGGGATGCGGATCGCTGCTTCTGCCAGGTTCATTTTCCTCGGGAGAGCTGAGGGGCAACGCAGGAAATCCATCTATTTCATTCCAAGTCGCGTTCCTCTGGACCGATTTGGATGATTCCAGCGTGAAAATGAGCAAATGCTTTCTCAAGGCACCTATGATCATAGAATCATACAATAGTTTGGGTTACAAGGGACCTTAAAGCCCATCCAGTTCCAACCACTGCCACGGGCAGGGACACCTCCCACCAGATCTCAGGCCACCGATCTTATGTTGGAATTCTTTTCTGTTAACTTTTAAATTTGAATTACTAGTGTAAAGCATCTTCCTTCTGGTTGTTGTTTAGCTCCTGATGCAGTCCTGAAATATTCTTCCAAATGTCGTGTTTCAGGGAAGGTAAACTAAAATTTTTTTAGGTATAAAGTAGAAAAGACTGCTGCGTGCAGAATGTCAAGGTTAACCGGAAACGTATTTGCACGAGCTGTGAAAGGCGTCCTGGGTGGTAACCTGTTGAATGCCTCTAACCAGATCTTTAAGCTGCTGTGAGCAGGACACTGCGCCCTTGCCACAATTGTTCCCGTGAATGCTGTTAAACCGTGGAAATGTGGAATGATTTCTAGGCCAGAACATGATGATGAATTCTGTGAGGCGCCATCTCAACCTGCTGGAGCTAAACGCCGTGGCTGGGCTGTGACTCTTCTCCCACTGATTGTGTTATGAGTGTTGAGGGAGTTTGACCCTTTATGAGAACAGCAGGATCTGTAAAATGTAATTGAGACACCAATCGAGATAAGTCTTGTACTGTGTCAGGTGCTGTATAAACATGCAAGGAGGTAAGGTCACAATTCTGGCAAATTTATTGTGTAAGAAAGTGCTATGATTAAGATGGAGTAAAATATCCTTGAAAGCTTTCTCAGGGTTATCCTTAAGTGAAGGGTCTGTTCCCACAGTCCTTATGCCCAGGTAGATGCCTAAGAAGGAAAATATACTTGAGTATATTTTGAATTGAATGCAAGCATCTCTGAGTACTTTCTGTCGTGTGGGAGGTGTGGTTATGAATCTAGATCAGGTTTTTGTATGTAGTCTTCCCTGCTCAAAGAAATAGAAATGCAGCTATCTAAGGTTACCTCTGCCATTTCCCAGATTTTAAGAAAATACCTGTCAACATCTGAAGTCAGTTCAGGCCTATTTTTAAGAGAAAGAACAAGATTCTAATGGCCTGCATTGTGTTTTATATTTTCTTTGAGTTTGTTTCTAGCGATGGTGGAAGTACCAAAGCTGTGCTTGTTAGCGGTTGTAGTCAACCTGTATTCGGTATTAATTTCCCCAGGCTGTTATATTTGTGTTCCTTCTCACCTGTGCGTGTTGCCTCAGCGTTGTGATTCTAGGGACTGTGTTTCCTACTGTGTTTTCAGGGCCCATGTCTTAGAGGTCTTTGGACACTATTAAGTAATGCTTGTCACGTAGAGTAAAAAAAAAAATCCTCAATCATTTTCTCAAAACAATCTGATGCAGTGCTTTACACATCCAAAGGGGAAGTCAAATTCCACTTTTCATGGTGCACTGGAGGATAAAAGTAAAGACATGTAATGATTTGGAGCAGAAGACTCAGGGTAGTGAGGCTTTGCACAAAGATCAAGGGGAGAAAAATAATTTATCGTTAACTGTAAATTGTAGTTAACTTGTAGCTAATACTAGGGACTTTATTGTCCATGTTGCTTTTGGGAAATATGGCCCCATAATTATGGCTGGTGTTGCTGTCTCCTCTATCTTCGTATTTTTTTTTACTGTCCCAATCTTTCAGTTTCTCTTTTCTTCTTCCTGCCTTTTCTTTCCTCTGCAGATGCTACACCAGTTTCTCTTGCAGTTTTTTCCTTTATGTACAAAAAGGAACAGTAGTGAAATAGTTAACTTCTGTAGTAAAGTGCCTTCATTTTAGATTGGGTGCCTTCCACTGCTAATAGCTGTTGGAAAGTAACACTCTGTAGTATTATTATATAAAAGAATTTGGCCTTGACCTTCACGAAGATTAGCAGGGGGCTGTGCAGTTCACATCTCTTTGCACTGTTTGTTTCTGAGCACCTTGAGCTTGAAGATAAAGGTGCAGCATTGTTTTGCGTCTACTTTGTATTTAGCTTATTCTCTTTACAGTCCCAAAGGTTAAAAGCTCATGTTTTACACAGGGTGAGATGATGGGGTGTATAGTTATTGTGAGGGTGTATCTGGCGTGGCAGGAATTTTACTTCTGATATATATCTGAAAGTAGAATTTGTGAGCAATTTCCCTAGCAAAGATTTTGGCCATGGTAGTGCTGTCTTGTAACATGCCGAAGACCAGCTCCTTGCCTGGTGGAATCTTACAGGGAGACAGTCAGAAGAGCTAGATCCAACTGACACCTTGACCAATGGAGTCTATGAAGTGTATTGATGGATTTCAGAGGGATTGTGCAAGCATGAGAAATATAAATTCTGGGATGCAGCAAGAAGCTGGAGAGTGAAAACTGACTTTTTTGACTGTTTAGTTTCAGGGTGCGTGGGTGGAACAGATGGGTGAAGAGGGCAAGTCCGACAGCTGTGACTTTTGTTTCTGAGTGGAAGTGCAGTAATTCCCTAGTTCTGGGTATGTATTGGAAGAAATCTTATTTTGTTTATTAGCCCCCATTGTCTTTCCTGCTGAAAGTTTGTCCACGTGAAGCTTATTTGGGAGCTCTGTAATGAAATCATGTGTGCGAATCCCATTTTGGGTATTTGTGCATCTACGTGTAAAACCTGAGAACTGAAAGTGTGATTGGGGCAGGTGGAGACGTGAAACGTTTCTTACTTCTGGGAAGTTGTCAGCAGATGTAATCGACCATTTTGTGAGAGATTTCAGAAACAGACTTCAAAATTAAGGAGTGAATTGTTGGCTTCTCAAAATGAAAGATGTCTCTTTGTTCAATAGGCCACCATGTACTTTATGGGTGATGGCGAAGTTGCTCAGTTACTGAAGTGATTATTAGGGAACAGTGACAATGCTTTTACTTATTACCCCAGTGTAATTATACTTTTACTAGATCTTGTACCAAAAAAGCTTCTAATGATTTTCTCTTTAGAAAAGGCAAATAGTGCTGCAGACCCTAATTAGAGTTTTGGAATAAAGTCAAAACTCTGTGTGTGTTTTAGACTTCTCTTGTAAAACAATAATATAGAATGCCTGCCTGTCTTTTCGTAATACAGAAGAGACTAATCTAAAAATATTCTCTGCATATACATAGTGGGAAAGGGTTGTAGCATAACATTTTCAAAGCCTGTTCTTTTCTTGGTTTGCTCTTAACTGCAATTGTAGAGTTTCTTCAAAACTCATGAGTTACAAAATGAATCTGCAATACTTTGACTCCTTGTTCTTTTCCTTAAGACAAAAGGCCCTTTCAATCCATTGTGGAACGGTCACTGATTTTCCTGTGGTCATTCAAGAAAAGGATAGTATTGGCCTTTGTAAAAGGTCTTTCAGTACTCTCTAGTAGTTTGCTGACTAAAAAAAAATGCCTATGGCTGTGTCCGGTGTCCAGTGTTTAAATTACCGATAAATCTGATCTCCCAAGTGTTGAAAAGGTAAGAGTTCAGATGCAAGGAAGCCTCACTTGTTTGTCAATATCAGTGTGCTACTTCTCAGAGTTGGGAACAGATTTTGGCTGGTGTAAACTAGTACAGTTTTATTTGATGTTCATTAACTGAAGGTCTGTTCTGTTTCTCATTTTTCAAAGTGGCAGCTTAAACCTGCTGTTTCTGTGAAGTATGCTTCTAGAGGGCTTATGCTGTTTTATGTTCTGTGTGGCAATGAGCAATGTTATCTGTTTGTGCTGTGCACGGCC
The DNA here is from genome assembly GCF_017976375.1 of Cuculus canorus. Lineage (NCBI taxonomy): Eukaryota > Metazoa > Chordata > Aves > Cuculiformes > Cuculidae > Cuculus > Cuculus canorus. Next base: position 30,158,032 of record NC_071406.1, on the reverse strand, counting down.
AAAAGGACCGTGAGTATGATTTCTTGGGCAGTGACTGTCCTGGAAAGTTGTGGGCATGTTTACAGTTAGCTTTAAAGAAGCTGCTACCACTGTTGTGTTGACGGCTTAGTCTTGCAGAGTTGTTACGCTTCTCAGCTGGTTAGGCCAACCTGCCTGGCTGTGTTTCAAAATAAGCATCTCACATTCAGAGCTGGTAGGTTGATGTTTGTTGTCTCAACCTTATGCAAAATCCACGTAAAGACTGGTGGTGTTTGACTGAATCTTACCTGGAGCAGCACCAGCAGATGGTGTTTGTGCTGTGGGACATTTCGAAATGGTAGTAGCTCTTCAGGATCCTCGTGGATTTTTAGAAACCTGTGCAGAGTGGGCCCTGAAGGTTTAGTGCGGGGGGTATCTGCCTGAGTGCTCGCTGCAGCGCTTAGCTTTTATTGCCACTGAAGACTGATGTGTTGATAGCTAATGGGGTGGCAGATCAGGACTTGAGGCTGTCTTATTGGTTTAGGTACAACTGCCGAGAAAGAGTGTTTCGTCTTTGGATGACTCTAAGATCAAGCATGTACTCAAATGGTTATTTCAGACTGGATTACTTCTTAATAAAACCAGCTTTCAGTATGTTCTGCCCTGCACACATCCAATTTGTGGCTTTCACTTCTGCACTACACTTAAATTGTCCAGCATTTAAATTACAATGATGTGTATGGTTCTCTGTGTAAAATTAAATGCAATAAAAGCCTTGAATGTACAGTCTGGGTGTGGTGGTACTTCTGAGTGGGAATGTGTTTAGAAGCTGTGGTTTATACTAGTGGTGGAAAAAATGCTACAAGTCCAAAAAATGTCATCACTGGGACTTCTCCTTTCTGTGTTGATGGAGGGAATAACTATCTTGCGCAGTAGTACTAGCCTGTGCAGAATTCAATTTAGTGATCTTTAGGACTCTGAATGAAATGTTGCTTTGTAATTCTGTTTTCCAGTACTAACTTACTGCTGGCTAGAAATCAGTTTGAGTTGGGTTTGTTAGGCTGCTGGCATGACGTTGTGCTTTGGTGTTAGGATCTGAGCTTGTTCTCTTTGCTCTGGTGTTGATGAGGAGAGGGATTGCGTAGCGATAGACTCCTTTTCACAGCACTTCAGTGGAGAGGAGCTTCCCCATCTGTTCTCACAGATCCTGAGGTTTCATGTGTGGTTCAGCCATTATTGTAAAAGAACACCGAATTCTTATTAAAATCCTCAAAGACCTTGAGGGTTTCTTCCTCCATAATAGCCAAATTGCGTTGTATACAAACACAGCTGAAGCCAGAAAGGATTGGATGATTCATCTGGCCAGCAGAGAGGCAGCCAGGTGCAAAACATAAGGAAAGAACAGCAGAAAGGAGTCAAAAGATCAGGTGTACAATCAGACGCACAGAGCTGAAGCGTAGGTAGGGCAAGAGGTGTATCTGCCAATGATGTCCTGAAGAGGTCTGCAGTGCCAGGCAAATACAGATGAACTGAAGCGGCTGCTGTGACTATATAGGAATAGTGCCTGGAGGCTTGCAGTAGTGAGGAAAGCAGAGGACAGTGACTGGAAGAAGCCCTGATGAGGGACAAAGGTCTAGGAAGATCCCAGGAGCTGGAAGGAGCTCTGGCAGTCAGAGAGCACCAGGTTTATGACCGTCTTTGTAGATACTCAAGTGGGAATGGAAGACTGTGAAATGAGGGTGAATGAGGCAATTACAGGGAATATCTTTTCTGTGTGATGGTAATAGAAGATCTGGGTTTTTCCTCAGGTTTGGCTGTTTGGTTAAGGACCTGATGGAAATGGTGGCCTTGCAGCAGTTCAAATGTTACTGATTTGTAGCCAGATTCTCCTGGGGCTTATGCTCACTGAAATCCACAAGTACGGAGTTAGGCCCATTATCACTGATTCCTTGTCACTCAGTGGAAACAATTCTCCCTTATCTGTCGCTAAAACCACACACCTGTATTTAATATCTGCATTCTTGTGCCTGCTTGACCTGCATGTGCTGATTCTTTGCCTAATTGCTGGTGGATTGGAAGGTATTGCAGAAGGCTAGGAAACACAGCATAGAGTTGATTACGATAGCTGCACTGACTTTTTTAAATGTGGTAATTATTTTATCCTAAAAAAAGTAAAGTAAGTATTCAAACAGTGATGTGTTGGGGAAGATTTGAGCTAAGCAGACAATCAACTTTACATCAGAAGAGCTCTGACTCTAATGTTTATCTTTGTGTGAAGGGGGACTTCGGAAAATATTATAATTTTTTTCTGGCAGATGCTGAAGACAGGAAATCTTCAGCATTGGTGGAGCTGCACTTTTGAGATACTGGTGTAAAAACAGTATCTTGCTGTATGATCTTTTTAATATTTATGTCAAATTTTCCTTTTTCGTCATGTAGTTATTTTTTACAATAAGTTTACTGGCCTTTTTGATACGAGACTATTCTAGCGGTGTACTGTTGGGTCTGCATTGCAGCATGGCCTGTAACCTCACAGTTTTTTGCTGTCATGAGAAGCACAAGCCCAAAATAGGTGCAGTCTGGATCCTCTGCAGGTTGGTTTCTGGGGAAGGGATATTTCAAACTTAGTTCCTGTCAGATCACTGTATGTATTGGAAGTTTTGCACCACTTCTGATGTGAGTAGGAATTTGACTCTATGTCCTTAGCCAAGAATGTAGCAGGAGAGACACAGCTGCTGAGCAGGCTGCAGCAGTGCTGCCTTTCACTTCACTGATGTTCATGTAGTACTTGGTCCTAAAACTCCTAGCAGTTCTTGTGAGAGGGTTCACAGTTTAGAGAGCGTTCAGGGATGAAGAGCACTCTATAATGTGAAGTGTTGTATTTTATTTTGTAGTAAGGAAAGTAAACCTACAAAACCAAGGAAGTTCTGAGCAAGGGCAGGGATTTGACAGTCTGGAAAGTCACTCGGCAGTTGTCTAATCTGGCAACAGATGGTCGTGTATGTAAATTCATCCACTGTACTGCCATTGCTTGACAGAGAATGATGGGTTACCATTCTCTGCGCTAACAGGATGAGTTGAAGTTCACATGTTAGCATTTTAACACAATTCACTTCTCTTAAGTTATTCTATACGTGACCCTGGTTGTTTTGGGCATTAGCCTGTAGGTGAGGAAAGGTTGGAAACCTCTAATTGCCTTGCTGATGTGGGATTTTCAGAGATGTCGAGCGCAGAATTTTTTAGTTGGCATTGTGTGCAGTTTGGCCCTCTGAAAATCAGTCCGTATGTGGTGTTATCTTCCAATTCATTTTCATGAGAATTGCCGAAGGACAAAATCAGATTAATTAAGTTATAACAAGGGGCTTCTTAAATAGAAGAGGGAACATCCTGTAGTTACAAGGTCTGCTAAACTGTGAAAAGGTTAGTCATTACCATTGTTGCATTGTATTAAAGGAATGAAGCAATGTAAATGCAATCATTAGTTGAACCGAATAGAACACATTTAAATCATCATTTCCTGTTTTAAGCAAATTACACCTTCCTTTTGGAGAGTAGCTCAGCCTGATATTAAAGATTCCATTTCTGCAAATTAAAAAGAAAAAAATAAAGATTATTGTTAATTTTGACAATAGAAGAGGCATTTTGTGTCATGGTATAGTGCTCGTTCTGGACTGAACTCAGTCTACGAGGTTTTCCATCATCCCTGAGCTGCTGGAGTCAACTCTTCAGAGGTGGTTTAGCAGGGGGAAACAGTCAAACAACTTGTAGCAAGGGCTGTTTTCTGCAATGCCAAAAGATCTGGGCAAGGACAACTAACTTTGAAATCTTGGGCTGTAAGATGGGAGTGTGGTGAAGGTGCTTTGCCCTACGTGTATGGGAACAAGGCCCTTGTAGAGCTGCATTCTTCCTGCAGGCTTTATGGCAGGCATGGGGAACCACAGGAGGTGGAGCCATCTGGCAGCTGGGCTGGTTTGGGATGGCTATTGCTGAGTGTGCTGGTTTTGTTGGATTTTGTCTTTAAACAAATTTCATACTAGACTCCATAAAGTCTTTGCCTTTTGTTAGTTTAGGATTTTTCTGGGAGGTACCTCAGTTATGCACTACATTTTTGGACACTTTCAGATTGCAGTGCTGGCCACAGAAAAGAGCTTTGTGAAGGAGTATGTTGTTAATTGAAGTGGAAAACATAGTAATACACTGTATAAGCTCTTAAACAGTAGATGGACTCCTTAAGAGACAGGCCATAAATGATTAACCCTCCATGTTAATACAAATGCAGAAAGGTACTTGTTCATGGATTAAAGGTTAAAAAAACCCCAAAACACCAAAAAAACCCAACCTAAAACCAACAAAACCCAGAAGCAACCTCCACCTTCCTCCAAAAGAAAACCCAAACAGAAAATTACTCGCACACAAGTGCAGTCAGATGGTGGTGATGGGATGGAAATGTATCAGCCGCTCATATTCAGCACTGTGAACTCTGCTACGCGAGACAGCACACATCATACAAGAAGTTTAAGAAGTGTATATACAATCTGTCTTGTTGCACATGCAGAGATAAAGATGGTATGATTTACTCTGGTCTGACTGTATACTTTTTTACATGACAGTTTTAAATTTTCATGTAACCTCTTCCTTGAGAGAGTCTTCCCACAGCTTGATTCTGCATCAGGATCAACCCAGGAGGAGGAATGAGGGAATGGGGCCCAACCCTTGCCTGTTACTAGCTGTCTCCACAAATTGTTTGGAATGCTGTTTCCATATTCAGGATATAGGATGAAAACTGGAGTCATCTAGGACTCTATTTGCTTTTGATTAGAATTTAGGGGTTTTTTTGTTTTGTTTTTAAAACAAAATATGAAAAAAATTATTAATTTTTGCCTCAAAGTGACTAGCAAATCCAGGATGATAATTTGTGTAGAAGATACGGTCTGAAGTTGTGTGAAGTAAGAAGAGTTCTTATAATTCCTTGAAAGAAGCAGCCAAGAAGAGAACTACTGATAAGGTCCTAACCATGAAGTGTTAAGGGCCATGTGATAATGTTCATATGATTACTGACAGATGTGAGCATTCCTCTGTGAGGAACATAAAGGGCTTAAGTGTATTGAAGGAAGAAAAACACTCATACAGAGAGTGCAGCTTTCAGAACTGTTACAAAAATGTAACAGTTCCATTTCGCATAGAATGTGTGTATGAAAATTAGGCAGAGCAACACCTCCATCTTTGGAAACTTGTCTGTGTTGTTAATAAGTGTTAGTTACTTAGTAACAACTTCTGTTGTGGTATTAATTCTTTGGAATTCCCATTCTCCTTTACAGGAGTTGATTTGCCAGTTTCTAAGATTCTCTTACATAAAATGTGAAAAACCACAGCTGAATGGTGCTCTGTTCTATTTAAGTAATGTTTATTAAGCAGCCCAGGTTGCATGTCCTGCCCAGCCTTGGCTATATTGCCTCCCTCATCCCAGATCCCTTGCCGGTGCTTCACCTTTGTCAAGTTCTGAATTATTGATTCATTATTGGCTTTGTTGTTTGTTTTTCCCAGTGGCTCTATCTCTTACTCTCCTGTGATATTGTAGTAGTAAACTTTGGGTCGAAGTAGTATCTGAAGGATAGGCTGTGTTTCCAGAAGTCTTCTCTTACTTCAATGCCAGGCACATGAGAGGGACCAGCTAATGGTATTTCTGGTAAACTGTTGGACTTCATGTTCTAGGACCAGACTTTATATTCTAGTTCTGTCTTCAGACTTTAAAATTATTTTAAAAATATTTCTATTTTATATAATAAAAATATAAAACAACTCTATATTGGTATATTTATATGTACCTAAAGTTTTACAGTTTCCCTTAAATTTGTTATCTTTTTACTTAACCATAAGGCATCAGTGTTGAAGGAAGACAGTTTTAGCAGTTTCATCTTTGTTCTTTAGTGGTCTAATGTTATGTATTGTGTTCTGTGATAGTTCATGTTTCTTCTTTCCGTTTGTAGCATGTTTGTTTTTTTGGGATGGGAATGGACAGATCGGTTCTGCACTGAGTCTTTTCTTTATTCTTTCCCTTATGCTGGAAGTTCTGACATCTGTTGTAGGGAATTGTGTAAAAAATTGGCTTCTTAATACAAAGAAGAGTAGCTGTTTTATTTTCATCTGCTTCCCTTTTTAAAATGTGAAAGATTAAAATAATTGTTTCTCACCTGCCACCCCACATATAAAATATCTTTCCCATATGAAAATATTTGTTCTACATTAAAAAAAAATTTGGAAAAAAACATCTTTCTTCTCATTTCACTTTCTTTGTCTTTAGAGAAGATGTAATTTTTAAAAGTATTTAAAGCATATGTTTTGGAAGTCTACTGCTCTAAATAAGAACTTGAATTTAAAATTTAAAAAATCCATGATTTTTGTTTCCTTTTTCTTTTTTTCTTTTCTTCCTTCTAAGTGCATTCCTGGTAATCATGCCATGCCTCCAGTCAGTTCTGCATGCATAGTACTATGCACCTAACAGACCATTTCTGACCTAGTGAGTCTCATAGTCCTTTAGTCAGATCCTGTTGGCAGGAAATAGCCATGAGGAGTGACAGCAGTGGATTTTTAGCCATGCTTCAGGGCTGGCTTAAATACTGGTAGTTCACTGTTAGTATGATTTGTGTTAAGTTAGGCATTTCATTATATAAAAGATGTGAAAAGAGGTAATAATTTCAGTCTTACTTTGTAACTTGGTAATTCTGCTTTTAATGGCTGGCTTTTACAATGTGCTGTGGTCCTGAACACCCACCAGGAGTTGCTTGTACGGCCTCTCAAATTCATTGACTTCAGTAATTCACTAGGAAAAGAGATGCACTTGTGTACTGAGATGGCTGAGATACATTTTTGGTTTTAACATGTTGGTGATCAAGGTGAATATGAGGCAGTCGGGCATCATGCGTGTTTGAAATCTGCAGGTATAGTTATTGAGGTGTTTGCTGGCACATGGAAGCATCAGTTGTTCATACTGCAAACTAGAGTAAAAAGGATGACCTTGAGTTGACTTCATGGGTGATGTGAGCAGAGCCTGTTCCATGCAGGTCCATCTGTGAAAGCCAGGAGACCTTGGGAAGAAGAATGGTGGGTTGTGACCATAATTGTTGTGCCTCTCTCAGCTTCCAATTAAGCAGCAAAAATCTTAGGAAATAAAATGGAAAAATAAATAATATCTAAGTACTGTTAGTTTGCAAAGATAAAACAATCAGAACTCTGGTAGTGTGGAAAGCAAAGGATGGGTTAGGGATGGTAGCTTGGCCACACTGCATGTGCATGTTTTCCATGCACCTTTGTCATTAAATGTGACATGTTGCTTTTTTCAGTGTACCATGAAATATGCAGACTGTCTTGTGGGTGAGTCAGTGAAACAAGACTTTACTTTTGGTATCTCAAAAGCATTTGGAGCAGAGGTGCCAACTCGTAAGTTAGTTCTTGAGGCTCAGTGTTAGCAGTAAATACTTGTTTGTTCCTAGGAAAGTAAATACAGACAGGAATTCTGAATATATAATCCATACAGAAGGTGCTATGCCAATAAACTGAGGCAAACTGATTTCTTTTAGTTTACAGCATATCTGAGTTCACTGAAGGCGTTCCAGATTTGCAACAGCACTCATTTTTATCCAAAACCATTAGCAGAAAAGAAACCCAAGCTATATTTTTGCTTTATTTTAGCCAAGTTAATTCATGAATAGGCGTCTGACACAAGCATTTCAGCTGAAGCCGAGGCCAAAGTCAAGGAAAGAGGAAGTTCCAGCATGAGAAGTTTGCTTCAAAACTCTGGGGGTTATTTTGTTCTTTGTATGTCATTCCCATGAAGAGGCTGCTTTGACGTACAAATTAGTGTTTGATGGAACCTTCTTTCTCAGGGCTGTGAGAGCTCTACGTGCTTTTCTTTGTGATGTGAAATACCACAAGGGAATGACATCTCATTTACACCCATGGCTGAGTCTGACGAAGATCCCTTGGGTAATTTTGCTCCTCCTTCCTATTAAAACTTCAAAAGAGGCTGGAGTTATTTAGATTTGTAAATTGATTTCATTATTCATTTTGTTGATTATGATCCCATTCTTACAATTTTTATGCAACAAGAATTCTATGATTAAGAAAAGAGTGTATTTTCCCATTCTAAATGAAGACAAATAAGGATTGGAGTTCTATATAGAAAATGACATTATGGATTTTTTAATTATTTTTTTGGAACTTAGTTACACTTCTTAAGACTGTCTTTTAGAATTAACTATAAGATTACGTTCTGTGTAAACTAACACAGTCAAATTTACATGGGTCCACACTCTGTTTTCTGTTAGATCTCTGGAGGTTATTTTTAACTTGTTAACACTTACACTGTCTGAGGCACCGTATTTTTGAGTTTTCTGGCCTCTGTAAGAGGAAGCTTTCCTGGCAGATTGACCTTTCAGTGTGCAAAAACGGTGGGTAAAATTCACAGTGGACTCCTAAGCGGCAGCAGAATTTGGTTCACAGGAGGCAGTTTTCACCCAGAGGCATGGACAGTCCACAGATTGTATGGAATCTTTCTCATTCTTCTTAGGATCTTATGGCCCCTGAAGCGTACAAAACCAGAGATCCCCTAGCTCCTCTAGGCACTGCACATACCCTGGCTCACCAGAGCATCGGCAGTTGTCTTAACCCAGGATTTCCAGCTTTGTGGTGTTGCTTGGTTACCGTCATTCCCACCAGTCTCAAATAAAGCAAAGCAAATGTAAAAGAAATGGTTTCTATTTATGGGCTAGGCTACTGTACAGATCCAAACAAAACAGAATTGTAAATCCTCTACGGCTTCTTTAATGATCGGGTTTCTTTCCCTCAAGTATTCCACTTGGCTACTCATAAAGGCTTTATTTTAGATATGTTTTTTCAGTATATCGGACTGCTTTTAGGATTTTGCACAAGCTCATTAAGTTCAGGAGTTGGAATCCTAACTGGAAGCAAGGAGCAACAAATAATGGCTTATGTTGTCAGGAGATCTTGCTAGCGCCAGCTGGGATACAGCCTTTTCAGATAAACCTTATGTGCATCTCAGTTCAGGCCAGGGAAAAGGGCAAATATTAGCTTGGAAAGTGTTAGGGATTACTTTCTTTAGTAACCACAATAATGAGGAACTGTCATAACCATTTCGCTGAGGATCTCATGTAATTTGTGAATATTTCTGAATGTAGCTTCAGAAGTCCTCTCCGGCCCTTTGGGGAATAATTTTGGTATGTAGGCTCATGTGTTTTAAGGAAAACTCTCCTCTTAAATCCAATTAACTGATCCTAACAAAGTACAGAGCTATTCTGAGAACTGAATATAGCAATAATGCCTGGGTAACTGCGCTCTTGTCATCCTTGTTCCGCAGGAGGATTCTGCAAAATGAAAATTATTGAGTTTTGTCACCTTCAGGCAGAAAGAGAGAACTCTGAGACAGTCGTTTTATTGATATGTTACAAATGAATATAAGTTTCTTTTACTGAACTTAATCCCCAAAGTAAAGCTTCTCTGAGAATATGTGGATGACACTTTTCCATAAATCTACTAGAGTCATTAACAGTGTACGTAGAGTTGAACGTTACAGAAACCCTCTTACTGTTTCTGAGTGTGGAGAAAATGGAAATAAATGGAGATATATGTGAGTCAGCCAGAGACTGGGGAAAAATAAACACATCCAAGTAGAACACTTTGAAAACACATTCCCAGCTGTGGAAAAAAACTATCCCCACCTATCAGAAGTATGGAAAATGTAGGAAGCAGGCAACAATTCTTGGAGGAAATAGAACTTCTAAGTCTTGCCTTATGCTCATTGTCCGAGAGCTAGTGCTTTAGTGGGACACACAGCTTGATTGTCTAACCATTCTGGGTTTGCAGTGAGTCCAGCTCTTCTGACAGTGGACTGCTAGGAGAGATTTCTCATCCGGTGAGAAACTAGGTATTCACCTGTGTGGTATTGAATTTCCAGTGTTGTATGGTTTACGCATGTCTCTGTTGCAGGTCCAGTTCTGGAAGTTGGAAGTGGATTAGGCCCTTAATGCTTTGGGAGGAAAGTGCTGACTGGTATTAAGTTAGGAGGAATAACAGACTGAAATAATGACAGATCACAGTTAGAACAAAGGTGCTTACAAACTCCACATGTGGGCTTGTTTCAAAACACATATCTGTAAATAGTCTGAGGCCCATCTTGATGTTCAGCTGATGCCAAAGTTCCCACACAACAAGAAGGAGTTTCCTAGGCTAGAAGGACTGGATAGTCAAGTCCTTTAAGACACATAGATCATAGTAAACACCAGAGTCGGTTTGTTTTTTAAACCATAGTATTTCATGCTGGCTGCAATTGAAGTAGTGCCAGTTATATGTGTGATTGCATTGCTGGCTCTCTGCTGTGAGAGTCTTCAAGAACAGTTTTTCTGCTTGACAAAACCACACAGCATTTACAGATTTACCTCCTCATTGCAGCAGTTCTTCGGTTACTGTAATTTCCTCCTGGACCAGTGTCGAACATGGATCCTCTCCTTTGCCGTACTGTGGTATTGTTATTCCACTGGTGTCATTAGACAGAACTCTGGCCTAGGTTGAGAGATGGTCCAATCCTGAAAATGTTATTTGATTGTTTCCCAATTCTAAAGTAAACAGGTTCTTTTGCTATAAGATCTTTGGCAAATATCAGATGAGGATGGTTTTAAGTCAGGGAGCTTATACTGCTTTATAATCATATGCATCTTTTGTTGTAATAAGAAATGCACATTGTAAATGTCAGTATGACTAGTCCTCTGAAGACTGGATCCTGCTGAGTATCCTCAACATTGGTTTCCGTGACTTGAGTTAGAAATGGCAGTGCTAAAATAGAACATTATGTGTTAGTTGTAAAGAGAGGCAGAGTTCAGCTTTGGAGGATATTGTTATTATTTGACTGAATACTGAGATGCCAAACAGGAATCTTGCAACAGTGTTGAAGGGTAGCAGTGACAGACAAAGAGCAGCCCTTGTTTACTTTGACTGCATCAGGGCTTACAGTATGTGTTGGGTGTAAGGTTGAGACTATATGTCTTAAGGTTTGACCAAGTGTCAAAGACATGGAGCTTTGCTTTCCGTGTGCCTAATAACTGCGTTGGCAATTAGGGAAGTGTGATTAACTCACTAGCTAGACCAAAATCATAAAAAACCAAGCAAGGTGCAAAAAAAGCCAAGTGCCAGAACCCTCAACAAAATTCTCACTTTTTGTGTGTCTACCAGCAGACTCCAAGTAGCCTCAGCACTTAGTCTTGTCAGCATTTGATAGAAGATTCCCTGGCTTCTGTCGACTTGCTTTTCAAGCGAGGTGTTCCATCAGTGGCCTCACCAGATAACTATCCTGGAATAAAAGTAGCCCTAGTCTGTTGTATCCTTGTATTACCAGTATTCATCCCAGCTTGAGCTGCCTTAATTCCAGCAATAAACCTAGCTTTTAATTTTTTGAAACAAAGAAACAAAATGGACGAAACCCCCCCCCCAAAAAAAAAAACAGAGAACCCCTACCAATCCCCCAAATCCAAAACCAAACAAACTGTTCTTAACACTAAATATAGAAGTGACAGGTAGAGACGTTAGAATTAAATGTGAGCATTGGACCTTACAAGCTAGCGGAACTGAAGTCTTCCACTCCTTTTGGTACTCTGTTGAGTTTGTGAATGTGTGTTTTTGCGTTCAGTTTAAGTTCAGCCCTGCAATATCTCTCTGCTAGTATGGAGGCAACTGCAGGCAGGATCTCACGGCTTCTACTTAAATTTGGAGTCGTGTTGGATAGCAGCTGTCTTTTAAGTTGGGGGTTTTATTTAGGACTTTATTTTACTGCTTGCTCTCACAAAGGTAAGAGCTGATTTAGATATAGCCAAATAACTTGCAGTTAATTTCAATGCTAATCTTTGTCACTAGTCTATGCTTAACACTATTCCGGACTGTGTTTAAGATATGTACTCAGGAATGGAGGGATTGAAGGTTGTATTTACTATTAGGATTCAGCAGGCTTATAGGTCTACACTGGAATTACCATGCTGAGTGCAGTTTCTAGTTTTTTGATCTTGGCAACAGGTGTATTGCAAAACCTTAGGTTAAGGTTGGTGTCAGGGCTAATCATTAGAGGAGAGGTGGTCGAAGAGCGTGATTTACTCTTCTAAAGAGTAAAGGAGATTCATGTAGGCTGAAGACTGCTCTCCAGTGTGTGATATAGTTGATGGTATGCTTTGCTTCTGCTCTTTAGATTCATTAAGGCCTGATCTTTCTGAATAGCTGCTGTGATTGTATGTGTTGTGTCATGTTAGTACTAAGATTAGGGAACTATTAACAGGGTCAGAGTTCAGAATGGGAAGGGATGTAAGTGCTTGGTTATTTGTATGTTCTCCATGTCTGTAGAGTTGTGGTGAACACTGATTCCTGCTGCTTTTTTTGGCTTATGTTAGTTTTGGTGGAGTTTTGTCACTCTGTTTGATGTGAGGTTTAGAGATATGGTATCTGAAGCTCTGCTTCTTTTCCATTCATATGCTGCATCAGAAGACAGTGGATTGAAGGCTTGAGTTTCACGTCATCTCCATACACATGGCCTTCATCGGCCATAGATCTGCCGTACAGGGATATAGGCCACTGTTTGTAAGGTCTGTATTCATATCTACAAAGTCACAGCATTGCTTTCCTGTTTCAGTCTTTTTTGTTTGCAAATAAAAATAACTTTAAGAGTTGGCCTTTCATTATGATGGGAAATTACCTTAAACTCTGTCAGACTTAAAGCAACAGTATTTTCTTTGATAATACAGAAGTGAAATACGTTTTCTTTTAAGTATTGTTCCTTTACTCTTGATTTCCTTTCTCCTCCTTTGAGTCATTATTTCCTGCATAATGCTGTCCTTGATAATATGCCATAGAACATTGAGTAAGGACAAGATGGTGGCTTAGGAAGGTAATCACATTATGGAGACATGTCCCATAAGAATCCATTTATTCTTTTCGAAGCATTACATCTCATTTGGTCAAACTTGATAGATGTGGTATTGTTTGGAAAGAAGAAACCTTTAAAACATCCATTAAGACTATTATTTTAAATTATACATATGGTATATAGCTGTTTTGGTTATCTCCTTTTTTTTTTACTTGACATTGATGTAAACAAAAGAAAAAAATTATTTCAATTTTTTGCTTGTGTTTCTTTGTCTTCTAAAATAGTATTTAATAGTAGCGGCTCTTAAGGTACAAGAATTACAATTTTAACTTGTATGATTTTGTACCAGTAACTGTATTTCATACCTGAGACCTCATCAAGAAATGGGATTCCCAGATCACCTGTCACTTTGGTCTTCAGTATTTCAGAAAGTTCAAGAGGATGAAAATTGTCAAAAGAATTCACTAAGCAAGAATAAAAGAGCATTTAGAGTATTTTTCCAAGTTGTACAACTCTTCACATTTGATTTTCCAGATTTTAATTTTCCACTGAAGTCGGAGAGGAATCTCTTCCATTACTGGCATTGAAGAAGACCAAAACTGGAGTTTAGCAGGTGGTGTGTTAGGCAGGAAAGAAGCAGAGGGTGCTTTGGTACAATAATGTGCATGATCTGATGTGTTCTGTTTAAATCCTGAGAATACCACCTGCAGACGTGAAGGAGTTCGATGTCCATAGGTTGGCGTAAGAATTGCAGTAGCTATTGGCAATGTTGCTGTCTTTCTCAATTCAGGTGCCCCCTAAAGGGATGCCTGGTGTCTCACTCATTCTCAGCCCTTCTTCATGTCCCTGTAAAGCAAATAAATACCCAAATCTTGCCGTTGCTTGCGTCAAAGTACTGGTAGGGCCACGGCATAGGCTTTTGCTAGGGTTCTTGGTTAGGGTATTCTGCCCAAAGGCATGAAAGTGGGGAGGCTTCCCTCATCAGCTTTCTAGCCCCTCTGTTCATCTTAGGGATGTGTGCTTGTTGTGTAGATCCTAATACCCAGAAATGCTCCTTAACACTGAGATGTATATGAGTACTTGTGTTTCTTCGTCGAGGCATCACATTTTAAATTGCTCCCTGCATTCCTTTGATTTTGATCACAACCATGAGTCAGCAAGCCAATTGTTTAGATTGCAATAGACTTTGGGACCTAAGCTGTGGGAACCTTTGCTAGGTGAAGTATTTCAGGGAACACCTGGCTGTTTCAGATACAGAAGCAATTAAGAGCTTTCTGCCTTGCTTTAAAATAAAACCTGTGACTCTGACAGGAATTTTTCACTCTAGAACTTTGTAGTAGATAAAATGATGTAGAAATATGTAGTTTTGGATAAAATGGATTAAATAGGACGGCAATCACACCCTTTGTTACAGAGAGTGAATGTTTTGTAATACAGGAGGAAGAATAAGTCTGCAGAGACAATCCCGTTATAGTGGCTTAGTAGAGGCTCATTTCAGCAGCCGAGTTGTTGAGAAATGTTATGTTATACTTTCAGGGTTAGATGAGGGGCTGCTGAACAGACTTTATTCCAAAGCAAACAAGGACCAGTGTGCAACACACTTCAGTAGCAACTAGAAAAGAATAATTCTTGCCTGGCGTGCATGGTTAAATCATAAAACAGTTCATGACTGCCTTCTCCTTACAGCTGCAGAAGAGAGGACAAAACTTAGCTATTAATTCTCCCTCTCCACACCTGGTAATAAAGTGGGGAAATTGGTTTCCATTCATCTGTGTATGGATGTACAGGCTATCCATGTGGTTGTACGTTTTTAACTTTGGGGAGAAGTCCTCCAAAACATATGCACAAATAGGCAAAGGCCTGGCGTTGCTCTTTAGGCTTACCTTTGTTTCAGATGAGTTAGTATTCTTAAGATAATAATGTCACTTATTGGAGAATGACCGCACTGAAACTGCACTGGTGCTGCTCTGAGGCATTTGATTAGTAGCTGGTGAGTTCCTTGCAACCCATGGCCCTCTTGCATTCATGGGTAGAACGGTTCACGTCATTTAAGGTTTATCGCTCTGCACATACCAATGTGCTGGATAGTTTAAGTTCAAAATATGTGTTATTTTGAACATAGGTTTGTTTTAGCTGGGAGAATGGTATGTGTGGTCAGGAATGGGGCTAACAACAAGGCTTAGGGAATTGCCTAAGCTGCATGGCAGTGAAGATAAGCCCTTTAAAAACTTGTAGGGGCATCTATCAGCACTCCACACGTCAGCCAGAGCAGTAAGGAGATGAGGGATGTTCTTTCACAAAAGTCTCCTATAAGGAGAGAACAGTGAAGTAAATCAAAAGCAAATTAATTAATTATTTTCTTTTTAACTTCCAGCTGTTTTTGCAGGAGATACAGTCTATCGGGGAAGATAGAAGAGTAAGAACTGAAACTGGAGTCATTCACAGAAGTAAGATATTTTTATATCTCTCTTTGCTAAGCATTATGACTGGCATGTAACTGAGTAAGTTCAAAAACTTGTCAGTCACACTTTGAACCTGCACATTATAACTGAGTTGATCAGGTCTCTTTAGCTATTGTGCTAAAGTGGGTTATAGTTCCAGTGCCAGAGTGATCACAGGAGTTAAAAAAAGAAAAAGATAAATGCTACAATTGGTAAAATGGTGCTTTCTAAATTCCTTACTGTGTAGCTTTGACTTCTTACAAAGACACAGATCACTGGATAAGTGTGCCCAATTTCACAATGCCGTGTGTGATGGATAACAAATAGGAGGGTACTTTATTCATAGGTCTATCAGTGTGGGGACAAGAAGCCAGGAATATTGGGGGTTTCTTTCACCAGGGCAGTGGAGACTATTTGAACATCTTGAAAGCTGTTCTGGTTCCTGTTTTTGTCTGCAGAGTTTATCTTTCAGCACTCCAGATCAATTTCTTTCCTTTATCTTCTCTCTCTTGTGTCATTAAGTTGATCAGCTCCTACTGTATTGTCCTATTGCTTCTTCTCATCTTTTTTTCAATTGTTCAAACAGCTGTTAGGATGTATCATGGTTTGCAACTGAAAGTCCTGCTCAACTGGTATTCTGAAATCATCTTACACTAGTATAATCCAAGGTGATGTTCGGAAGATGATGGGAAAGGGCAGCTTCATAGTAATTAGAAAAGCTAATTAGGGAAACCTGTAGACTACAAAACTGAGAAATGGGGTCACTGCAGCTGCCTCAGTTCAGAAGCACTTTGAACACAATGTTTTTTGTCACTTGTTTTGAAGAAAATATTGGTTAAGCATATTGAGTGATTCCTTTTGCTGAAATGTCTGAAAGTAGGCAATTTCTGTCCAGCATATTGCAAAAGCATAAGCTCAGTCTATTCTAAGCCCAGGTCGAAGAAGTGGGCTAATGACCTCATCATACCATGTAATTCTAATGGGTATGACCATTTTTTCAAATGACTTTAAGGTTCTGCAGTTTAATTGCAGCTTTGGACACCGGGATTGTGTTCCCTGTGAATAGCTTCCTGAGAAATCTTCAGTGAATCATTTAGTGCCTCAATTTTATACCTGTAAAATGAGATAACAATACTCCAGCACTTGAGCATGGTTGTCAGGATGATAAATAGATTATGTATTCAGGTTTGTGAAATGCTCAGACATTACAATAATTAGGCAGAAGAAGGAGTCATTTGCACGTTACTCACTGCAAGCACCCTCTTTCTTTGATGGAGGGCACTTGCACTGTTTCTTAAGGATTTCTTTTTTGCTTAAAACACTTTTTACACAGAGTTGCTAAACGGCAAAATTCCCAAGCTTTCGGTGGTGGAAGGTTTACACAGGGAGTGGCTGAATAGAACCGATCTATTAGTTAATAGTTTAGCATGCTGAACTCTGCAGCAGTGAGCTGTGTGGCTTTCCCAAAGAAAAGAATTAATAAAAAGATATGGATGCCCCAAATAGTTCTTATACATCTGCTGATCCCAAGTGTGGCCAAGTAGATGATGAAATATTGTTTGTTTGGCTGTAAGCTCTATTTACTACAACTAAGTGAATCATCGGGTCAGTTCCTGACCAGACCTTGAGCTGTCAGAAACAGATGGCCTGCCTAGAGAGCAAGATACCTTGGAAGCATCTCCACCCTTGTCAGCAATGTTGCACAGCACAGGGATTTCTCAGAAGAGCAGTACTGGTGTTTGATGATTTCACTGAAAAGGTGGTAGTTTTTCAGCTGTACTTGATCTTCCACATCAGAATAATGGTTTGTGGCTCTGAAAATAGGGAAAATGTTGCTGGCTTGTTAGTGAAGGTTGAAATTTATGAACCAGGTCATGTACTTGAGGGACAGTAGTATGGAGGTCAGTAAAGCCCTCAAACTCATAAAAGGCTGGTTTTCCAGCTCTGAAAAACCTTTAGGTTGCCGTTAAAAGATGAATGCTGATAGATAGTTTTCCTGGAAATGAGGTCAAAATTGTTAATGAAAGCTTTTCTTATAGTCTCTCTCCACCTCTGTATCCATCTACAAAAAGATAATAAACTCTTCCCCAGATTGTGGACTTGTGCTGAGGATTATACTCCGTTCAGCTATTTAGATGTAAAGTGCCACACAAATATCTACAGAACAAATAGAACATTGTAGACACTGAATGTCAGGGCAAGTTCTTCATCGGAATCCAAGAAGAGTATAGTACACCGATGTGGAATGGATTTTCTGTATAACTTGCTGCGATGGCTTTACCACAGCCAGCAGCCAAACACCCACACAGCTGTTTGCTCAGTCCTCTCATCAGCGCTCCACAGTGGGATGGGGAGAAAACAATAAGAACAAAATCAAGACAACTCTTGAGCTGAGATGAAAACACTTTAATAGGTGAAGAAAAGGCAAGGACAGGAGGAAAATAACAAGCAAAGCAAAGGAGTTGGCACACCACCTCCCACAGGCAGAGTGATACCCCACCAATCTCCAAACAACAGCCACCTTGGAAACAAAGAAACACGTCTTTTTCTTCTTCTAGCCCAGTTTTTATTGCTGAGCGTAAGCATGCATGGTGTGGAATATCCCTTTGGCCAGTCTGGGTCAGCTATGCCAGCTCTGTTCCCTCCCAGCCTCCTGGCTGTGGGAGTGTAGTGGGAAGCAGCAATGGCCTTGATGCTGTGCAAGCAGAGCTCAGCAATAGGCGAAACAGGGGTACGTTAACCAGCAGGTCCAGGGAGGTTATTCTCCCTCTGTACTCGGCACTGGTGAGACCGCACCTCGAATACTGTGTTCAGTTCTGGGCCCCTCACCACAAGAAGGATGTTGAGGCTCTGGAGCGTGTCCAGAGAAGAGCAACGAAGCTGGTGAAGGGGCCGGAGAACGAGTCTTACGACGAGCGGCTGTGGGAACTGGGGGTGTTTAACCTGGAGAAGAGGAGGCTGAGGGGAGACCTTATTACTCACTACAACTACCTGAAAGGAGGTTGTGGAGAGGAGGGAGCTGGCCTCTTCTCCCAAGTGACAGGGGACAGGACAAGAGGGAATGGCCTGAAGCTCCGTCAGGGGAGGTTCAGGTTGGATATCAGAAAAAAATTCTTCACAGTAAGAGTCATTGGGTACTGGAACAGGCTGCCCAGGGAGGTGGTCGAGTCGCCTTCCCTGGAGGTGTTTAAGGAACGGGTGGATGAAGTCCTGAGGGACATGGTTTAGGGAGTGCTAGGAATGGTTGGACTCGATGATCCAATGGGTCCTTTCCAACCTTGTGATTCTGTGATTCTGTTATCAGTAGGATTGTAGCCTCAGATCCAAAATGTGGCACCATGTGGGCTGCTATGAAGAAAATTAACTCCATCCCAGAAAGACTTGGTACTCTTACTGACTTGTTAATGTAGTACTACAAAAAGAATTATCAGAAAGACGAAAATGGATTGGAAGATCTTAAGAACAGACTTTCCTTGATTAAAAATGTTTTCTTGCGTATACAGATGTGACGTTTTCATTAGGATCATGGGCACTTCTGAAACAGTTCAAAAAGACCCTATATATGTGCTGAAGTTATTTTTTTTCTGAAAAATGTCTCAAAATGTTTGCTTAAGTTTCATGGAATTCAGTAGCACTCAAGTAGTTTTCTGAATAGGGAACCACGTGTTCAAGCTGACTCTGTCCTGTGAGAGCAATTCTGAAGAAAGGTCTGATGTTTACACTGGGCAAATTATCTCAGAAATGGGTAGCTCTGTAATTACCTATAGAGGCATCTCAGTATTGTATAAATATGTAATTTTCTGCCTTGAAATAATAAACTCTACAAGTTTTCTGAGATGGAATTGTCTGCATTTATCATGAGGCAGGACAGATAAAATGCTTTCAAAATCAAAATGTTAAGATTTAGAATGATATAATTATGCTAGGAAATGGAAAAATGAAACAAAAAAAAGAAAATATCTGAAGTAGGAATTAAATTTTAGTTCGCTTCTGAAGAATAAATTACTGAATCATTTTACTGGCAGTATCCCTATTCTTGCCTACAACACTTCAAGTTTTGATCACGTATGCTGCTGTCATTGAAGATAACTGGCAGCTGTGTGACGCAAAGAGCTCGAGAAATAATTCAGCTTAGATTTCACTGATCACTTTGATCAGTATCAAAGTCTGAAGCTGAAAGCAGGTTGAGCTTTCATAGAATTTTCTGAGGAAATCATTGAGGCTAAAGGAGACTCAGGTTCTTAATGAGATTATTTTTAAGATGTTTATCAGCTCTGTTTTTACTGCTAGCCCTTCTTTATTCCAATTCTGTTAATATTAAGATGGATAAACATTATTCCTGGTGGTGAAAAGCATCACAAAGGCTTTGAATATACAGCAGTGTGACCAGTCTGAATGTAACAGTTCAAGGTAGCTGCCTTCAGATCTCTTCCTGGATTTGTTAGTCAATGCTATCCAGGGTAGCAGATCCAGGAGACAGATGACATCATGGGATTTGGTTGGTCATGGGGTAAGCACAGTGAAACTGAAGCTTCAGTGTCTTCATAAAAGGTGTGCGATTTCTCATGACTCTTCAGTTCTGAAGCACTCGCTCAGTTGCAGGTTTCCTTGAATGATGAGGAAGAGTGAACATATTCATAAAAAAGGAGCCTACAGTGATGGCAGGACAGAATTGCCTCTCCCCTCTCCCCCATATGTTCTGAAGTGGTTCATGATCAGAGTAAGTAGATTTTCTATGCCATTGATAGCTTGCATTTTTGTTCTCTCTAAGGAGCATGCATTCAGAGTGGGTAGGAAGAATTGTGGATATCTTTATCCTCATCAGCGGAGAAACAAACACCTCCTCTAAGGGCAGTAGGATGGAGTTTGTGTACTTCCAGAATAGAGGATCAAGGCAGTAATTTGTGCCCTGTCCATAAGCAAGGTGTAAGAGAAGAAAAAGTGCTGAAAGAGTTCTTGTATTTTTCCTCCCAACTGCACAGTTCAGGCAGTTTAAAAAGAGCCAGAGCATTCCCCATTTGCTGTGCGCTGAGTGTGAGCAAGGTGGCTAGACTGTCTGGTCTCAGGTAATAAGCAGAACCCCTGGAAAAATAATGAATGGAGAAAGTTCAGCTCTTGGAACAACTCTACCTGTGTCAATATTATTTGGAACTCTGCATATTTAAGGAAGACAGACAGTGGAGCTGAATCTCATCCTGCGTAAATTGCTTCTCATACATGGCTTGATTTATTTTTTTTGTTGTTGGAGAGGAGAGGCCAAATATTGAGCAACTACAGAGCTATCTCTCTTCAGTCAAAATCCTTGGGTCTGTGGATGCCAGCAATAGAGCTCTGTTAACCACATAATCTAGTTGCAACTCACGTCTGCTGCCTGCAGGGCCAGCCCATTTTGGTATGTGGCTGAATTGGAGAAGCGAATTTGTGGCGGTTCTGACTGCATGGTTTTGTCTACAGTAAGAAATCTGTGTGAGTGACTGCCAGAACTGCTCTTTGTGAATGAAGTTGATAACTTTGTGCGTGGCTTTATAAAATAGACTTATTAAGGTTGGGAAAGTCCTCAAGTCCAAGACTGACTGTTTAGAAATCACCTTTGCCTTTACTTGGGGTGGTTTTAGAGAAGCGGAGGAAAGGCATGACTGACACAGGGACATACTTGACAGTAAACACTGTGGTGAGCTCTTCTGTGACTGCACAAGCCACAGTAACTTCCTGCTCTGATAAATTGAACTTTGCATATTGCAACTTTTGCTGTGATTTGGGCTCTTGAGTGAGGGATAAGTGGCTCACAGGGAAGTAGATTAATTTTTTGGAGAGTGCTTGTTTAGCAGATGTTTGAGAAATCTTTGAGATATGATGAGGTAACTCCACCCGCCCTAACAAAACATCTGTTTGATTGGAAAATTCCCAGCCAGCCCATTTATTGTCTGCCAGTTCTTCCTCCTCACAGGGTGGCTAGAGCAGGTTGAGATACTGAGAATTTGGCTTGCCTAGTGCGGGAACTCTGTTAACTGGCACTGTTCATTTGATAATGCCTGCCTGCAATGTACAGGACCTTGTAAGTGGTATTATAAAGTTACTAATTAACAGCAGTGGGAAGAGAGATGTAGCAGTTAGGGCAGTTTTGAAGTTCCCATACAAGACACGCTTTTCTGTGCACTCACCTGAAACGTGCTGGATTCTGTGTTTGCCCAAACAAAGTATGCATGGCATCCTTTAGCACACTGCTGGATTCAACAGGTAGAGAATGGCTGGTAACTGCAAACGAGAGCTTAATTTGATGCTTTTCAACACTGGACTCTATGGAGCAAAGAATGTATTTCTTTATCCTACAAAGCTATGTTAAATATTTCCTTGCAGAAATTCTGAACAGATGCAAAGTGAAGGTCTGTCTAATGTGCCACATATTTTGATGAATTCAGGGACTGTGTCATGCCAAAGATCAGCTGCAGTGAATGGGCAAAACTAGATAAGTTAAGAAAAGCTCTAGAGTATCTGTTTGTGCTTTACAGTGAAACAGGTTTTACCTGTCTTTGAGAAAAGTACCTTTGAAATAAAACATATTTATTTTCTTTAAAGTGTTCCTCAGTAGATGAGCAAAATAGCTTCTTTTAATTCTGCTGATAAAATTACTGTATTTGCTGTCCACATGTTGACAGGGCTAGTCAAAGAGCTTGCTTTATCAGGATTGCCCTTGCCAAGTTAAGAAATCTGTAATTTTTTGTTCAGCCCCATATGTGCTTGGCTAATCAAGGGCCTCCTTTCATGCGTGTCAGGCAACACTTCATGTACTATTGACTTTGAGAAGCAGAAAAGATTTCTGGCATTGTCTTTTGACTATTGGAGTGGGAGGGGAGACTGGTTAAGGTGCCTTTGCATATTTTTGGCAGTACACAGTCTGCATTGATCTGTACTTTCGTAATTAATTTTGATGTACCTGGGTTGTGTGCATTTTATGTGAAAAGAACAATTAGTTCCTCGGGTTTTTTTTTCCTCTAAAGAAGTGCAGTTCAAATTGCAGTAAATATTGTAATAACCACTTATTTTAATGTGTAATATCAATTAGATTGAAGGACTGTATGAACTCAAAGTAATTATAGGTTAACTTATTTAATGCTTTTGTTGTTGTTTCCAGGAATACCTTCTGTTAACATAGGAAATCAACATTTTCTTTTGGAGTGGGGAGGTGGGGGAGGAGAGAAAGGCTAGCATTTGTTGTATATCTGGAAATTCCAAAGTGTCAGTGGTATTGTTTCCAGTATAGTCTGTGACTCTGTGGGTACTGTTAACATGGGAATACTGCTGGGCTGGTGTCTTTTTATTGTGGGTATATGTCTGGTCATTTTAATAGTGGAACTTGTAAGCAATTTTAGAGTTTTTATGTATGTACATTTGTGTGTTTATATATACATATATAAAAATATTTAAAATACTGTTCAAGGAAAAACTTGCATCTTCAAAGGAACTTTATGGGATGACTTAGTCTTAGAAAATGAAAGACTGTATTTAATTTCAATGTTCAGTTTTGGAAGGTTTAGATTGCTCTGGCACATTTAAATCAAGTACTTACCTTCAAGCATATGGATAACCTTGCTGACTCAAAGTGTGCTTACATATGCTTTGAACATATGTTAGTCACCCAAGACCCAGCTGCCTAAGGCTTCATTAGATCTGACTTGCCTCCAGTTGAGTATCCAGCTTTATCAGTATTCATCAAAAGCAGTTTATTTCAGGGAGCTCTTTCAGAGCTCTGGTAAAGGTCTTCCTTTCTCGAAGCTCACCGTAAACTCGTCAACCCATCATCGTGAGAGTGGCGCTTCCCTGCATGCTCGGCCAGGGTAGTTCCTGCGACGACGTTCAAAATGCTGCTGGCCCAGAGGCTCCTTCTTTGTGTCTGCAGCTACGGAGCCTCTGCTGTCCTGTCCTGGGGGCCCAGCAAGCAGCTGGTGAAAGTCCACATAGCTCCTTGGATTCAAAGCAGTTACACCAACCTGTATTTTCTGAGAATCCAGGCTGCATGTCTAGCAGTGGTAAACTGGCTCTTCAAAGATGTCTGAGCTGGAGAGAAGAAAAGATGATGTGAACTTAAAACGTTTAACAGAAAGAAGGCTGAAACGTGAATAGCTCTGGGACTGTCTTTGAACTTGAGATTTATTCCATTTTATGAGAGTTTACTGTAGCAATTACAGTGTCCCAGTCTGGTGGAAGTTTGATTCCTTATGATAATTTTATTTCTAACATCTAAAACAAGTGTGACTTTGAACCCTTCTTGACATTCACTTCTGTCCCTCTGCTCTTACTGTTCAGAGAAACCACTGTGATTGAGGCAAGGGATGCTACTACATTGCATACTTCGCTGTTAGCATTCCCCTTCTGTAATCTTCTAGCAGCCCACATTTGGGCAACCACAGAAGCAAGTTAACTGACTCCGTCTCTTGGCATGCCATTCGGAGCTGAAATAGAAGCTAATGTAAATGACTTTTAATGACTCAAGCCCCTGGCAAGAATTATTTGAAAGATAATACCTAGCAGTTAACTTCTTGTTTCTTTTTAGTTTTGCAAGGGGTTCATGCAAATATAAAATATGAGCTACTCAAATTCTACCATTTCACTGCTCTTTATCAGTATGTTTGGCAAGATTCCTTCAGGCTCTTGAGGAAGAGCAGGATGGTAATATTTATTTTGGCAAGCACTGCTGTGGAAAATGAGTTTTCTTCGTCTGAAGTCTTCTTCCAGATCCCACATCCCTCCTTCTTACATATCGGAGAGGACCATTTTACTGGCCATGTCGCTGAATCCAGCTATTTGGAAGTGGGTTCAGCTCTACTAATGAGATGTATGTAGTAAATCCAGGAATTTTGGATTGCTCTTCACATGCTTATCTAGGGTGCTAGCCATCAAAACATAGGTTCTAGGCTGCAAAGTGGAGACAATATAGAGTCTTTGGATGCAGTTCCTAAAGTGGAGAGCACCAGGAGCCAAGCAAGTTGCTACTTTATCCCAAGGAGCCACAGGCAGTTGTCATTGATGATATGGGGCTAGGGTTCTTGCCTTTGGACTTCTGGAGTGGGGAAATACCTTTGCTGACTCTTAACTGGTTCTAGGAAACTGATAGGTGGGTTTGAGGGGAAGCTGAAAAATATCTAGAGAAATTCCCATTCTCCCGAGAATGGCCCAAGGGTTAAAGCCCATTTCTAGTGCAGCAGGAGGCTGGTTTGGAACAGGCAGTAGATTTTTAGTATCTATAGGCTGGAGATGTCCCATTGTCACTGAGCTGCTGGAATGAGGTTTTCAGTCTCTTCCATTTGAACTGTTTATTTTCATTTAGCTAAATATTGTGTTCTTAGAACATTCCTACTGAACTAGTGTTCAGTATTTAGCAGTATATAGCTTTTCTATAGTATGCTGTTTCATTACTTCATAGAGTTTGAACACCTCTTCATTCTTTCTCTGTCTTCTGAACAAAGATGGAGGGTGGGAGGTTGATCTGCCTTGTATCTTTGTCTCTGGTTTTGCCAATAGTATGACATAATCTTTCATTTTTAATTCATGATATCATTAGAACTACCCTGATTGATTTAAAATGCAATTTAATGCAAGTTTGTCAAACAGCAGAGAAGAGAGACTGAATGGTAATGAGAACTTTACAGGTCTCTGGACTTTTAATAGCTTGCCCACCGTGCAAAGAGACTGGGGTTGCTCACCCTAGTTGACTGCCATCCTCTAGACTCAGTAAATGGAGCATAATAGGCCCCACAAAATTAGCCTGTTTGGATATTTGGATTTTGTGTAGTTTTAATGCACAGGTGCAGAATGTGAGGTAATGAATCAAAGATCTTTTTATGGATGGAAGCCAAGTAGCCATCAAAGGAGGGAGTAGTGTTCATATCATATGGAAGCAAATCATTGTTTACTAACTGTTAGGTACATAAGGTGACTGCTCGTGTAAGGATGTGTGTATTGTTATGAAATGTGTGTATGTATCATTTGAAGAAAAACAGCATTATTCCAGTAAAAGGGTTGCTAGAGAGGGAAAGTTAATGTGCTTTGTAGTGAAACTTAATAATGTTGCGGTGATTCTTTGGCAGTCAATAAAAAAATGAGTACATATATATACCTTATATATCTTGGCTCACGTGTTGTCATAGAACAATTTAGTGGAAGTAGTATTTCTGGATCTTTTTATGTGCCTGCCTCTGTGTATATATATGTAGTTACGGAATATCTGCTTTGTGCTGGTACCTTGACTCGGACGTGTCCCTTCCTGTGTCCTGATTCTTCATTCCAGTAATTTGCTGTAATTAATGCAGAGCTGGCCTTTTGTCAGTTTTGTGATTCAGGTGTCTCATATGGCAGAGTTCTTAGTTGTTTCATTACAAATATAAGTGCAGGGATCATATTTTGCAGTGGGAAAATGAAAGGAGGTAGCAGAGATGACTTTAGAATTCAGCCTGAAGCATTAATAAAGAGAAGAGCAGTTTTTAATGTTCAGTATTCTTCAGCACATTAGGCTAGACTTCTTGAATGAATTGGTCAGAAATGCAAGAAAAGATCAGGAAAATGTTACCTCTTACTGCCTTTAGTATCATTATTGCAAATGTGCGCTTATATTCTGCAGTGTTCTGGGATCAGCTGTTCTGAATTTTCTGCCCTTGCGAGCCAGAGGCTTTGAGAATCACTTTGATGTATTTCATTGCAGTGTAATGCCACTTATATTGTGTTTAAGCTTGAACAATGTTCCCATGTAAAGGCTGATTCTGAAGGTACCAAAATCTATACTTGGGTTTTTTTTAAGAGTTTCTCCGTTGGTCAGGTGCAGGATGATGTTAACAACCTAAATATAAGCAACTGGTTTGGATCCTTCTCAGTCCAAGGTATATTCTACAAAGTTAGCAGATTCTTGTACTGGCACGTCTCTGGGTTGGAAACTCTGGTAACTGTTACATGTCATCAGTCACTTGGCTTGAATAATCCACAGCTAGTACAGTGACACTCACTCATCTGTTGGGGAAGCACACTGAAACTTGTGTGTTAAAGAACTTGGGTAGGACAGACCCAGCATTCAAAAGAGGGTTTGCAAGCAGCCTTTGCTACAGTAACAAGGGTGTGTTGTATCGGAGTGAGATACAGGACTTACTGGTGCCTAACCATTTTGTTGTGACACTGGTTAGACATCACAGTGTTACTGTGATACTTGCTTAGAACTGTTGCTGTCCTTGGCAGAAATCTGACAAGGATAGGAAGCAGACTTCAAAGGACACTGATCCATTTGTAAGGACTGTCCCTCTCGTATCTCACTCTCGCCTCTGTTCCTTTTCTCTTACAGCAGACAGATCCATGGTCTCTCAGGTGCGGGGTTTATAATGTTAAATAACCTGAGTTCCTGATGCGCCATTGCATGTTTTCCAGACTTCTATGCCTTCTTGCCTGTTTTCAAGCAAGCAGTCTGCAAGACTGTAGTATCTCTGAGATACCTGCTTCCTTCTCAGTTTGTAATGTCAATTATTTCAGAAATCTTCAGGGAGGAGGTTATAAACAACAGGGGACCTTAAGCCCCTTTTCTATAGGAATCCAGACCTATATGTGGAATCAGTGGGTTGCTTTATTTCCTGCAGCCTGTTTCCAGCTCTGCAGCCAGTAGTTTTCAGGCAGACTGTGGTGACCATCAGGGAATCAGATGGCTTTAGCTGAACAGAAGGGAGAATGCACAGGTAACTGCTGTGTTCTGTGGTTGAGGCCACGACCAGTGGATGGCAGTGAGACTGGGCTCTGCAAATGGAGAATATTCCAGAATGTATGTGCACTCACATACATATGTTTATTTATGCATTTAAAGAAAAGGATACTAAATCGCCCAGAGGTATTTCACCAGCCTGAAGTGGATAATTTCAAACTTCTGAAAAACAGGAAATACAAAATGATAGCATCTACCATTTCTCTATATAGCCTTTAGAAAGGCATAAAACAATACTGGAAAAATAGCAGTTCTGTCTTAATTACAGTTCACATTGGTTTTACTAAGTCTATTCATTTATAATGACGCAGAAGGCTAAAAGGACAGCTAGGAGGACACTTGTTAATATGTCCTAAATGCTCTTGACACTGGTTATGTTTATGCATTTATTTTTTAATTATTGTATTTACCTTTAGGCATCAGCAAATCATGCCTGTTGCTAATCTTAAAATGGTGAAGAGAAGTGTCTAGATCTCGTGCTATCTCTAGCAGCTTTGCAACCACACTGGCAGGACTTTGTGCACAACTGAGGACACTAATTTTTGTGATTAATGATCATATACACACTAATGTTTGGCCTTTGTCCTAATAAGGTAACTTTTTGTCTGCTATTGAGAGAAGGTCTGGGTGAAAACCAAAAGAATTCCTTTCTGAAATACTTTAATTTAGGAATCACAGTCTTGCAGTTTTGTCAGTCTTTCTGATACAAAAATGTTAACTTAAAGCTGCCGCTATTGAGAGACGGGACACAGCCTGATGCAAGCAAGATGTCCATTTTATTGCATTCTTAACATATACTAGTTACAAGCAACGCGTTTCACGCTGATTGGTTATAGTCCATTGCTGTATAAGCTAATATTTGGCATTGCTGCATGGCTACAGCTATCTAGTCTTTTTGCAGGTCATTAGCTTCTTTAGACAGTAACAAGGTTTCCTCCTATCTAGATGGTTGCTATGCCATTTGCACGTAGCCCACATAGCTGTTACTCCTTGCTCTTCTTTTCTTGAGAGGAGTTCTTGTTTTTAGCTTATCCAAGGTCTGTGGCCGAGCTTATCCAAGGTCTGTGGCTGACAAGTTCCAACACATCCCCCTTAAACAATCATTCTGTACTTTGGGTTTTTCCACTGCCTGTCAGACCTTGTCTTATATAAAGCCACATCAGAAAGAGTGTGTTCATCCCAGCCTTTATCTGAAATAATAATATAACTATAATTAAAGTCCAAGTGAAATGTAGAATGGAGGCCATGTGTCTCTGATTCTGCTGGGTTTGTCTTTACCTAGGGCATGTGGAAGTCTGCAGTTAAGACAGTGTTATGTAATACATATGGATAGATAGGAACCTCATTTAAAAATGAGATGTAGTTCTGTACAGGAAGTACAGAAGATGAAAGCATAGTGCAGGCTGCTACAATCTCATTAGATACTTAGCATTTACATCTTATTTTTTTAATTTGGCTCTAAAATTGTTATTGCTTTGTTCTGCCTGTACCTTGCATGTTAGCTTTTTGGAGGTGGGGGATTTTGACTGGACTATTTGGAAATGAGTAAATGATCCTTAATTAAAAATAAAAAATTCCACATTCTAGCATTGATCCACTTTATGAACACACTTGAATGATAAAATTGTAAACTGTAGGTGCTCTGTTAAGTTAAAGCTTAACAGAGACCAAGCATGTATATTCTTGCTTAGTAGGCCTGATAACAACTCTATTCGTGGTAGGCCCATGTATCTGCCTTGTGTTGCTGTACTGTCACCCAAAGTATTTGTAGATATAGAATCATAGAATCATTTAGGTTGTAGAAGACCTTTAAGACCATTGAGTCCAACCCTTAACCTAGCACTGCCGAGCCGTCACTTACCATGTCCCTAAGCACCACATCTACAATTCTTTTAAATACCTCTGGGGACAGTGACTCAACCGCTTCCCTCAGCAACTCTGGTCCAGTGCCTGACAGCCCTTTCAGAGAAGTAATTTTTCTTAATACTCACTCTGAATCTCCCCTGGTGTTTGAAGCTTCTCATCCTGTCATTTATTACTTGGAAGAAGAGACCAACACCCACCTCACTACAACATCATTTCAGGAGGGTTGCCTTTCGTAGTTGGCTGCCTCATCAGCTGGGCCAGGAAGATACCTGCCACACACTCCAGGATTATCCTAGACTGTTTTCTGTCTGCTGTATTGTATTTCCAGCAGTTATCTGATAGGTTAAAAGTCCCTCATGAGGACAACAGCTAGTGATCATGAGATTTCTCCCAGTTGCTTATAGAGTATTTCTTCTGCCTCACATCATGTTTGGGTGGTCTGTAACAGACTCCCACCATGATATCTGCCTTGTTGTTTTTCCTTCTGATTCTTAGCCACAAACACTCAAGTCTGTCATCACCATCATTAAGCTCTGGACAATCCAAACACGCCCTAACATGCCGTGCAACTCCATCACCTCTCTTTCCTTGGCTGTCCCTTCTGAAGAATTTGTAGCCATCCAGTGCAGCACTCCAGTTGTGTGAGTCATTTCACTATGTTTCTGTGGTGGTGACTAAGTTGTAGCTATCCTGCTGCACAATGGCTTCCAGCTCCTCCTGGTTGTTGCCCATGCTGTGTGCACTTGTCTAGGTGCACTTCAGCTGGGCCAGAGATCCTCTATCTTTTTAGGGAAGGAAGCCCTAATTCTAACATGCTGATTTGGCTAAGTGCTGTAGTAGGATTTAATCATCAAATTGAATTTAGGTTTGTAGAATTATTTACCTAGTATCTTTGAAGCAATATAAATTGAGAGGTATGGAACTTTCACAAAGTACAATTACTGGGAATAATGTTGTTCGTACAAGATGCAGGTTTAGAATGTACATTTTGCTACAAAAATAATAAAGCATTTGCTGAAAAAGCAGAACCTGAAGACTTCAAGTGATGAAGATGTTTTCCCAGTATTTATTGATTTTTATAGATTAATAGGCTTTTAAGGCCAGAAGGTTTTGTTAGCTATGATTCTTATTGTACTTGTTGCTATGCTATGTGTTGGTTCATCAATAACGGTTTTTTTCCTGATATTTTGTTAATGTTGTTATAAGTTATTGGATAAAATTAAGTGTATTTAACTTGTCGTGCGAGAGGGCAGGCTTCTATCAGATGTTTGTAACATTACAACACCTGCTAGATAGTAGATATAAGGGCCAACTAGTCAAATAACTATTCGTTTACATAGACACATCTATTAAACAGAGAATAATATTAGTCCAATGTGGTTATAGATATCACTCAGTAGAAGCCATGCTTTTCTGAAAAGCATTAAAGGGGGATTATTACTTACAGAGTAGTTTTAGAGCTAAATTTTCCAGTCTGCATAGGAAATTTGATGACCTGCATCTCATGTTCTTTGCCCATTTGACATGAGAAGAATCTGTCGGCAAAAGACAAGTACATTAAAAAAGTATTAATGGACTACAATAATTTCTCAATGCTTTCCTTGTCAGAACATACTAAATATTGGAAATAGAGTTGCCCCAAGCTCATATTCTGTGTGATCATCCTGCCTTCTTTGTCCAGACATTTATAACTCTGCTTTTAGCTGTTGAGTAGGTTTGAAAAACACAATTTCAGCTCTTTCATCATTTATTTAAGGATGGGTGGGCAGGGGAACCTTCTGATCCGAGATACCAACAGGCAGTAGGGTGTTCAGAGTGACAGAGTGGCCCAGTTGCCAGGGAGAAATCCTATCAAATATAGTGAGGCTCCAGCTCAGTCTCTTGACAAAGGTGTTGATCCAGTGACTAAAGACAGATATAAATTATGTGAGTTTCAATAGAGAGTATCTGTTTGCAGTATAGTAAAACAGAGATGTTGGGAGGACCTTACTCTTTTCAAGCTTTTTTTTTTTTTTTAATAAGGGTCAATGGAAAGGGCTATGTTTTCTTCTGGTATCTTATTTTCAAGGGTTTCCGTAATTCAGTGTCTTCTCTTCATTGGACCAAAACTCAATAATTCATTCATTTTTCTCCATCATATTGTCTGTTCCCCATTTACGACTAAGTCACCTTTTTTTTTTTAAAAAATGTGCTTCCTTGAATCTCACCTCTTTGATTAGAATGTATGCATACAGAAACTAATAAAAATATTTAAATGCTGTCAGTGGATCCTGCAATGGAAGTGCTTAGTTTCTGGAGTTTGAGCTTCACTAAGTTCTATGTTTCAAAATAGGAGTTAGGGGAGGATTTTTTAAGTGCATTAAAAGAGATTTAGAAGAATTACAGGAACTCCTACATCAGTTCACATAGTAAAGGACGCAAATGGGGAAATGGAGGAAGTGTTTTGCCTCAAAAACTGGGAAAGAACTGAGATTTCATTCTCATTTATGTACATCTGTACCTTTTTATCAGTCTGTAATAGAGTTAAATTTGTTGATGAAATCAAGCTTTTATTCCTTTTTGACTTAGTCTTTGATGTAGTTCTTTGTGTGTGACTCTAATTTTAAAATGTGGAGATTCAAGCCTGTTCCTTACTGAAATCTAAGTTGTTTTTGATGGAAGCAGGATTAGGCAACTCAACTCCCCTCCCTGTATTAACTCTTCATTGTGCAGTACATCGTCTCTCAAATACCCAGCCACATAACTGGAAATAGAAAGCATATTGCAAGGTTTCTTAATCACATGCAAATTCCATTCATGTGCCCGAGTTTTCAGAGCAGACTTGGAGATTTAACTATACAGACTCTGTTAGTTTCAATAGGAGCTGTGTGGCTAAATCCTCTGAATTAGTTTTGAGAAAAACCCAGCCATGTAGCACTTGTCAAGCAAACCTCCTGGCACCATCAGCTGCTTTTTAAGACTGGATGTTCAGACAAATTTTCTGGCAAAAATTGACTTTGCTGGTGAAAGAAAACCACAGTTGTTGAGTTCGTTTAAGGTACTCTTCCACTTAAAAGCCTCAAAGGTATCAAGTAATAATAAGTAGGGTTCAAGAGACACGACTGGGAGGCGTATGATACCCCTGCTATCCAGGTTCATAACTATAAGGCATTTTTAAAATGTTTTTGCAGAACTGACCTGGGGAACATAGGAAATTTGGACTAGCTTTGCGTGCAGGGCATTAAGTGTTCTCATGTTTCTCTCATGCTTGTAGGTCAGCATGTGCAATTAGTCCTTATAGGTATAGCTTTGACGAGTTGGGATTAAAATGTCCAAATGAATCTCTTTGTTTTTGTTTTCTTTTTTCCCCCTTTCACAGACAATATTCTCACCTGAAGAGAGATGGCAGAAGTCAATTCTCCTGTAAATATCAAGGAAAAGGTAGGTTCAAGTGTACTGCAAACCATAATGATATTTGCATACATATTTTATCCCTGCTTCTTCAAATACTGTTCATACTTCACTTTAATATGCATTGACTCTGTTGCATAAAGTTAAGTACACAGGCAGATATTGGTAGGATTAGTTTATTAATCTTGGTTGATGAGAAAACAGTTTTCTGCAGAGACAATGTTTTGTGAGATAGACTTCACTTATGCTTTCGTGATTCCTGTGCATGCTTATGCTGTAGAGAATAGCACATTGTGATGATTGCTGCTGTACAAAATACAGCCTTTGAAGAAGCACATCCTTTAGAAAATAATTTTT
The DNA here is from genome assembly GCF_017976375.1 of Cuculus canorus. Classification (NCBI taxonomy): domain Eukaryota; kingdom Metazoa; phylum Chordata; class Aves; order Cuculiformes; family Cuculidae; genus Cuculus; species Cuculus canorus. The sequence continues at coordinate 30,125,373 of NC_071406.1, read as the reverse complement.
CTGGCCAAAAATGTTGTACCTGTAGTACTGAACGGCAATTCCTAAAACTGCAGGGCCTGAAAAGAGTAGATTTTTTTTTTTCCTATGTAATAGCTCTGCTTTTAACTGCATTCTGTATGCTTCAGTACATCCTCTCCATATCCTGGCTGGTGCTAGAGCTCTACCACCCTTTCAAGATCAGTAAAGGACCTATAGCCAATTCGAATACAAATACAACGTAGATCAGGAGATCTTTTGTGAATGCTAGCAGGGAGACTGTGAAGAGACAGTCTAACCCCAAAACACTCCCCAGCAACATAAATAGGAAATCAAGACATCTGTCAAAGAATAGGAAAAAAGGAGAGATAGGGAAGTTGGAAGACTGTATGATTATATCACAATAGAGTTGTGTTTTAAAAGAAGACAAGATTTTAAGAATTTTCCTGGATCTTCTCTATTATAAAATCAGATTTTGTTCTATTTTGTGTTTGGTAAGAGAGATGGAGCTTTGCATTTAGGAAGTTCAGGAAAGGCCAGCGGTTTCCTTGATTTATGGCTTTATTAAGCCCAACGTGCCTCTCTGATACACATTTTAAGGCAGCATGATAAAGGCTAAAGGCCAGAATCCAGTTCTGTCACTAAGCCCAGAATTGTCCAAGTATCAGTGAAAAGTAGATTAGGCACATTCACTTCATGAAACATGCACAATGAGAAAGGATTCAAGACTGATTAAATATCAAGGAAATATAGACAGTGAGGGCAATGTGAAATTGAGAAATTTAGTGATCTTCCACTATATCATAAGACCTGCCAGTGGGACATTACACATCCTGCTGGGCAGCAGGCACATGAAATATTCTTTTCTCTCTGAGTTTATCAATGGAAAGGAAAATAATAAATTTTTGTGTACATTTCCTTGGATTAACTCTTTTCCTGAGCTGAAAAAATTATTCGTCAGAGGAGGGTTTGCCTGACTTCAGTTTTGCAGTTAGGTGGACAGATAACAAGGAAAAAAATCATCTGGCAATGTGTGCAAGATGCTCTAAGTGTGGCTTTCCAATACACAAAAGTCCCAAGAAGTGATAGAGAATTAAGAGGTAATACATCACACTGCAGCATGGCACAGAAAAGAAGTAGCCTTGAACTAGAGGTCAGTAGTCAGATTTTTAGTTAACTTGCAGTTTTGCTTCTGATTTCACAATTAATGAATTCACTTGGGTAGCATATTTCTCAAAACTGATCATGACTTAGTAGTTAATGGCTTAGACACCATATTTGGTTTGTAAAGACTTGATAAACCATGAGAACTACTGAGCCTGAAACTAGATTTCCTCACCTTTCAGGCTGCCAGTGGAGTTTCCTGAAGGAACAGTTACGAACTGTTACCTGCCCACCAATAGGTGAATGCAGCTGCTGAGGAAGCAGCATAGCAAGGGGTGATTTATGCTAAGTAGTTCAGGTGGTAGGAAGTTCCTTTTCACACTGTTGTGTCCATGTTTCACTGTGTGTTCACTTTATTTGCTTTCAGAAAGATACTGAACCTTTTTGCTTTAAATCCCCTTGTGGGAAACAATTCCTTATCTTGCGCTGCCCGCTTGCCTGCTTTTTCGGTAGTTTCTGCTCATATTCGTCGTTACATCCTGAATCTCTCATTGTGCTTGAGGATTTGCAAGTCAACATGAATCTTGGTGATGAGTATTTTCGTAGTCCTTAATAGCAGCAGGGGGTTTAAATGTTGAGTAATATATGGATTTTGCAACAGAAAGTAGTGTCATCAAATCCTGTCCCCTAACACGAAAATGCTGGAAGGTAAATTATAGTTACTTTCAAAATGCAATTCAGTAGATCAACTGAAGTTCTGCCTTATTTGCTGTGTAGCTTGGATTTTTGTATTTATATAGTCAGTTTTCACGAGTGCAAGATTTCACAAATCATCTGTTGTCTTTTGCAAGTTTAAGAAGGAAGAAATGCAGAAGGACTTTTATTCACACTAGGGTAGCTGCTGTTCCAAGTCTGTCTCCTGGGAGTGTATGAAATCAAATGTTTATGAGCACATACATTTTAAGGCAGGAAAATAATTGGATCAATACACTCTGTTACAAATAGTTTCTCTCTTTATTCCTGTATCTTCCATCAGTATTTAGTGCCACTTAATCTCTATGCCAAAGTGAAAACCTAGGTTAACAGCAATTAATATTTTATTGCAAAATCGATGGGTTTTATTCTGTAAAATATAGACTAATAACCTACTAAATAAAGGCTTAGTGGCTGAACACCATAAACCTCATGAACTCTATACACATCAGCTGAGGAGTTAACATGCTCAGTTTCCCGTTTCACCTGGACAATTCTGTCTTGGTTTAAAATGAGTTCGCTGTGGCGTAGAACCTGCAATTGACATGTTACATTTGGTTTACATTTGGCTTTTTCTGTCAGCAGCAAACTGAGTAACTGTAAAGCATCTATAGCTTTAGAACCCTCTGAGTAATGCACTAGAAATGAGAAGAAAGGATTCAATAGAGATGTCCTGCTGAGTTGGCTTTAATTATATTTGCACGTAGAGTGCTAAACATAAGGACTTCATTTGCACGTTTAAAAAGCAGACGTATTCACAGAGTCCTGGTAAGATAATCCAGCTCAAATCCCTTTCTCAATTAAAAAACTTCCAGAGCAAGATGTGGTCATGCTGCACAGTATTGACGCAATGAGTTTAATGTTTACTTTATCCACCTTTTGTGGGGTAGTATTTCGGGAAACAGAACTGATGTTTCTAAATTTTATTACTTTTACTGAGCTCCACAAATCCATTGCCCTCAACACCAGTGTAAGCAGGCCTTGTTAAAAAGAACAGAATGGAATACAATTCCTTCCCAGTTCTTCCTTTCTTCTACCTCATCAGATCATCATATATTTAAGACTTTGCAGATCATCATATATTTAAGACTTTGATCCTGCTGAGACTTGAATGAAGCCAAAGGAGCCCTACATCTGTACCCAAATGCTTATTTTTGTAAGTTTCTGGAAAAGCAGAACACATAGTTTCTCCTTAAACTGAACATTGTTTCTCTGACAAAAATGGAATAAGAAGCCTGTGAGATTCTGGCCTTATGTTTGGGTTGGTTTTTTTTTTTTTTTTTAATGGTAGCCTTTCCCCATGTTCTCTCCATGAGCAACTTCAAGGCAGTAAGACCCCTGCCACTGTTTTAAAGGTGGTGTGAGGCTGAGGCAGGCATTTTGGGCATTATGCTCACATACAGGCTCTGTAGGACCCTACCCCTAATCTGATTCATGAAAGAATGCTACTGTGGTACTGATACTTGTATAACTCATTCTTGGCATTTTAGCTGAAATAGTTCATAAAGTCAATAGGTTAAACATTCTATTTCATATCTTTAGTACTTTTTTTCCTCCTGAGAGATTAACATAAATGTTGGTCTGTGATGTCAGGAAGGCTAATGGAAATTTCCATAGTTGGCAGAGGCTCCTGCAGCTGTGATACTTTTGTGGGGAGCCAGCACTACCCTGATTACCATATTTTTGTGCATTTAACCGCGGATTTTCTGCAGTAATCCAGTTTCTGCATTTCAGCAGCCACAAGCCTTGTTACATCCCTGCATAGCTAATACAAGAAGTTTACAATCAGGATCTGTCTCAGAATGATTCCCTCTGCCCTTACCCTTGCTACAATCTTCCTTCACTGTTCCACTCTCCCTCTTACCTGTGATCATACTTATCACTGTGCCTGAAAATACAGTATAACTGAGGACTTGAAAACTTGTATCAGGATTTTCAAAGTCTGGGAGTTATACATAGTTCACATTATGTGCACACAAAATTCACTGGACTGAGGGATAAAAACGGGCCAAAGTCATTGGCTTACATCCAAAAATAATTCCATAAAATTTGTAGAGATATTCAAGTATTAACGTAGTACACCACCAGAAAAGATGCTGAGATTCTGAATGGCAAAGCCTCCAAAGAAACAGCAATTAGAGTGAGGAATACAAGTGTTTTATTGTTTCCTGCGGCAATTAGACCCTCTTAGTTTAACAAGAGGAGAGTGAATATCAGGCAATCCCTAGGATAGCCCTTCAGTTTTGGCACTTGATTTTGGGTTTGATCCAAAGAAATATCAGGAATTGTCCAAGCCTCAGTACCTGCTGTTTGGCCTATCCTTTTTTCGTCTGTGTCCCCAAACATGTTTGAACAGGTGAGAGCTGGTGTTAGCTGGGATTAGCAAAATACTCATTTAGATGAAAATTCTCCTCTTGGGATTCTGTTAGGAGTAAAGTTTAGTTGAAGTTCTCCTGAAAGGCTTGCTTTTTCACTTGTCGTTTCAAGTGTCAGCGCTGCAGGAGCAAATGGGCAGGTTTGTTCTATAAGCTGCAAGGAGGAAATTTTATTCAGATCTGATTTTAGGAGAGTTCACAGTTTTGTTTACATTGCACCATAAGCAATAGTCAGCATGCAAGGAAAGAGTAGGATTCGTAGTGGAAGGGATGGAAGTAATAAATAAATCTAAAATCATACAGTACAAAAATGGACTTTCCAATCTATGATTTCACTTGGTCTCCTTAAAGTTGACCTTTGTAGCTGTTCCTTGCCAATATGTTGAAGTAGATGAACTTAGTCCAAAGACCAGCAAAGTTGATCAAAATGCACTTTTGTCACTTGGAGAGCCATTTGACTTTGGTTAAGGATATTATACATTCAGGTCTCTAAACAGTGCTGTCATTATTCAGGCAGAACAGTTCTTATTGATCCAAACTTTTTAATATCTTTCAGAATTCTTGAAATGTCTGGGTTTTCCATTTCATTAGTTTAAAACTCTGGAAGACACGGACAGCATAATAAATCCATGGTGATTGCCTAAAGCACTTTCCTGCAGCAAGTAGAATTCGTTTTGTGCTTATTAGGAATAAATTATCTGACGATATCCACGCAATAAACAGATCATGTAGTGGAAAGAGACTTGCAGACCTGATCAAAGCTGTTATTTTTCTCAGTGGGTATGTTAACTACACTTTTTCAGTGTATTGAGATGATAAACTTGTTTAATAAAGCTGCTGGAAAAATGTCTCCAGTGTACGAAATAGGCTCTTAATGCAGCAAAGTTGTATTTATGAAATATGTTTGTGTAGAGTTTTTTAAAACCTTAAAAAATACTGCCATGAAATGTTTTTTAAAATGCATTTTCCTGCTTAATATAGACAGGATATCTGCTAATGCTGAATTCCTAGATTATGGAAACCAGTGGACTTCTGCAGACAGCCTTTCTTCCCTGCTCCTCTTGCAGGATTTGAGTCAATCCTAATAGGAGGTTTAATCTAGTTGAGCATGAGCTACACTGCTGTCTGTCTTCAGTTGCAATGAGTATATATGGTGTGTATCTGTACATAAAGATTTGCTACTGACATGCAGTGAAAATAAAGTAGGCAAATGTCTGTGTATTCATTGATAACCGTACTTCTAAATTAATTTAGCTCCTAATGCAGAGAAAATTAAGTGAATGTAGATCTGCTTAGAGTTCCTAACCAAGCGTAGGTAAGAATATTTCTGACTGAATAAGTGACCATAATAGTAACTTACTTCAGGGGGATTAGAACAGCTGTGTTCAGGGGTTTCAGAACAGCCGTGAACTTTCAGCAAAGAAGCTCAATTTGTCACTATGTCAGAAATATATAAACAAATTCTCTGAACCCCGGATATGTTACTTATTCATCAGAAGCATCCTCTTTGAAATTATGCCAAGTGGGAGCAGATGGAGTAGAGCAGCACACAGGCAGCAGTCGATTCCATGTTGTTAAAGTTGCCTGGAAACCATTTGAAACTTGACAGAGAAACTAAAGGACTCGCATGAATACCCAACAATGTCAGTTTGATTCTGGGCACAGAGTTGGTGATCTGCTGTCAACTGTCAGGCAGGCTGTGTTTCTTTTTGAGCTTGACTTTGCAGGTAGGTCTCAGGAGATGGGTACTCGTGAGGATATCAACTAAGGTCCCATGAGAAGTTAGAATTTCAGTGTTCGCTCTTGTGTGCCATGGTCCTCAGAAGTCACCTGTTACTGAATTTGGTTTTTTTTAAAGTGAGCCAAAAATTTGCCCAGGTGAGGTTGCCTATAGTTTAACAGTAATACTCAGAAAAATAGTCAAGTATATCTGATCAGACCTTGGGGATTTTATTTTAGGGTAGAAACAGCTTATCTGAGGGGACTTGGAACCTTTTCCAGTTTTGATATGAACTTCTGGGTAGTCCTCAGCAATTTGTGTAAGAGACTGATAAAAACAATCTCATGACTGTGGAATTCTGATCCTGATGAGACACAACCTGGCTCAAATTGCAGCAATTTTAGCAGAGCTTGAGCAAGCATTTCAAGCCAAGTGTATGCTTAAGACTTCAGCTCAGAAAAGTGGTTCAAAGTCTTCTAAGATTTGAACTAACTTTGTCCAGAGAGTAGCTTGATCCACAGGAATTGAATGCATGCTAGCAAGGTAGGTCTCTGGATAGTAGGTTTTAATGGAGGTGGATGTTGGTTCTACCTTCCATGTTCCTGAGCATAAACAGGTATTTTCAGGATCACAGCTTTATGTTTTAGATCAATGATTCCTTTAATGTAGCTTTTGTAAGCTGAATTTCTGAGCAAGCCATCTTAATAATAGGCAAAGAAATGTACATTCCAGTCAGGCTACAGGAGGGAAAGCACAGGAGTTTAATTGCTGTCAGTGACAGCCTCTCAACTAATGCTGACACTAACAGCACAGTTATCTGCAGTTCAGAAGGTATGTTACTGAATTCTTTTCGTGTCCCGGAATGTGTGTCTAGCATCCAGATGATGATGGAAGTTCACTGGGAATCTACACTGGATAAAGACGTGATGAATCACAAAATCATTAAATAGTTGACTTCCCTATAGTCTGTCTGATAATATTGTTCCTCCTATGCAGTTTCAGCGAGCAGGAAAAAACTCTTTTCTCCCACATAAATGGAAATCTAATAAAGTAGACTGCTATGAATTTGTTCTTGCAGACTGTTAGGTATTAAAGCAGTATCACTGCATGTTAGGAGATGCTTCAGCTCTTCTAGGTTATTTTTTATTCTTTAGGATGGTAAATATTTTTAAAGTGGAATTTGTTGTTGAGAAATCACAGAATACTGGGTTATTTCAATTCCATAATCTGTTGTTTACATGCTGAGAATGTGGACCTTCTCAGTGTGTTTGAAGACTGTAAATTTAGAGAGAAAAAGGTTGGGAAATTGCTGCTCTTGAATACTGACCTATCACACTTTCAATAAAAATGAGCTCTCTGTATTTTTCTGGATTGAGAAGTGACTGACTTCTCTCAAGCGGAGACTTGTGGGCAGTTGAGGTGCATTATTACTGTACTGGCTGCTACTGGACTGTTTTGTCACCTGAACTAGCCAGTGAACCAGAGAGGTATCAGCATATCAGGTCTGCCTAGATCCAGCTCACATCCCACCGTTTAATCTGTCTTCCACTTGCCGTCTTATATTTGCAGCCATTCCTGAAGCTTTGCTGTGCCTGTGTTCTTCACAGTCTGTGCTACGTCTCTTATGAGCTTCAGCTGTAGGAATTGTATTTGTGATAGGCTTATGCTGTCAGGAAGGTTGTCTACCCCTCCCTTTGGCTTTTAATTTTGTATCACTATGTTCCTTTCCAGAAATATATTTGTGTGTGGAAACAGACCGGCGCTTCAAACACATATTTCTACACTTATTTTTGAACCTAGCATGAAAAGACTTAATAGGAGAAATATCAGGGAACTTGACATTTGCACTTTTGAACTAACGTTGTCATATGGCCTTATCTTCCTCAGCAAGCCTTGTCCTCCTCCCAGATACACTATCAGGTCAGAATTTGAGACTTGTAGCCGTTTATCAATTATTTCTTCATGTCCAGGAATCACTCACTTGTTCATTGCCCATGTGAAATAATTCTGGTGTATTCTGCATGAAAACATCAGTCAAGCAATGTACGTGTTGGAGACCTGATGTCTGACACACAGATCTGTCTGTCTTTGAAATTGCAGAGAAAAAAATGGCAACATCATTCCATTTTGTTCCTAAAAAAAACCCCAAAAACTTAAGACAAAATATTTTATTTCAGAACAAATCATTTTGAGATTTCTCCTCTGTTGGAATTCAGAGTTTATATCTGCTTTTGTTCTTTCTGAACGGAGCAGTAGCTATATATATATGTTTGGTGAGGGTTTTTTTCCTTAATATTGACATATCGTACTGGTTGCAAATCTTAGTTTCATCTGTCTTATGCCACGTAAGTCCCTGCAAAAATCTGGAAAGGAGCACTGGCAACTTGTAGGTATCGTGAGTATCATAGTGTGCATACACAAGAGAAGCAGATTAAGAAAGTGTATGCAACTTCTGATTTGGAATTTCCCAAGTCCTGGACGCCTTACTTTGCAGCCTGATATTCTTTTCCTGAGGAATTTTTTTTCATGAAACTTCTTTTTATTTTCTAAAGGGAAAGATAAACGAATGTGTATTTTGCACAACAGTCAACAAAGGATATTGTTGGGGTTTGGCAGTAGAACTGTTGAGATCTGCAGTATGTTAATGTTCCTTAAATTGAATTTTTATGTAGTGCAACTAAAACAGGATTGTGTATGCATTGTTGGTCAAATGCTTAATTTCTTTCCTCTGCCTTGGTGAGTATTCTTCCTGAGATCATCATCTTGCTTTTTTTGGGGTTATTTCCACAACTAGAATGTTTCCATAAGCTTTTTGTGTTTAATCATAGCACTAGTCAGATGAAGCACGGTTTAGCCTTTAATTCTGGTTTTCCTATTAATCAGAAATTTCCTAGCAAAGACTATACAGTGCAAACAGAAAATCTTCATTACTCTAAGATGTAGTCTGCCTGGTTGAGTTCTTGTGTGTCAGTACTCTCCATCTCACAGATGTTCTTCTTAATGTCTTTAAGAAATTTCCAGACTGCAGTGTGTGGTGAGTTGCCTGATCCATCTTGTGGTCTTAGCCTCACTTCGTTGTTCCCAGATGCTTCTTGAGGCTTCCAGACCTTTCATAGCAAAGAAGGACCTAGAAGCCATATAAAATTCCCATGCTTATATTTAAAGATGGTTAGAATACACTAGATATTTCCTTCTGCTATTTTTCCTGTAAGCAGTTGCCACAAGGAGATTATACAATTCTGAGTAGGCAGAGAGATGATCCACATGATTTTAAAAGAACAGAGGAGGTTTTTGTGAGAATGTGAAGATGTAATCCACATGGTAGAAATGTTTGGCAACTACCAGCTTGATCGTAAAATGGACTGCAGCTTGTGGCCTGCTCTAGCCTAGTGTCTTTGCCAACTTTTATTGTTATGGAGCCAGGTCAGTTCATACTTGTTGCAGCTTTATCAGTCTGCCCACAATCAAAAGATGAATAAAACTCCTTTTTTCAGGGCTTTCTCTGTATATCCTGTGATTTGGGGTGGTTATATCACTTGAATGCCTGCAGTGTATAGTGAGCTGTGCTCGCTACTTCCCTCCGCACATGTACACATCAGCTGAAGAGATAAGCTTGAACAGATAGAGATTTTCTGGTAGTTTCTGGCAACAACAGCCTCTAGTTCAAGCAGTCCAGTTGACAGCTTAGCCTGTCTGAACTTCCGACATAAAGCTGCCTGTGTTTTCTCAACACTTCAAAGCTGTTGGGTTGGGAGCTAGCTGGTGGGCAAGCCTTGCCCAGTCATAGGGTGACAGCATGAGATAAATTATTAGATAGGCCAGTGAAAGGGGTCCTTGGGAATTTGAGTGGCAATTTAAGTCCACTGCCCTCTAAATTATGACTGTGACCTGAGTTGCCCATGGCTAGACTTGCTACTTGAAAAGTGTTGTGAGCAAATGTGAAGCTGCAAAGAAATGTATGGGCAGGAGCAGAGTCAATAGTACTAACTAGATGTGCTAAAATGCACTGAGGTCAGAAAGTGGTCTTCTTTACACAGTGAAAAAGATTAAATCATCTAGAAAGCATCCTCCAGAAAGTTTGATGCTGTGTGGATTTAGCTGAAAGAAATATCAGCCCTTTGCAGTGCTGACGCTAAGTTTAGCAGATGCCACGAATCAGATCCCTCAGTCACTGTGCATTAACAGAACGTGAAATGAGTCGTGTCTTATGTTAGTGTACGGGACAGGGAAATACAGTGGTTGAGGAGTGGAGTGAACATACCACAGCAAAATAAGATATTTGGTTGTAAATTTGAGTACTTAACTGTTCACAATCACCTTCTGGCATCTCCACTAATGACGACTCCATAAAGGGAATCTGCAAGGATTGTTCACCTGAGGAGAAGCAATACTGGATTTTATGGTCACCAATGCAAGTGAACTCATCAATGACATTAGGATCGGTGGCAGCCTGGGCTGCAGTGGTCATGCACTGGTGGAGTTCAAGGTCCAGACGGATATGGGACAGGTGAGGAGTATAGTCAGGACACTATATTTCAGGAAAGCAGACTTCCAGCTCCTCAAGGAATTACTCGGTAGGATCCCCTGGGGCGTGGTCCTCTGAGACATGGATGTGGAACAGAGCTGGAAAATATTTAAGGAAGCTTTCCACAAGGCACAAGAGTGCTCAGTCCCCTTATGTAGAAAATCAGGCAGGAAAGGGAAGTGACCAGCATGGCTGAGTCGAGACCTTCTGGTTAAACTAAAAAAGAAGAGGGAACTGCACAGGCAGTGCAAGCAGGGACAGAGAACCTGGGATGTGTATAGAAACACTGCCCAGTTGTGTAGGGATGAAGTCAGGAAGGCCAAGGCGCAGCTGGAGCTGACCTTGGCAAGGGAAGTGAAGACCAACAAGAAGTGCTTTTACAGGTACATCAGTCAAAAGAGGAAGGTCAAAGAGAATGTACCCCTGCTGGTGACTGGAAATGGGAATCGTGTATCAACAAATGAGAAGACTGAGGTACTTAACAACCTTTTTGCCTCAGTCTTCACCGATAACTGCTCTCTCACCCCTCCTGGGTCCTCATGGGACAGCAAGATGGTGACCAAGGGGGTAAATTCCCTCCCACAGTAGAGGAGGATCAGGTTTGCGAACACCTGAGGAACCTGAACATATATAAGTCCATGGGACCTGATGAGATGCATCCTAGAGTCTTGAGGGAATTGGCCGATGTGGTTGTCAAGCCACTCTCTGTGATATTTGAAAAGTCATGGCAATCAGGAGAAGTCCCTGGTGACTGGAAGAAGGGTAACGTGCCCATTTTTAAAAAGGGTAGAAAAGATGACCCTGAGAACTACCGACCTGTCAGTCTCCCCTCTGTGCCTGGAAGATCATGGAACAGATCCTCTAAAAGCTATGCTAAAGCACATGAAGGACAGGATTAATGGCAGCCGGCATGGCTTCACCAGGGGCAAGTCCTGTCTGACCAACTTGGTGTCTTTCTATGATGGGGTAACCGCAGCAGTGCACATGGGTAAACCAACGGATGTGATCTATCTAGACTTCTGTAAAGCCTTTGACTCAGTCCCTCACAACATCCTTCTCTCTAAATCAGAGAGATATGGATTTGATGGGTGGATGGTGAGGTGGGTAAGAAACTGGTTGGATGATTGTATTCAAAGAGTAGTGGTCAATGGCTCAAAGTCCAGGTGGAGGTCCGTGACAAGTGGTGTCCCTCAGGGGACCGTACTGAGACTGGTACTGTTCAATATCCTTATAAACGATTTTGACAGCGAGATTGAGTGCACCCTCAGCAAGTTTGTGGATGACACCAAGCTGAGTGGTGTAGTTGCCACACCACAAGGACGGGATGTCATCCAGAGGGACCTGGACAGACTGGAGTACTGAGCCTCTGAGAACCTCATGAGGTTTAACAAGGCCAAGTGTAAGGTCCTGCACCTGGGTCGGGGCAATCCCCATCTTCAGTACACAATAGCAGATGATGTGATTGAGAGCAGCCCTGTGGAGAAGGACTTGGGGGTGCTTGTCGATGAGAAGCTCGACATGAAGCATTCTGCTTCAGAAACTGTCCTCTGGCCTGGACAGGCGCACACTCTCCTGGGTTGAAAACTGGTTGGATGGCCGGGCACAGAGAGTGGTGGTAAATGGAGTTAACTCCAGCTGGAGGCCAGTTACAAGTGGGGTTCCTCAGGGCTCAGTACTGGGTCCAGCTCTGTTCAATGTCTTTATCAATGACCTGGATGAAGGCATTGATTGCACCCTCAGCAAGTTTGCAGATGACACTAAGCTGGGAGGAAGTGTGGATCTGCTGGAGGGTAGGAAGGCTCTGCAAAGGGATCTGAACAGGCTGAACCGCTGGGCCGAGACCAATGGCATGAGGTTTAACAAGACCAAATGCCGGGTCCTGCACTTGGGGCACAACAACCCTATGCAGTGCTACAGACTGGGGGAAGACTGGCTGGAGAGCTGCACGGAGGAGAAGGACCTGGGGGTAATGGTTGACAGCGACTGAACATGAGACAGCAGTGTGCCCAGGTGGCCAAGGAGGCCAATGGCATCTTGGCTTGTATCAGAAACAGTGTGGCCAGCAGGTGCAGGGAGGTAATTCTCCCTCTGTACTCGGCACTGGTGAGACCACACCTTGAGCACTGTGTTCAGTTCTGGGCCCCTCACCACAAGAAGGATGTTGAGGCTCTGGAGCGTGTCCAGAGAAGAGCAACGAAGCTGGTGAAGGGGCTGGAGAACAAGTCTTACGAGGAGCGGCTGAGAGAGCTGGGGTTGTTTAACCTGGAGGAGAGGAGGCTGAGGGATGACCTTATTACTCTCTACAACTACCTGAAAGGAGGTTGTGGAGAGGAGGGAGCTGGTCTCTTCTCCCAAGTGACAGAGGACAGGACAAGGGGGAATGGCCTGAAGCTCTGCCAGGGGAGGTTCAGGCTGGGTATCAGAAAAAAATTCTTCATGGAAAGAGTCATTGGGCACTGGAACAGGCTGCCCAGGGAGGTGGTCGAGTCGCCTTCCCTGGAGGTGTTTAAGGAACGGGTGGATGAAGTGCTTAGGGACATGGTTTAAGCGAGTGTTAGGAATGGTTGGACCTGATGATCCAGTGGGTCCTTTCCAACCTGTTGAATCTGTGATTCTATGAGCTGGCAATGTGTGTTCGCAGCCCAGAAGGCCAACCATATCCTGGGCTGCATCAAAAGAAGCATGGCTAGCAGGTTGAGGGAAGTGATTCTGCCCCTCTATTTCTCTCTTGTGAGACCTCATCTGGAATACTGTGTCCAGTTCTGGAATCCTCAATGTAAGAAGGATATGGAGCTGTTGGAACAGGTCCAGAGGAGGGCTACAAAGATGATTGGAGGGCTGGAGCACCTCCTATATGAGGACAGGCTGAGAGAGTTGGGCTTGTTCAGCCTGGAGGAGAGAAGGCTCTGAGGAGATCCTATGCGACCTTCCGGTACCTGAAGGGGGCCTACAGGAAAGCTGGAGAGGAGCTATTCTTAAAGGCTTGTGGGGATAGGACCAGGGGAACGGGTATAAAATGGAGAGGGGCAGATTTTGACTGGACATTAAGAAGAAGTTCTTCAGTACGAGAGTGATGAGACACTGGCGCAGGTTGCCCAGGGAGGTTGTGGATGCGCCATCCCTGGAGGTGTTCAAGGCCAGGTTGGATGGGTCCTTGGGCAGCCTGGTCTGGTGGGATGTCCCTGCCCATGGCACGGGTGTTGGAACTGGATGATCTTTAAGGTCCCTTCCAACCCAAACTATTCTGTGATTCTATGATTCTTCAGCATCTAAATGGACAGGAAACACAGAGTAGTGTGAGTACCTCCAGCCTTTTTCCTTTAAACAGATCTATCTTTACATATTATTTTTCACAATTGTATTTCACAGTACAATAAAAAGAACATCAGTGCTTCATGATCAGCAATTAGCATGACAACATTGTTATGCAGTAAATAAAGTACACCCTAATCAAGCATGTATTCTTGCAGGAAGATGGCATAGGAGGGTGCTGGATAAACATTTGCAGTGCAGTAACAGTTTTTCTAGTAGTAAATACATGTTGGATGACATGACACAGAAGCTAAAAAAACTCATTTGAAACAATTAGACTGGTTTTGGCACTGGTTGTCTTGGTTTCTTAGAGTACTACCATAGGCATTTGTTAGTGTTGCTAATTACATTCAACCAAGTATTTTCATTTCGGTACTACCTAGTAAAGTTTGTTTGGCATTAAAACAATATAGTAATTAAGCTTCATGGAACTGTTTACTTTCAGCTGTTTTACGTGTGCAATAGAAAGTAAATAATCAACATGATTCCAGTAGGAATATTTTATTTAAAACATAGTGGGTTGACTTACGGTTTGGTATAAACGGATACTGAAGACAATACAGCAGTAGCAAATGCTGTGAAATAGAAACATGGCATCCCAGAACCGTCTGTGGATGTAACACTTCATCCATCAGCAGAGTTTCCTGAAGGAAGCATTTGGCTTCCCATGTCCTTTCTTTGAGATTTTGTTGCACAAACTTCCCGGTCACATACATGTGCAACAGCAAACTGAAATTATGCTGAGCAGCCACTAAAGCTTTTAAAAATGGTACTGTTTTCTTTTAGACAGTGACTATTTTCATGCATATGACTCTTTTCCAGATGTCAAAAACCCGCTGTTTATAACTTTAATGTAGCCAGGCTGTGCAACAGCCTTGTTGAAGTAGTGGTGTACTCCATAAGCGGTATGTCTTGTCTATTTGTATGGCAGCAAATAAAACATTTAGGAAAGAAGCCTAAGGCCAAATTCTGTCAGTTTACTTAAACTACTTCTCCTGTTGTGACTGAGGGTCAGATTTGGTTCCAGGCTTATTGGCTACCAGTTCTGTGATTTGGTCTCTTGAAGAAATTGTTTTCATTATTTGCATGGGCCACGTAAGGAGAGGGTGGGTATTGCTTCATGCAGATACAGTATTGTATACTTGTAGGCACATCATGTATAATACGCATTTATATAAACATGCATTGGCACAGAGGTACCTTGTTGTCTAAAGGAGCATCCTAAACCCATATGTTATTTGTTTCCTTTTTTTTTTCCTTCCAGATCAATGCTATCCGATCAATTGTTCCAAACAAAAGCAATAATGAGATAGTTCTAGTGTTGCAGCAGTTTGATAACAACGTAGACAAGGCTGTTCAAGCTTTCATGGATGGTGAGTACAGTGTACCTCTTTCACTAAGGTATGAGGGATTCAATTGTGTGCTAAAGTATTCGTTGTCTCTAGTAGGTCAAAATATAGTCTGTTCTGCTAAAATTCATATAGCTGTGATACTTGGAAAGCTCATTTTTTTTTTTTTTATAATTGATCCTCCTGTCTGTGTCTCTGCTTCTTCACATTATGCGTTTGACAGGGCTGTTTATCTGTTCTACCTGACTTTGCCATTTTTTAGTGGCACTCTTTTTCTAGACCCTCTTTGTTCTGCATGGGAGCTGATTCTTTTTAAAGTAAATATGTCATAATATGATTCACTATTGAAGAAACAGCAACTAATAGGAATTTGACATTGTTCTGAAGCAGATAACCAGGCCCCTAAACCCCTAAACTTGATGAATACGTTCGCATTCAACCCTGAATTGATCTGAATTTTGCAAGTAGCATTGACATTTGTAACGACTGAACCAAGACTCCATTGAAAGTTCAAGCCATTCTAAATCTGGATCTGAGTTTGTATTTTGCATCATGAGACCATTTCTAATGAAAGGTCACTTGTATTTAAATAACGCTTTTTTGATAAATATAAACGGGCAAGTATTTTGAACTTTCACCAAAGTCTGTAAGAAATGTATTGCAGGAGTAATAGCATGCAATAAGCAAATGCTCTCAAAATTTTTGTAGCTTGGGACTGCAGTGGTCTCAGAAACCCTGTATATCTTTAAAATGCCTCAGTATATTGATTTGCCATCTCACCAAGTTGCTTATTTCATATCTTTTTTACTTCAGAATAGTTTGGGGTTCAGTTTGGATTCATTTACTAAAATATATCAGCCAAAAAGCATCTTGATGAGGGAAGGGATTACTTACCAGTATGCAAAAAGCAGGTGCAAGCAAAATGAACTATTTATAATTGCATCGGAATTCTTCCATCAGATCTATACGGTCCCTATGCATTTGCATAGACAGTCAGAATCTGATAGATGCATGGAAATCAGATTTTGTTTGTGTACATGCACAGAGAAAGGAAAATGGGATGCATCTAGTTAACAATAATATTTTTCTCCTGTAACATATGTGCTGGGGAAAAGTAGTGGAGGGTTGCTCTGTGGTTATTCAGGAAGTTCCTTTCATTCAATTTATTTTTTCTAAAGTTACCATTGCTCACGTGTGGTCTATGAGTTGCTTCCAATGGCTCCTCAAAAGGGGATGTGATTTCATAGATATGCGTCATCATTTGCTGGAAGGAAGAAACAGGGCAAAAGCAAGCCTTGCAGGGATGCAACAAAGTCTTGAAGAAAAGTAGGCTGTTGTAACTTGACTTCAAGTTATCTTTGTTTGAATTTCACCAGTTGATATTCGTTGTGCCTTGAGTTCAGAAGTCTTTGCAAATGAGATTTTGAAAACAGACATTATTTGGTACTGTCTGGAAACAGTGTGAGAAAAGACATATGTCCATTCAGCTGCCAGTGTGGATAGAACGAATCTAGGACTTCAAGTATCTTTTTATGAATGACAAAAGATACTAAGATTGAAATACTGCGTTTGCAGAGAACACACAGTCATATGCAGTGAAAAACATGGGGGTAGCCATGCTGAGTGAAAAGGCTGTGCATTTCCACTCAATTTTTCTCTTGGAGGTTGCTGCATGCTGAATCAAGAAGTGTTCAGATTCCTGAGATCAGCTCCTATCCTTGTTTTTATCTAGAGTGGCATATTACTGATGTCTTCTTCATGAATTTACTTCTATGTGTGAATTTTGAGTTAAATAAAGTAGCAGTTCAAATGGTTTATTTGCTATGTTAACGTTTACCTAACTGAGCATAATCAGAAGGCCTGTTCAGCTTTTTTTTTTTTTTTTTTTTTTGTACAAGCGTTCAAGAAAATGTGCTGATGGATTCAAATGAGGGCTTTGAGACTTGCACAGTTAGTGCACTTCCAACAGGAGGAAACTGGGGCTGGTTGGGTGAAGCCCTAAAATAACCTTCACTGTGCATAGTGTTCGCAGGGAGGCTGAGAGGAGCAAAGCTAAGACACCACTAGCCAACACAAAAAGAGTGTGAAAGTAGTTAACAAAGCTGTCATGTGAAATTGTGTATTTTCAGCAGCACAGAATAAAACAGGCAACAAATGTCTGGGTTCGTTTCTTCATACTGAAAATATGGTGTCTGTCAAAAGGTACCGTACCTTTAGGAGAGGGGATTGTATTTATATGTACATTATCTTGTATGTTTATAACTAAATATAGATATGTGTATAACTATACACATAATAGAAGTTTTCTTAGCCTTCTATCTACTTTGTCATGTCATCTAGGAAACAAAATATGGCTCTGATGGATTCTATACACGTTTTTTACAATTTAGCAAATTAGGCTTAGCACTGCTAGCAAGACACATAATCTGTTTTGATGCACGTGATAAACTCACCAGATAATCTTGGGTTTGGATTATTGTGATAGAAAAATAATTTTGGTACATTTGAAAATCTCACATGTCTCTGGATGGATACAAGTTGACTCATAGTGGTATGAAAACTCGACTACTTCTTAATACTAATATAATCAAGAAATCACAGAAATAAGTGAGATGAATGGCTGAGTATGAAACCCATTTGGAACAGATAATAAGTGATTATTTACTAGAATTATGCAGTGACGGTAAAACGGTTCTTAAATTCAAGCAGACCTTTAACACGGTTGCTATTAAAAGGATTCTTGTGGCAGATACTGCCATAGTAGTTTAGATGACAATCCAGACTGTATGCTTACCATGAGTATTGATTTTCAGCTTTAGGGTCCAGGAGAACAAAACAGTGATGTTAACTAGACATGGAAGAGTTTTCTTCTAACACAGGAGCTGGTGCTGGTCTGACAGAGGTTCTGCTTGCTTTGTTTCATAAATTTATCTAACCAACTTATTTAGGCTGGCAGAAAAATTTTAATTATACAAAATTGTAGTAGTTTTTCAATATAAATTTTAGGCGTGTTTTTTCTGCCAGGCCTAAGTTTACTGTGTTTGTGTGATACAGAATTTCTGCAGGAGTGCACAGAATTACTGCTTTGAATGCTAATTAAGTATTCGGGTTTTTTATATTCTTATGTCTTTTGAATATGACAGATAACACATAAGAAGTATATGATAGAAATGCCAACAGATTTTAAAACTTTCTGAAGCTCTGGAGTCAGGGTGGACTACCTCGTTTACCCAGTGCTTATACTGGGGTGCTGAGATGCTTCGCTTTTCAGGCAAGAGGTTTGATTGTTGGTTTTTCTGAGGCTTATACTAGTGATTTGCGTTAGGCACCCGCCCAATCACTTTGTGGGATGAAGGCCATAAGGAGCAGTAGTGCCAAGTGCCAAATAAAATCAGTAACTGAAAAGGAAAAAGATGGCAGTACCCATTTTCTTCTCCTCATATCAGAGAATTCAAAGTAAATGGAAATGCTAGAAAGTAGCTAGAGACTCAAAACTGTTCTTGAACATACTTGTTTTTTTTCATAGCTGAACTTTTGTTGAAATGTTTTTTGTCTTTCCTTTCTCTAGGCAGTGCAGCTCAGGTTCTAAAGGAATGGAATATGACAGGGAAAAAGAAGGTAAGAACTTGCTCTTGAGAATCCAGACCATTTATCAGCTGTCCATAGTTGAATATAGTACTTTTATTTTGGCCCTTGCTACTTTGCCTTTCATAACATAGGTGACTTAATCCACACCTGTAGTCAGAATACTTGAAAGAAAATGTGTATATTATTTTTAATCCTATTCATCTTTTGCTCTTTCTCTAGCCCAGTGTTCTGAGAGAATTTCTGGGACAGCACTTGTGTGTACTATTCAGTTAAACAGTTGTAATGTGTTGTATAGCACAGCACAGCCTGTAAATTGCATTACGCTGATGTCACTTTTATGGTATTTTAAAAGCATGGATAATTTACTGATTATATTTTGAGTTTATATGAGTTGCACTGAGTGATGTCTCTGTTCTTGCAATATTTGTCCATTTAGAACAATAGGCGAAAAAGAAGCAAGTCTAAACAGCACCAAGGCAATAAAGAACCTAAAAAAAAGAATGGTGGACCTGAGAAGGCCTCTCAAGAGCCCCAGGGAATATATGACTGCCATCTGAATGGATGTTTTAAGGACAACTCTTGCAGTGGTTCTGCCAATCAGAAACTGGGAGCCACTTCTATTGGGAACAAAGGCTCGGAATTTATACGGTCAGCACCAGTCTGTCCAGAAATCACAGGTCAGTTCATCTGGCACAAGACATCTTTTCAACTGGCAATTGCCAAGCCCCTGTTTACATAAAGATCATAGTATTTTTATTGCCATGAAGCAGAATGTAATAAAAGGAAGCCCTTTTTTTCTAGAGACTAAAGGATCAAACTATAGTTAGAGGCCCAGCTAATACATAATATTACAGATATAAATACAGAAAAACGCAGGGTTACGAAATGGCTTCTGTGTAAAATGGTGACAGAAGCAATAAAGTCTCTCATCTGAAGCAAAGTCATCTGAGCGGTATGAGCTTGTGGCATGTTGCAAAACTTCTTTATTGCCTAGTCTACACTAGTCTGTTTTTTCTGTTTCTCATCTTCCCTGAATAGTCTGGTCACAGTAGATCTCCGCTGGCTTTTCTTCAGGGAAGGGAGGGCCTTTGTATTGGGGGAAGGCAGTCTGGTAGCCTCTTAGTACACACACATTTCTGCTAGGGTCTAGACACCGGCTGTGAAACTCTGGGGGTCAGTAACACAGAAAGCTCCCCTCTGGGTTGTAGTAGATACAGTGTTATGGTTATAGCAACATCAATATAAGCAAACCACCTTCTCTGGGGGAGAATCTCTGTGAAAGCTTGTGCCTGAGTATCCTTTCACAGAGTTGTGTTTAATTTTGCTTAGTACTGGTAATGGGTTTTCAGCTCTTCACATTTCAAACTTGCGATAGCCCTAGGTTGATGCTGCTCTTAATGCTTTTTTCCTGTGTCTTAAGCAGTGTGTAAGTCTTAAGCATTGAAAGAACTTTCCTTGAAATCCCTTTTCCGTGGTTGCAAATACAGCTTGCAAACCCCATTTTAAAGGTTATGCGAAATGGGTAATTGTCCTGAAATGAATTCTGTGCTGCTTCCAGATGACTTTGGTGGTGCCAGCCTCTGGTCAATTAAATGAAGACTCTGTAACCTATAGCAGCCAAATAGACAAACAGCTTATCAAGAAATTTTGTCTTAAGAATTTAGTGCCTCACAAAGGATCGGAAATGCTCTTCCTGCCCTTGCTAAAGGCTGACACTTACTTTGGATGGAATATATCCTAGGCCAGAAGATTCTGTGTTTCCATAATACTGAAAGCATTGTTGCCACTTAATCTGCAAAATGTAAAGATTTATGGTATTAATATATGTCAAGCTCCCATGTCAGATTTATTTGATTACTCTTTTTGAAGTGATGCATCCATGATACCTAGACTGAATTGTCCATTCGTGGGGAGTGTCTTCTAGGATGTAACAGACTTGAATGCAAGAAGAGCACCCATGCTCTTAGTGACCTTTTTCTGTGGCACTGGGATGAGGCCATTTTTCTCTTTGACTTGATACATTGTGGAGTTGTACACACCAAGGGCAGAAAGTAACTCAGATTTTTTCTTTGCTTTTACAGGTGACAAATGAGCTATTACTGTAGCTTTACAGTTTTTATACGCTTTTACACATATCCCCTGCTTAAAAAATGAGGGGAGAGGGTTAAAATAAAAGACAAAGGTAAAAAAGGAAAGCAAACCTGAAACTTTAATATTGAAGCATATTCCTTGCACAGTTAAGTAAGTGTTTAGTACAGAGAAGGAAAGAGTTTCTTCTTCACTTTCAGTTGCACTAGAATCCTTGTCTTTGCAGCCAGTGTAACAGCTGCTTCCTGAAGGTCAAAAACCACCTATGTACATATTGCTAAATTTGTGCTGAAATGCATGGAACTAAATAGAAGAGAAGGGTGGTCAGGATGCCCCAGGGGCCAGCAGCTGCACCCTTGTGGTTTCTGAGCAAGTCACAGAGACTGTTCTAGAGCAGTTTGAAATGCTGAACTGAGTCCAAAGAGCACCCATTTTATATTGCTTCCTCGTCTTGTAATCTGCATTGTTTTATCCTTGTCTGGTTTGTGGTTTTGGTTTCTTCCCTGTAAAATTAATGTAACTGTAGTTGTTTCATGTCACCTTCAGACAGCTCACAGCTTAAAAGGATCATAGTCAGGTGTCTGCTGATAGTCCTTATGTGTTCCTCCCCATGAGGAACATGAGGCTGAAGCTTTGCTTATACCAACTCACAGTCTGTAAGATTGTCTTTCAGAGCCATAAAATCTTGGCTGCCTGGAAGGGACTTCAGGGACCAGAAGGGAGGATGCAGTGTAGCTGATGTTTCTTCATAATGTGTCCCATGCTAGGAAATTATAGTGGAGAACATGTGGCTTTTACCTTTAGTTCAGGTTTGCTTATTTCTCACCGTTAGTCCATCTTTCTCAAAAGTCTTTAGTTGTTGATTTTTTTGTGAGATGGTTTCCCACAGGGAATCAAGACCTACTACAGAAAATGAAGCACAGTATTCAAGGCCCTGGAAAGCCAAATTGCCTCAGCATGGAGGGCCTTAGGGAGTGTTTCGCTTCTATGAGTCGGTTTGGGGGCTCTCCCTCTCAGTATCTTGAAGGAGAAAAGGCCTCCAATAAACCGGATTGCTTCAAAATGATGACCAGAACAAACCCTCCAACTCTCCTTCTTAGAGACCTTGACATCACAGCATCTGAAGGACTTACAATGATCCTTTCTGTGCATGCCCTTGTAAAGAGGGGCATGAATGCGCTGAAAGGCTGTTTAATGCTGCTTTGCCATACTACTCCTTTTGCAGGGACTTGGGTAAAACCAGGTACAAATCAGATACTTATCTCTTTCCTACTTTTTAAAATTGTTTTTCGTGTAGGACAATCTTTAGTGAGTCCTTCAAACTTCCTGTCTGTATCAAGGGAGGTTTTTTTCCCTCTCTCAACCAAAGAATCCGTTGAGGTTCACTTTATTTGAAAGATTTTGAATGGCAAGCTGCTATAAAAACATAAACCACTCATTTCAAAGTTGGCATCTTAGTAGATTTCAAAGCAAGTTTATTTGGACTGCTGCCTTTACCGGCAGGTCTGGTAATACTTGATGGTTAATACAGTGGAGGTCACACATTAGACTAGTGCCAAAGTTCCAAGCCACCACGTACTGAACCCTGCAGCAGTTTACTTGTAGGTTACTGTTACCCAAACTTTTACTTCTCTTTCAAGTATTTGAGAGAGACTTTGTCCCTAGGCTTTGTTATACATGTTTCTTAGCTGGCCCAGGTCTTCAGAGATTTGGTGCAGACTTCCTCAATGTATTTTTAATTGTGTTGATTGTCAATAAAACTTGAAAGTTGAGTTGCAGCATAGTAAGGTATTGTTTGCTAGGCTATGTTGGTCATCTTCCTGCTGGATTTCAAAGTAGCTCTTGCCATTTTGGAAGAAACAGAGAGGAAGTATATTGCAGGCAAAAGGTGATTAAAAAGTTTTATATAACCAGTATAACCATTGTTCTAGATTACGTTCTTTAGACAAAAAGCTGTCAGTTTGTCATTTGTCTTGACAAGTACACCAAAGCTGCTGATTAAAAGCAGCTGATTAAAAGCAGTAAGTAACAATTTTGCACTTCAACAACAAATTTCAAAATATCTCATCTTGGAGACGGAACTTGGCCTTTCTCTATATCTTAGCTGATGGACTGCTTGTTTCTAGCTATCTGTTGGAGTTATTTAGAAAGGCTAGCCTCAAATGACAGTAGAAAACATTCTTTATGAATTAAAGCTACCTACATTAGTGTGTGATACAGTCAGGATTGCATGGGGTTAATAGCAGTTCTGAGAACAGAGTTCCTGGCTATGTGTGAGACTCGTATCTGCATTGAACCTTTGATACAGTCAGAGTGCTGCATACCTGGTGTTTCTTGCTTTCAGTGATACATGGGTTTCTTTAATTTCTCTAGCTATTTTCTTACATAATTTTTTATGTAAGATAATTTTTTTGCTTACATACTCACCTTTTAAAGTTCATAAACAAAAGCTGTTTTAAACATGGGGGCACTAATGTTCCTCCATGTTCCTCTGGCATTGAGATTGCCATGGAAGCATATCAAGATCTACTTTACACACCCATCCTAGTGCCCAGCCAGGGCACAAAGAACTCACTAGTTATTATCCTGGAGCTGTGCAGGTGGTATCTCTCAGTCCCAGCAGTGTTAATCTCGCTCTGCGGACTGTAGTCCAGCTGTTAATCTGACAAGCTCCTTTTCTCCAGACACCACACAACATCAGCTGAATAAAGTGACGCATAAAGAGCATCTTCAGAACAAACTATCATTCATTCATCAAAGTGAGTGCAAAGATTAAAAAAAATGAGTTAACAGAATAAATAATTTTCTATGCATGTTTCCTTTACTAAAATTCACAGTGGTAGTAATAGCTGGCCTTACCTGTTTTCATAGCGTTCTTTGGCTGCTTGTCCCTCTGTCATGATGCTGCTATCTTGAATCCCTTGGAGTCGTGGAAAGAGTAAGCCAGGTCATCTTGTGGCAGCCAGGCAGGCTCAGGCATTATTATTTTATCCCTCTGAAGCTGTTGAACCCAGGAGCCTAATGTTTGACATTTTTTCATTTCCTGCTTGGTCCCTCTTAGCAGCTACTTTTTGATAGAAATCTGTAGTCAGGCAAGGTAAGTATTTCGGGTAGGAATGTTTAATCAGTGCTTTTAAAATGCTGATTAAATGATTAACATATTTTTTATGTGCACATCTCTCTCTCAACATTAAAGTCTCAGGCTTTCTGTGGTAGACTTCTTCTCTATTTCTGTTTGATACTTGGGCAAAGATCACAACTGGTAGTATGCTTTCTGTGTTAAGAGGTATTTTTTCATATCAGCCTGGAAGAGCTTATTTTTTTAGTGGATTTTTCTTTTTATAGTGTTGAAACATAGATGTGTTCAGATTAGTATTTAATAACCAAAATAATTTTGTTTCTGTTCTGTCATTGCTTTCTGAGGTTCTGTAGAATGTGTGCCAGTAAAAAAAGCTTTATTTTTCCACTGTATAAATATAAAGCCATTCAGACTAAACAGTAAGTCTTCATATCTTTCTTGATGTTATAAAACCATGTTTTCTCTTTATGTTTTCTTACAGACAAAGAACGAGGACAGCAGAGAGTATCTGTGGAATTAAACCCAAAGACTATGAATGGAGTAGAACAACATGAATCTCTTTGTTCATCAGTTCAAATCCAGTGTAACCTAGGCAGGCCAGAGTCAAAATCTTCCTCAGTTAAATCATCTAATGCTGCCACTCAACTTGAAGCAACGACAGATGATTCAGTCAAAAAAAGAGGTGAATTTGATCCCTGGTTGCTGTGTGCTGAGGTGATCGGACAGCTGGGTCCTCTAGAAAGAAAAAAGCGCATACGTGAGGAGGAGATGTCTTGGCAAGCGATAGCAGAATCATGTTCAGCGTAACAGGAATCAGCAGAACAATTTATGGGCTATTTAAAATTATATTAAATGAAATTTAAAATTACTAATTTGAATTAATGGTGCTGCTTTAACATTGATTTGGAGAATTAAGTTAAGCAGACATGTTTATATACTGAAAAGTATCACAGAAGGACTGTGAAAAGGTTGGATTTATGGTCTTTAGTGGGATAATCACTTCATCCTAATCTGGGCAAATAACATGTTGAACTGTTCCTGCTACCTCATTCAGAAAAGCCAAAACCAGCTTTCTGACTTTTGTGTCATTTTTGTTTTCTATTTTAGGGCCAAACATTGAAAAATCAGTAAAAGACTTGCAACGTTGCACTGTTTCTCTAACCAGATACCGTATGATGATCAAAGAGGAAGTGGATAATTCAGTGAAGAAGATCAAAGCTGCTTTTGCAGAATTACACAGCTGGTAGGTAAATCAGCTTGGAGGATCCATCAGCACCATGAGTAAAGAATCACAGAATCACTAGGTTGGAAAAGACTCACTGGATCATCGAGTCTAACCATTCCTATCAACCACTAAACCATGCCCCTGAGCATCTCATCCAGCCGTCATTTAAATACCTCCAGGGATGGTGACTCCACCACATCCCTGGGCAGCCTCTGCCAGTGCCCAATGATCCTTTCTGTGAAAAATTTTTTTCAGATGTCCAGTCTGAACCTCCCTTGGTGCAGCTTGAGGCCATTCCCCCTTGTCCTGTCCCCTGTCACCTGGGAGAAGAGGCCAGCACCCTCCTCTCTACAACCTCCTTTCTGGTAGTTGTAGAGAGCAATAAGGTCTCCCCTCAGCCTCCTCTCCTCAAGGCTAAACAACCCCAGTTCCCTCAGCCACTCCTCATAAGACTTATTCTCCAGCCCCCTCACCAGTTTTGTTGCTCTTCTCTTGGAGAGCCTCCCTTCCCTCCAGCAGATGGACGCTTCCACCCAGCTTAGTGTCATCCGCAAACTTACTTAGGGTGCATTTGATCCCCTCACCCAGGTCATTGAGAAAGGCATTGGACAGGGCTGGACCAAGCACTGAGCCCTGAGGAACTCCACTTGTAACTGGCCTCCAGCTGGAGTTAACTCCATTTACCACCACTCTCTGGCCTGGCCATCCAACCAGTTTTCAACCTAGGAGAGTATGCACCTGTCCAGGCCAGAGGCTGACAGTTTCTGAAGCAGAATGCTGTGAGAAACTCTGTCGAAGGCTTTACTGAAGTCCAAGAAGACTACATCCACAGCCTTTCCCTCGTCCAACCTCATCCAGTAGTCGGGTCACTTTGTTATAGAAGGCAATCAGGTTAGTTTGGCAAGACCTGCCTGTCATGAACGCAAAGAGGGGCTGATAAGGCCACAGGCATTGGTGGGAAAGAGTCACCTACACCCTCTTTCTTTGCAGCTCTTGGTTTCATCAAGAAAAACCCATGGGGTGCCTTTAAGTAACTTGTCACCTACTAGAAAGTAATATATGCCTAAGTTTATGTTTACGTACATACATAAGGTAAATGGGGACAAAACTACAGTTCTTTGCAAAGTCTCACTGCTTGTTTTTTTCTAAGTAATCCATCTTGATCTAATTATTTTGTATCAAGTTCAGTGGCAGCATATGTGAGGAAATGAAAGCTTCTCCAAAAATCCTGTCTATGGGGTTTTCTGAAGCCTTTTTTACCTTCTATGAATGTCTGCCTTCTATGCTTCTTTGATCTTATATTTTTTGGCAGCCAGTCTTTCACTGTCTCTTCATTTCCCATCATGTTTGCTTCTTGTCCTACCATTCTTCCATTCTTTTTTTTTTTCTTTCCCTCATAGTTTCTTATAACTTTCACATCCATCACTTCATTTAAAGTTCTCTTGTCTAGTTCAGTCTTTTTCCTTCTTCTTTTATCTCTTCCCTTTCCCTCCCCCCCATTATAATTCTGGTTATTGCAGATATTTGGCATATATATCTACACCCTTTGGAAATCTGTAGCGGAAATAATTGCTGTAGTAGCAAGTTGCATATTTTGTGAATGCTTGTCATAGCAAAATATTTTCTAGTTCTACTCAGCCTTTTCTTAAGCATAGGTGCTTTATAAAACCTGTGTATTATACAGTGTTGCAGTAAACATTCGGAAACATATTAAAAAGTAGAAGATTTGGTTACAAATCACAGAAGAGTACAGAAACCTTTCACCCTTAATTCATCCGCAATATTTGTGAGTATTTTTATGACCATGTCTCATGAAATTGCTGTAGTATTAGCACAGGTTTGTTATCTCTGGACTTGAGTGGTGTATTTATTGTCTTTAGTGATGCATCTAGAGGAACTTCAATGCCACTGGAGCTCCGCTTCTGAATGGGTAGGAAGTCCAAGTACTGCTGAGCTGGTTTTGTGGAAGATTCTGTTGCACTGAGCTGCCACTGTACTTCACTGTGTAGCAGAGAGTACATTCTGTCTATTCTGTCTCTGGACTCTGATGAACGTGGGCTGTGATCACCAGTTCTACTAAGCTTGTAAAATATCTATGCTTTCTGCTAAGAAGGCTCTGAGTAAATTCATAACTGGGTCTCATTCACTGTGTAGTTCTTACTCAGATTTTCTTGTAGCAGTGTTGAAAAGATATGTCACACATCAGATTTTGTTTACAGGCAGTCACAGTCAATTCAGTCTTTAAATAATAGTCGCTCTGGTCATGGAATAGACTTGGAAGTCTAGTTTGGATCTAAGAATGTGAGGGGAGGCGCTTTGTTAGTAAAGTCAGAACTGAAATTCTTTATTTTTCATGTTTTAGCTTGTAAAACACTACAGTGAATTGTGTAATGCTAGCATGTGTCACTTAATAGGTGAGCTTAATAGGAGAAAAGATTAAACAACTCCAAAAGAGTATGTAAATCCAAGTAGAATTAAAATTATGAAAAAGAGCCTGGAAAAAATTAGCCTTCAAATAGGCTTCATTTAATTTTACCTCCTACCAGCTTCAGTGCCTAAATTAATCGAGTGGATTCTGCCAGAAGCTCTAGAATGCAACAGATCTGTGCTCTGAATATTCAGGCCTCAAAAAGCAATTTCATGCACATAGCATAATGTTGCAAAAAGGAAAGTATATTGTCAGGACATGTTTATGGACATCTGAATGCTGGCTACATTGCCTTTAGCAGCTTATGAGCCTAATATTTATGTTTTTCTTCAAAGGAATGAAGAGAAAATCTGGTTTAAACAGTAAAATGTGTAGCTTAATACCTTTTTCACAAAAATTAAACCCCCTTTTGGGATGTTTCATATGACCTTAAACTCTGAAAAAGATGGGAAAAGCTGTCTTTAGTGCCTCACTTACAAAGAGCGTGCTGCCAGCTGCTGTAGATCCACTGGATCTGAGTAGAGGTCACAAGAACCAGTGATGCATATAGCTTCAGATCTCATACAGTCAACACATCATATTCCAGGGCTGAACAATTTAGCTTGTGTTATTTACATGACAGTTTTCTTGCTTCAGATTTGAACAAAGCCTCACTAGTGGTAGCAGGAGGATAAGATAAAATTAAGTGAGCACTCAGCCTCCTGCATATTTATCACCCTTCTTGAGCATGGGAATTTCAGTGTGACACAGTCAGGTTGTCTATCAAGGGAAACTGAAGCAATTCAACTAAATTTTTGCTCCGAGAATGCTATGGCAAAGAGCAAGGGCATGACAATATCATCTGGTCTCCTTTGGACAGTGATCCCAAAGCCTTCTGCAAGTTCTTCTTCCAGTTGCTGCTGGAGTGTGGGCTGGTTGAGATACACAAGAGATGAACATACAACAGCAACTAAGTGTTGTCTGTGGGCAGAACTTCAGGGAATACTTGATCGGGCTCAATACCATAACCTAGATGGGAGCTTAACTGGTTCCTATTAGACACAGTTGTCACTATCTAAGGAGTTTTAGTGAAGCTAGATGAAGTTAGAAACTTTAATCTTGCATTGCACCTTAATGCTGGAACACACTGCTTTCTGTTGTCTCTCTTGTGTTCGTTTTTCTTCCTTTGGCAATACGATAAAAGACCCTTGTTCTGTCATCCATTTTTGTGTTTACTGTGAAAGTTAGAGTCAAAATGGCATTTAAAGAATCTTTTGGACTTTCTAATAATCTTTTTTTTTCTTTCATCTTTTCATGTTTTTACCAGTCACAGAAAGGATTAACTACAAAGATAACATTGTATCTCTTCCTCCTACCTCCAGATAACATACAAAGCCATTATTACAGAGATAAAAGAATAGTACGTGTGGCCTAATATGTCCTGGAAGCTTCAGCAGAAAGATTCACAAGAACTCCTCCTTTTAGCAGCAGAAACTGTTGAGTGATAGTTGCCAGTGAAGTCTACGTCTCTGTCTGACTCAGTATTTCAAAGCTCGACCTAACTAATGAGGGGAAGTTACTCCTGACCACACTCAGGCTATGCTGCTATTTAAAAAGTTACCTATCTGGCAAAACACTGCATACTGCCCTTCCACGATCTAAAGAAGGAGGGGAATGGAGCAGGTGTGCTATAAACACTAATAAATGCTTGAGGGAGGAGGGAGGAACAGTGCTTGCTTCCAAATTTAACTTTCTAATGAAATGGGGCCAAAAAACAATCCCAGAAAGATGTTTATTTAAAAACACTGCAGTGGGCTCACTTTCTTAATGAGCCTCCCAGGAGTTCCTGCCAGATGGAGTAATTCTCTGCTTGTTCAGAGCAGATGATAATAACTTGCCTTTATACAGCGCTTTTCGCGCCACAAGACACCAGAGCATTTTACAGGCCATGGGCTGGACCATGCAGGGTATTTTGCCCTTCTCTGTGAAAAGTTTTGCAGTTTCATGTGGATTGTGCTCCTGCTGTGACCTAGCACTCTCACCACTACAAGGGTGGTGTTTCTCAGGCTGATATGTGCACCTGAAAGTTACGAGGAAGAGCCTTCTAACAGTATTGCCAAACCTCATCATGGCATCCAGCTTTGGTGTGTGGTTGTCAGGAATACCTTTGTGTGAGTGAGAACAGAAGCTGCTCCACTTATTGTTTTGGTGTAAAACACGTCAGACCATAGCCACATCTCACAGTAATGTAGGACAAGGAAAAGAAGAACACCAGTAGTGCTGCAGAGCTGCAGAGGAAGGCCAGGAAAAGCTAGATGAACTACCCTCTCACTAGAGTGCACCTGGGACATTTGTTGCCAAGGTTAAAACCCATATGCTCTAATTCTCACTTTTCCACCAAGAGACTGAATCTTGGGTATAAAAAGAGAGCCCCAGGAAATCTGAGTGAAGTGTGTAGAGCACAAAAGAAGCCACAGTTCCTCATAACACCTCTTGCCAGAAAATCATTTTCACATATTGGGCATCTGCACAGTCGTATGGAGAACTAAAAGGAAACATCTGCTACTTGCCCATACTGTCTGCTTCCAGCCACGGATGGAAAATAATCTGTAGAAAATAGTAAGGGTCAGGTTTAATCATGCTGCACACAGAACTAAACCAAAGAAAGACAAGCCTCCTCTACTCCTGTGCTCTTTGCATCCTAAACACGTTTGTATCACCAATGCTTTATAAAGAGCTTGAAAACCAACATATTTAATGATTTTTTGAGTGAACAAAAAGCATCGAAATCTCCACTGTAGACTGGATAAAAATTTGAATCTGACATAATTTCACAAAAATTGAGTTTGGCAATGCCAACAATTTAAAAATATGTTAAAATACATTCTGGGAACAGCTAGGAATATTTGCATATTTGGGGGAGATAAAGCAATTTTTCTATCATTTTCTAAGTTAAACTCAAAGTAGAGGAGTGGTCGAATGAGGGAAAAAGCCATTTAAATGAATATGGTCTGTACTAACTCAGTGCTGGGTGATGAGCAGCACTGCCAGTGCTCTCTGTTGAAGAGCAGTCAGTGAACAGAGTCATCCGCTTTCTGGGACCTCTACTTGGCAAACTGTGAAGATGATGGCTTTCTGTTTGTAGTGCAGAGTCAGTGGCACCAGAGGAAAAATTGCCTGTCTGTGTTAGCACTGTGGTAGTTTAGAGCATGGGAAGATGGCTGGGAAGGCCAGGACTGGTATTGCTTTATACTGAACAGAGTTCCTGTGCCATTTCTCTCTGCATTTCCAGGCAGTCCTCATTAGCTTTCTGTCCGTGTCTGTCTGCCAGACAACCTTTGGTAGTCCTTATGCCTCTGAAGCACAGATTTTCAAATCCTCTTGCAGTTTGTTCTGATACTTGTTTCTCTATCAGCCACACAACCTGGTCCATAACTTCGCCAGTGCTGAGAAGGAAAAAACGGTCTCCCAAGCATGGGGGAGAGGATTAGATTCCAATCTGATACAAAATGCCCACATTCTGGCCCCTTTGTTTTTTATAGGTACTTGCTTCATCTCCATGTTTTTTACTAAGCTTGCAAAGACTGATTATGGGGTTGAAATCCAAAGGTGGATTACACTGTCTCTTGAACTATTGTTCATACTTTATCACCCTGCATCTCCCCTCTTCCCTCCCAGTCATTCAGAGGTGTGTTTGTCATCACGAACCCCAAAACAGGGACCACAGTCTTCTGCCTTGGCAGAGGGTGTTTAGGCTAAATTCATTGACCAGGAAGAGGACACTGATCCGACTACTTGGATATTTCAGTAGTTGGATCAGAACTGAGACTCAAATGAGAAAAAAATACTTGACAAATTTATGTAAAAACATGCAGGGTGCTAACAAGCCATGGTACAACTCTTCCTCACCTCCTCATTGAAATTGCTGAATCTTGAGGTGATGCTTTCATTTCCAAATAAATAAAATGTAGAAGTGTTCTCTCAGGAAAATGTTTTCCATGTCAGTTTTCAGCTTAAACAAGTTTTTATGATGAGGGCATATGTTTCTAATTGTTTGTAAACAGATCTTAAAAGAAAAATGCAAATAGAACTTTAATTATGATGTCTTTACCAGGCTACACCATGCTAGCTGGCTGCTAAAGAGAACAGTATTAACAAAGGTAGATTAAGTCTAACGGCGGGTAAACTTGAATAGCTAAAAATCTTCAGGCATTTTTACTTTTACTAGATGGTATGCTGCAGAGGGAAGGATTTCAGTGAAATTTATTTATTTTGTCTTTGGTTTATCTGTTTATTGTCAGACTGTATTTGAGGTCAGAATGAAAATCATGTAATCTGGTTTGCCGTGTAAATGTGCAAATGCTAGTACAGTGATCAAATAACAACCTTCAACTGTTCTAATAGTAGAAGAATATAGTTTACTGAGCTTTTGCAAAATATGTAATGTAACACAGCTTTTCCTACAGGTTTATTAATAGAAAGAAAACCTGAAGTATCATTTTTCCAATTACAAAATAGTCTGGCAATTCAATAATCCCATGTAGTTTGTCATCACCCGTTACAGGTGATTGGGCTCTATATTTATATTCTAATCACATCATTCTAGTTCCTTGTGCTGAAAGTTTGACAGAGGCAGTTTTGGGTTTTGGATTGAAGTGGGCTATTCTTTTGCCATTCACAGTTGGCTCAGAAATTCTTATCAGCTGTCTTTTCACCCTACCTGTGGGTCAAATGTGTTCATGCCAGCAGGGAAATGTGCACATGAAATGAGGCATAATGCTTAACGACAATGGCTGCGCTTATCAGGACTATCCCGTGAATTTGCATGTAGTCTCAGCTCAGATATAGCAGAGACAGTGACAACACTAATGTCACTCGGACTTGCTTGAGTTTGTCAGCAGATTGTTAACCAGCGCAACTTTCTGGAGCTGCTGGTGTCTGTTCCAAAGCCCACTGACAGACCAAAGTCACTGGGGAATGGTGTGTCATATTTTTTTGAAGACTAAGCAGTGTCTCACAACTCCAGCAGTGTCCCACAACTAGATCTTTTCCTCATAAAAAAGGCCTCAAATTGTACCTTAGAATTCCAGCATTTCACCTGCTGATCCAGACCTCAGAGGGTGCCCTTGGAAAAATAGCTCTTTCCCCCTCCCAGATGAAGAGCCCTGCTGCAGTCATTCAAAATGACACAGCTGACTGTGTCTTACTCAGTCTCCAAAACATTTGTTCTCAAACTGTGCACAAAGCTGCTTCAGGGGAGAGTGAAGCTTATTAAACACCTCAAGGAGAAAATTGGCATTTTGGGGGGTTTAACAGGGTTTTGAAAGGACTCATTTGAATTACACTCTTAACAGTAACCTCTGTGCCATGCAGCTGTGGCTTATCTTTGTGAGTTGTGTCAGCATGTTTGCCTCCGTGTCAGCTTGGTCTTTTTATTTCCCCGTCTCTTCAGGCACAATAGGTTTATCATAATGCCTAGAAGAGGCAGAAGGAAAGAGAAGATTCTGGTCGTCTGGAACCCTTCTGATTCTCATCAGTAAAGCTATAAATCAGCCAGCCTGGCAATCTGAAGCAGCTTTTCTGAAGAGGCACTAATAACTTTAATCATTTTAGTGGGATTTTGAGGTATTGCAGCTGACTGGAAGTATCTTTTCTTTTTCACTGTGCAAGCACTAAATTGCATGCAGTAAACTAGAAGAAGATTAATTTGTTTCCACTAATGTCAGAACAAATTCAGAATTTGTATGGAACTGTGAAATGAGGCAGCTGTCAGCATAATTTACCCCATCATTGCTGTGCCGTCAGCTCTTTGCAGTTTGGCATTTGTAGCTCTTTTCCAATTGTATACTAGTGTGAATTCTGCCAGCCTGCTGAAGTCCAAGGCACAAATAATGTCCATTCTATCAGGAAGAGGGCACTTCTGCTCTTACCTTCAGAATTGCTTAAGCAAAATGAATCCTGAAGAGCTGCTGTCTCTCCTGCTGCATCTCGTATCTATACAGCACAAGCACTGGCTGTGTCCTGGCCCTATTTGCATGTCCTCTGTGTTAAGTGTCTACCTTGCTGTGTTCCTTCAACAAGATTATCTCCTTCCTGAATGCCACCTCAAAATTTCATCTGGATATTAAAATTAAACAGTGCTGAATCCTCTGCTGCAAATTACAGATATTCACCTGTGGTGAACAATGAGATGATGCTGATAGCTAGAGTTTGGTACCCAGACCCTGATCCTGAAAAAGTGAGGGGTAAGAGAAGAACAGAATCAGTCTTTCAGAGGAGAGATGTTGCAAAGGGAGACAGAAAAGAAAGGGGTAGTAGCCTTACACTGTTCTGAAACAGCTTCAGCATCAGTCGTGGACCATGACTCGGTTGATTCAGATCTGTCCTTGAGCCTGGTCAATAGGAGAAGGCATTTGACTCCCATTATTTTATCCAGTGAGTATTACAGATGTATCACAAAAAAACATGAACACTTGTAGCAGAAGTGGCAAATGCTACTGCAGCAGGGGATCTATGGACTGATGATGAGAGCATGGATTCGGTTACATGCAGAGAGGAAAATGGTGGTGCTGAATTGTATGTTTGTCACAGGAGTCTCAAATAGTATGTGAGGTCCAACACAAAAAAACCAAGACTAACTCTATAGCTGAGGAATCAAGAGTGGGAGGGTTGAAACACAGCGGTGGTTATTGAACATGTTCTAACCTGTCACAGTGAGACAAGGCTCAGTTCTGTTGCTTCACTCGGTATGAGTGGACACGTGTTCAAACAGGCGTTTTCTTACCCTTGGCCAGAAAATGTCGATGTGCGCCAGCCCACAATGCTTTGTCTGTGAAGCAGTGTTTAGCAAATAACATCACTGTGCTTGAGCATCAACCCTGTTCACCACACCTGGCTCCCTGCAATTTCCTCCTCTTCTCAAAGATCAAGTGGGTGCTCAAAGAAACCCATTTTTTGTCAGTAGAAGATGTGAGAGCAAAAGTGACAGACACCCTCAAAAGCCTTTCAGAATATGATCTGTGGAATTTGTTTGAACGTTGGCAGCATTGTATTCAAGCTATGTGCAATTCAGAAAGGAACTATTTTGAAAGTGATCATGCTGGATTTTCTTAATTTATTAAATAAGGAGTTACAGACACTTTCTTGGTGTGGGAAGAGGGGGCATGTTGGACCTCGTATGGAATATATTTAATATGAAATGTACTCAAATGCTGATGCTCGAGGGAATGGGAAGGGATGACTGAAGCCTGATAGAATGTTAGTGCTGGGAGTAATCATAAAAAATTGATAAGGGTATGACCTCTCCAAAACTTAGCTGAAGAATCACATTTATGATTTTAATCCTGGTCCCTAACATCTATAGAAGATTCAGGAGAAACAGCATAACTAGAGAGGAAGGAGTTAGCAGAACATTTTCCCCAAGATGTCTTTAGATCTGAAATGCATTCTGTTCCTTGCTTTGCTAGAGCCTAAACCTAGTGATATGTGAGTGTGCAGGAAGTTCCTCTTGTAGCGGGTATCCAGTTCTCTGCAGCACAGCAATGACTGCAGGCTGTGCACTGGAGTGTACCAGCTTGATGTAAGGTTTTGCTGTAAAGTGGACACTAAGAAGCACTGAAAGCAGATGCATACTCAGGAGGCATTGCTGAGCTGAGCTTTGAGCACTTCTCAATAATACTAGCACTGTAATCTGATCATGATCATCCTACTGAGGCTGAGTAGGACATTGTTCCAGAAAATACATTAAAATCAGTTAAGCTTCTCATGAGTTAAGAAGCTGTTCAGCTTAAGTGGCTCTCTGAGTTTCATGTGAAAACAGTGGGATCTTAGCAGGAAGAAGAGGCAAAATTTGATCCACTGATGTTTTCCATGGTGTTCTTGTCCTTTTTCCATGTGGGTCCATTAGCATTTAGTTTTGCTTTTGTATTTGCTCTATCTTTCATCTTTTTTTTTCCAACCTAGATTTCCAGCTCTCTCTCTGTATTTTTTGTTTGTTTATAACTTTGCCAGTTCTTCATGGAGGAGCCTGTTTTGTACTGAAGTGCTCTATGTGACTAGAAAGGAATCAAGTTGATTCTTACTCTGTTTCCTTAATAATTAACCTTACATGAACTAAGAACAAATTTAGCATTTCCTAGTGTTAGTTGGCCTGTGGCAGTCTTAAAAAAACATTAACTTCCCCCATTCTATGACATATGGTAGTTCATGATTTCCAAGCTGCAAAATATGGCTGTAAACTTCCAGATGAGAATTAATACATTCCTTTCCTTTGTCAAAAAAAAGAGTCCATCCATGTCCTCAGTGGCTATAAGTTAGTACAGCTGCATCATCTTCAGGAAAGTTTATCACATTAGCTATTCACATATTGACAAAGGCATCAGACACTTTTTCTCATTTTATTCTTTAGTTTTCCTTATGTTAGCTTGTAGCTACAAGGGAAGTACTGAAGTGGTTGTTCTCCATCAAATTTAGACATAATGAAAAAATTCTTCACCATGAGGGCAGTGAGGCACTGGCCCAGGTTGCCCAGGGAAGCTGTGGCTGCCCCATCCCTGGAGGTGTTCAAGGCCAGGTTGGATGGGGCCTTGGGCAGCCTGGTCTGGTGGGAGGTGTCCCTGCCCATGGCAGGGGGTTGGAACTGGGTGATCTTTAAGGTCCCTTTCAAGCCAGAACATTCTATGATTCTGTGATTTATCAGAGTCCTGGCCTCTACTACATTCAAACACTTCCCTCAAACGCTTTCCTGAAGTGTTCATCAGAGACCATGCTAAACCATTAGGAGTGGGAAGTTGTCTGGTAACAGATGACATATGTAGGACTGCTATGGCCTGGTTCTCATTCTCATATTAAAAGTGTTTTTATTTGGCGTCAAAATGAAATCTTAGGGGCCAAGCAGTTTAGCAAGGATCTGTTATTGGAGTGGGGAGAGGACAGTCGTGGAATGAACAGGCCTAACACAAAGTTCTCATGAGCTCTGCTGTTGTGAGCTGGTTATTTGAATGTTTTTTCCAGCCAAAAGTTTGTGTTTATATAACCTATGTAGTACACTAGAGAGGAACTTTTGTAACACAGATGGCAAAAGCAAAAATGTGCAGTCTTTTAAATTGAGGGGAAAATACTAAAGACCATTAAAATCTCTTTTTTTCTGTGTAGGGTAGAAACAGGTGAGAGCTTACAAGATTCATTTCAGCCACCTGCTCTGAAAGCTGAGGAAGTTTATGATACCATGTAGTTACAAAAGCTGATTGAAAATAGATTAATTCTGAAAAGCTATCTCTATTTAGATTAGCAAGCTGGAATCATCATCTGCCTATTTGGAGTCCAAGCTTAATGCTTATGCCTGGAGAATATTGA
Source organism: Cuculus canorus (assembly GCF_017976375.1). Classification (NCBI taxonomy): domain Eukaryota; kingdom Metazoa; phylum Chordata; class Aves; order Cuculiformes; family Cuculidae; genus Cuculus; species Cuculus canorus. The sequence goes on along the minus strand of NC_071406.1, from coordinate 30,088,518 downwards.
GGGCCAACTGGAAGAAGTGTGTCCTTTCATTGTGAGAGTATGTCTCTTTACTGAATTGCTCTCCTGTAAAGCCCCCTGCTAGTTTATTACCTCTGGTGTGTAGCTCACACTAAATTGATCTGGCAGGCCAAAACCAGTAATTTTAGTCTTGTTTACATTATGAAGCGGAAAAACGTGTTACATTGCAGTTCTGTTGTCTTGCTGCGTCCTTTGCCATCAGCCGGCTTGCCTTTGTCCCACTTGTTGGTTGTTGGAAGGCAGTAGCCTCTCCTCCTCTAAAGGCGGCATGGTTGGTTGATAAAACCCAGCGCAGGACGCTGTGGAGCTTCTGTTGCAAACGTCCTGTATGAGCCTGGTTAATTTATGAGAAGATTTCAAGCAAGGCTACAGGGCACTTGAACATGTGCTAAATGGTAGATTTCTCATTGAATCAGCTGTAAATCTGCTGCCTGCTCCCTAATCTTTTCTTGGTTTAGGTGACAACCTTTCGGTCCCTTTGTAAGTCTTCAGTCTTTGATTGCTGCCCACTGAACTCTGTAGGATCTTTCGTTTCTTGCTTAAGGGCATTCTAGACAAATGGTTTGTTCTTGAGTTTTCTGTAATGTCTTCCTTCTGATGGAAGCTAGTTCACGTGTAACTCAGGATCTTCCCTGGGTACAAAAGCTTACGTTCAAGGATGATTTTACTGAAAGATTTGAGAACTCCACTCTTCCCTTGAGCCACACGTCTGGATGTACTCCTGGTATTTGGCCTAGTTTTTGCTATTTCCCCCCCCCAGCTGCTTGTGTTTACTCACTTATGCAAACATAAACATCAACATTGGTGGTGTTTATTGAACATGTACATGACTGAGAATAATCTAGTGAGGAGAAGGTGGAGTGACGCCCTGGAGCACTATCCACTGGAGAGCGTTCTTCAGTGAGTTACTTCACTGAGCGACATCGCTGTGTTGATGATGTGAACAGTTTACCAGACAAACTGCTCTTGGTACACCAAACTGATCAGTTTGCAGTTTAGCAACTGAAAGCTCTGTCACGGACTGCACACCAGAGATTTGTGGAAGGAGAGGCGCACAAGACCTTTAGGAAGGCCAGGTAAAAGTGGAACCACAGCTTTCAGTCCTGGAGGGAATTTGGGGGAAGTAAGCTGACCTCTGCTATGGAGACACATTGATGCTTGTTTACATCACAAACCATTTTCTTGTTTACCCCGACATATTTGCAATAATACCTCTGTTTAAAGAACAGAAGGACCTCTTTCCACATGGCTTTAATTCTGTTTTACTCCTGATACTGCACTGAGAGCTAAGCTGTATTAACCTAGGTAGCAGCAATGATATACCTGGCTTAATTAGAACAGAGGCTGTTTAGTCATTTGATGGCTGCTGTGCCCAAGATGTGCTGGAGAGGTAAGTCAGAGTGCAGACACGTGGACAGGCCAGTGAGGTGTTTGTGCAAAGCAGGATACATTGATTATCGCTCACTTTTTTTGTAGTCAGTTTGCCTAGCCATTTCTTCAGCTTCCATTTTTTTTAAGTCTTATTCATTTCAAAACTTCCCATAACTAAGGTCTGAAGTATTTGTGTAGTTACAGCTTTGGATTTTAATGGAGTTCTAGCGTGGATTAAATTGTGGTTTTTTTCTTTCTTTTTTTCCTTTTTTAGTGTCGTAGACAAAGAAGTGTCATTAATGGCAGAAATTGGTAAAGTTAAAGAAGAAGCCAGTAAGTAAAAGAATACGCAGGGAACTGTTGGAATAGTTACGGAAACATCTGTTTTGTTTGGCAGAAAATGATGCAGTACATAAATTTGGTTAGCAGCGTTCCAGCATCTTTCATTGTATACACATAAAATTGAGTGAGTCTTTGATGTTCCAGGATAGTTTCTGTATAGTTTTTATCTATAATGTTTGCATCAAAATTTAAATATTATGAAATAAGGGTAAATCAAAAGTTCACATGAAGTTAGGTTTAAATTGTTTCTTCCTTCTGCTTACATATCAGAGCTTTATGACCACTCTTTTTTCTTATTTCTGTGGTTTTTTGATTACTTCATTTCCATTTCTTAATCACTGTTTGCTTGCTTATATTGTATATGTGAGTTAGAATACTGGAAATTACGTGAGGAGCAGGTTATTGCATGGCCTTGCGTAACTTTAAGGCATAGTGGTCAAGCTTATGAATTAGAACGGTAAAAAAACAGCTGTTTACTAGAATCTGTTTTCTTAATAACCTGTGAGAGTTGATCTGATTCCAGGCTTTCAGGATGTCTCTGGGTTTTGTGTAGGTAAGGTGTATATATTCTGAGAAGAAAGGGCAAGATTAGGAGTCCACAATGTCTGTGTTATACCCTATCTGAGATACAGTATTCATGGCTCGGTAGTCAAAGGGATCAGTTTCAACAGTGAGCACTAACCAAGAAACTGAAGAATAACCGAAGTATTGTTAGAATAATACTTTACCTGCTAGATGAAAATATCGTTGCTATGTATACATCCAATCCTTTTATTGATTTGAAAATTTAAAATCCTTCCAAGGAGGATCAAAAATGTGTGTAACATTCTTGAATGCTTCATTTGCATTTAGAACGCTCACAAATGTAAACTGGTTAGATTTTTATTTTAAAATATACTCTAAATCCTCTGTTGCTAGCTAAGGCTTTTGCAGTTGTTTGTGTGTGGGAAGTAAAACATATGAGTTATTACAGCAAAGACTGGCATTAGTTTGTGTTTGGAATTTTGTATGCTAATTTTTCTAGTACTAACGTGAAATAGATGTGAATTGGGAGTTCTCTGTTGTTCTGGGAAGGAGTTGTGATGGATGGAAATGTATCGGCAGCTTTTTGGTTACTTGCAGAGACCCAATAGCCATAATCAGTCATAGGGCATGCACTCACTCCCAGGAAAGCTGATGGTAAAATTCCCACTGATATCAGCGGACGTGGATCTAAGCCCTAACAGCATAAACAAAAAGAACATTCTGAAAATCCAACATGCAGGGCTGGTGGTATCATAGGGCCCCTTCATTAATCTTGGCCAGGCACAGTAGTAATTTGTGTGGAAGGTAATCCTACCTCTTATCTACAGGCATGCAAAGCACTGCATTTGCATGTGCAGGTTCTATTTCCCTGCTCTATGCCAACTCCACATATGGTTTCTGCTGTCTTTTAAGTCTATTGTACGTTTGTGAAATGCTTCAGAACTTTATGCAAAAATTTGTTATAGGACTGTAACATGCTAACCAAGATTTACATTATTATTTATTTTCACATCTCTTTGCTGCACTGGAGGACTTTTTTACAGTGGGTAATTTTACTCTTACTGTCAATACTGGGAAAATTTCCAAATATGATCATTTCAGGGTTTTTTTTAAATGGGTATTTGGCTGGCATTTCATGTGCAGATAAGTGCCAGTATGAGATGGGATCATATGGTTTGGGCAGTCACTTCTGCAAAGGGGATGCTGACCTTAGGGAGAAACAATATTAGCATTACCTAGAATAAGAAATAACGCAGAACTATTGGACAAAGAGAAACAGCCGGTAAACTGTTCATTTAATCTGATAAAGGTTTCTCAGACTTGTAGACTGCTTTCCACAGAAAGGAAATTAAAAGATCAGCTAGAGAGAGAGTTACACACCTGTTGTTAGCCTAAGTAATGACATAGGCACAGCTATACCTACAGGGCCAAAGGAACTGTAGCCACTCTCTGCCTTGCCTGCCTGTGTGACGCACACTCGTCCGTCGTATGATTTCATTGCTCCCACACAGCTGTACAGCTGCAGCTCAGTCTCCCCGTGCCTTCTGGACCGTGCTGCACTTGGTGAAGCACTGGCACAGGTTGCCCAGAGAGGTGGTAGAAGCCCTATCTCTGGAAACATTCAAGGTCAGCTAGGTCGGGGCTATGAGCAACCTGGTCTGAATGAAGATGTCCCTGCTTATAGCAGGGGGTTGGAACAGATGATCTTTAAAGGTCCCTTCCAACCCAAACCATTCTATGATACTTTCAAAAGAAGGTGCCATTTGATTAAGTAAATTAGAGTGTGTTGAGAAACAAATTCTCTATGAAATATCTTTGATTCTGGCCTAGACAATAACATTACAAAATATGAGCTGATTAGGTGACTTGCCACGTCCACTCTGGAAATTTGTGGCAAAAGAAGGCAAAGAAGCCAAAGTCTCCACAGCTTTAATAGAATCTGTGGCCTTAGGATAGTTTGCAATAACTACCACTCACCCTGTCTGTTAGACATAAGCTCTAGACGAAAGACTATGATTGTTACTACTCTACATTTCCTCTCCGCCATAAGTGCTGACCCACCAGCCAGTTAATGAGGTGTTGTACATTGAGTCACCATATAGCTCTTTGGATTTGCATATATTTAATTTTCTGCCAAAATTGTAATGTCATATTATACTGCATGTAAGTGGACATGTGGTTCATGGTTAATCATTTCCTATAAGAATGTAAATATTAACCCCTTCCTTATATAAAGTATACAAGACAGGCAGTAGTGCATATTTTGTATTTTTTCATAAAGACTGTTGGCTTTTATATTATTGCTTTGCTGTAGAAATGGCAACTGTGTAAATTCTGTGCTTGAAAGCAAAATTGCAGTGCCTGTGATTTAACGTAAATGATATATACACAGGATTTTTTTCAGAGGAACTGAAATTCCCCTGTGTAAATAAAATATAGTATGTCTTCAGAAGCAGGCTGCTGGCTTAATGTAATGCTCCTTTCTGTGTCTCCAGGGAAGGTCCCCTGATGTTGTGCTTAAAAATAAAGCACTGGAAAACTCAAAACAACATGCCCTCTGCCCCTGTTTCTCTAAATGTTGAAGGATTAGATTCACTTTGGTTTTTTGACAGCTATCCCATTTCCAGCTCTTTTTCAACATCAGGCAGTTCAGTTAAATATGATGATTAACTGAATCTGTGCAAGCAGCATGTTGGAAGTCCAGCGGAAGTCGGATGTTTGAGATGTGTGTGTTTGGGCATTAACACTGTGCGTCACATATGAGACAAAGAGTAATGAATTACAGAGCAATTTATCTTCCTAGCATTATTTATTGACTATTTGTATTTGGCAGTGGAAATCCTGACTGCTCGTCAGAAGAAAGCTGAGGAGCTGAAGAGACTGACGAACCTAGCCAGTCAGATGGCTGAAGCACAACTGTCTGAACTCAGGGCTGAAATTAAGGTCAGGCATTTACTTCTAATTGGACATTTTAGCTGTTTGCATAAATGCCAAGCAAGAGCTGTCATGCTACCATACCCAGGCTGTTCATTCCTGCTGTGGGCCAAAGATTAACTAGCTTTTCACGGGGAAATCATACCTTCTTAAAGCATTCTAATACCTCTGAACAGTGTACGGGTACTATCAGAGAAGTGTAAGCTGTCTCCTCATAAGTGGAGCAGTGGGGAGTTCTGCTGTTTGTGTATCGTTTATCAGACCCAGTTAACAAGTAAACCTGATAGTTTCAGGTTCAGTGATCAAAAACATATACTCCTGTGAAATGACCCACTTCCAAGTGTGGGAGTGATACACCAATCATTGGGCTGAGAGACGTGTAATTTGGGTAAGGATGGGAAAATACTTGGTTCTGCATAGAGATCCTATGTACAGGGCAGGGTCAAGAGTTTGCAGACCCTCAAAGGGAACTTAAGTATTGATATGTAAGTATCCATATAGTCTTTTTCTCAGAATGCAAATAACTGTTAACTTGTTGTCTGTATTTTTGCAGCACTTTGTGAGTGAAAGGAAATACGATGAAGAGCTGGGCAGATCTGCACAATTTTCCTGTGATACAGAACAGCTGAAGACCCAAATTCAGCTCTTTGGAGAAAGTAAGTGCTGGTGATTTCTCACAGCGAGGTTTTCAAAACATAGCATTCCACAGAATGTGCTGGCAGAAATAATGGCATGTGTACTGCCTGTGTGTGCAGCAGGCCTAACATGAATGGTATATCTGGATGCAGCAGGCTTGCCGAACACAAACATGTCAGCTTTACAGTATGCAACACATTAGATACACTGTACGTGTGCTGCACAGTCCCATCTGCACATGCAGCGTGCCCTCTTTGTCAGAGATTTACGGTTATTACTCAGATCAGTTGGAGTTTTCCATCTAAACAGGATTTCCAAGTGGAAATAAAAGTCAGCTCTGAGGAACACTCAGATTCAGTGATTTATGAATGACTAGTAAATCGGAAGCTCCTCTGTGTGAACATAATGTTATGAGACCAATTCAGAAGTCTCCTGCTGGGAAGTAATTCCCCAGCTCTATAGCACAGGCTTTCCCAAGAGCTAAAAGTAGTCCCAAATGTTCCTGCTTCCAAGTAACCTGCCATTTTAATTAGAAATTCACGTTCATTTTGTGATCCTAGTATCGTGTCCCTGTTGCAAAATATGAGATAGCCTATTTCTGATCTTTGTGGTGCTTTTTTCCCCCCCAAAAAAGTAAATGCTAAAATATTTTTACCCTAAACACTAGCCTGTCCCATTATATCTGGAAAGTAGCATCACTCAGGAAATACTTGTTAATGCAGTACTGAACTAGTGCATCTTAGTGGAAAGAAAATTTTGGGAAGAATAATAATTATTGTTTTCAAATAGTTACTAGAAATAGAAAAAAGAAAAAGCATCACAATCTGCCAGTACGGTGTGTTGAGTGCACAGCTAAAGCACTGATTCCTTTGAGGTGTAACCAGTTTACTTCATGAGAATTGCCTTTGCAGAACACTTTAAGATCCATCTAACCCTGTATCCTGTCTCTCATTGAAGCCAAGCCAGGGTGTTTCAAAGGCAGGCATAAGCTTCCCACTAAAGCATGTAATTGTTAACAGTTCCCTCATAGACCTCGTCTCATACCCTGAAGCTTAAGAGACTGAAAATTCTGTGGAGACTATCCTGACTAACTGGAACCACAGGTGGTCTTGATATAACCATAGTCTATTTTTTTTTTAAGTCATTGAACTAATTTCCTAAATAACCTTCAGCTGCAGTTAATTCTGCGGGTTAATTATTTATACCACATTTCAGTAAAGCATTATGCTTCAGCATATTTTGATGCACACCTATTGAAATCAGATTAGTGAAGTCAAAAGAACAGCTGTTAGGAGGGAAGCAGTGCCGTCTTAGAAACGACTGATAGGCACTGGTCGTCTGAAGAACTGCACTGGTCGTCTGAAGAACTTAGCTCTGAGTTGCCCTCAGTGACCTTAGACGAGTAACTCGTGTTGTTGGCGTATCTTTGATAAGTGCTTTTCAGTGCAAAAGATGTTCCTGTTTGGAGCATCTCACAATGAGGCCTTGGAGCTAGGAGCTGCAAATACCCTTCAAACAGAGATGATACCAGGCCTATGGCTAAGAACAGCCACTGTTGAGGGCTTAACAAGAGCAATAACCAAACCCACAGAGTTTGTGCAAAGGAAGGCATGTTCTCACATGAGAAGTGAGTGGGCAGCATATGCACACAGGAAACCAAAAAATAATTGGACTGACATATGTATATATATCCAGAATGCCCAGTGGTGGGTTGTACTCCTTCCTTGCACATCACTTTGTTAAAAACTCATTTTATGACAAACACCTGGATTTTTATGTGGGCTTGCATGTGCAGCAGTCTGTTTTAAGCAAGAGAGAGCAGTAGAATTCAGTGACAGCCAGCCTCACTGAGCATGGGACAGAAAATTCAGTTTGTTGGGCTGATCTTTGCATTGTTTTTCTAAAGAGGACACCTAGTGGGAGAAATAGCTGATGTCAGTCTAAGTGAATAAGCCTCAAAAACCCTAACAGATGATGCTCAGTTGCTAAAATTATTCCACATTTTCTTTCTCTGTACTAAAAGTAGAAAAATAGAAGTATCTCTTAGATAAAACAACAGGTGTCTCACTGAAGTGAGCCTCTTCTTTGTCATCTGTACCAGAGGGAAACAGGACAATTCCGTAATGGAGAAAAATAAAACACCAAATTAAGATCAAGAAATTTACTTCAATAGGCTCAGAGTCCTCTTTAAGGAGGACTGCTTAAGGGCCATTGTACAGAGTCAGGTAGCTTGAAGAGCTTGTAGAAACACAGAGAGGTAGGAGTCAAGAATTTGTTTGGTGCATTTCACATCAGACATGGAAGTGCTTAAGAAATCAAGCGGTCTCAAAATAGTAAGAGGGAAGTAGGGGACAGGCACATATTGGGACAAGCAATAGCAGTTCCTGATGGTGATGATGGCTGTGATCTATATGAAGTGAATTAGTGCATTACATTCAGTTTCAGTTTTTATAGATATCTGTGGTACAGAAGAGCCTTGTTTAACCATCTCCTTAGAGAGGAATGAGCAACAGGAACTAAACATTTTATTTTCCTTCTTAAAAAATATTTTGACATACTAAGGAAGCTTTCATAGCTGTTACCTGTGTTGTAGCTAGTACAGATATAGACAGCAAACGTCAACATCTTCAGCCTTCTGTGATCAAAGAATAATTTGGAATCAAATTTAGATTGTGGTGTCTGCAGGCACAACTTCCTCTGACTTCAAACAGTCAAAAGAGTCACTGTCTTCCTTCACGTGTCTCTTCCTTTATTGCTTGAAGACTCCCGTTAGAAGTGTTATTGATAATACAGCAGCACATGGAGCAGTGCTGACAGCACACCTTCAGCCCAACTGGTTAAAACTTCACCAGCAAACCAATAGGTGCCACAAATTTCAAGAAGTTTTCTTGGATGAGCAAAGGCACCTGCGAGGCTCCTTCCAATTTCAGCGCAGTTCCACCATGTTGGTTCTTTTGTCTCCCAAAGTGCTTCACGACAAGGCAGTTTCACAGGAGTGAAAGGCTACACCCTGATTCCAACCCTAGTTATCTACCTTACCTCATTCTCTAAAGTAAGATTGGAATGATGCTACCAAAATTAATTGTAGGCAGGATAAGAATGGTCTTATGTTTAGATGTTGATACTTTAACTGATAACGCAGAATATTTTTTTTTTAGTTTCTCATCCAAAGAACAACTATTCCTCAAGGACACCATGTAGTTCCATGCTGTCCTCAATGACCTCGCATGCAACAACTGGCAAGCAAAATACGCACACCCAGAAGTCCTCTGGTAACGCCAAGAACTCTGATAATAAAACAGCCACCACTAAAGGACAAAATCATCTTTCTTCCAATCTTACAGAATCTTCTTCCCAAGGGATCATGACAAATAAGCAGGTAGGAAACCAGTTAAGATCTAAACTAAATTACTTCAAAAGATTTCCAAAAACTATGCGGTGTTGAAAGCTGTAAATACAAAATTGAGTGCTGGTTTGCAGTCTCTATATCTAGGCTCATTTTCAAGACAGTGTGAACATACAAGGTAGAAATACCAGAAATGCCATACCAGCAAAACCCTGTGGTCTGGTGTTCGGAGGTGTCTAGAGAGCTAACAGACTGAAGGAACAGGCAAGGAAGGAGAAGCAGAGGGGTAGGGCGCGTTTGGATTGTCCAGAGCTTAATGATGGTGATGATAAGGTAGAGTGTTTATGGCTAAGAATCTGGGGGAAAGCCAACAAGGCAGATATCATGGTGGCAGTCTGTTACAGACCACACAAACATGACGTGAGGCAGAAGAAATATTCTACAAGCAGCTGGGAGAAATCTCATGATCACTAGCTGTTGTCCTCATGGGGGACTTTTAACCTACCAAATGTCTGCTGCAAATAAAATACAGCAGAGAGAAGACAGTCTAGGATGATCCTGGAGTGTGTGAGAGGTACCTTCCTGACCCAGCTGGTGAGGGAGCCTAGTTGGGGGGAAGGCCGTCTGCTGGACCTGTTGTTCATGAACAGAGAAGGACTTGAGGATCATGTGATGGTTGGAGGCCACCCTGGGCACAGCAACCACAAAATGCTAGAGTACTCAATTCTTGGAGAAGTGAGGAGGGGCGTCAGCAGAACTGCAGCCTCAGACTTCTAGAGAGCAGACTTGGGCCTATTTAGGAGCCTGGTTGACAGAGTTCCTTGGGAGGTAGTCCTGAAGAGCAGGGGAGGCCAGGAAGGCAGCACATTCTTCAAGGAGTAAGTCTTAAAGGTGCAAGAGAAGACTGTCCCCATGGGATGGAGGACAAGCCGTCAGCGAAGAAGACTGGCCTGGCTGAACAGGGAGAGTCGCCATCCCTGGAGGTACTCAAAAGTTGTGTAGAGGTGGTGTTTAGGGACATAGCTTAGTGGGTGGCTTGGCTGTGCTAGGTTAAGGGTTGGACATGATGATCTTAAGGGTCTTTTACAACCTAAACAATTCTGTGATTCTGTAATTGCTCCACATGCTACGATGGAGAAACATTTATCCCTGATCTTTGACAAATGACCAGTCGATGTGCTGCTGAAGTATAATTATTAGATAGGCTTTGAAAGGGGAATCCTGCCAGGTTTAAAAGCATGGTATTTCAGAAGCTGGATATCACAGCTTATAGTGTTGTGCTGTATTGGTAGCTATTCCAGCATGAAAGCACCTTGGACTGTCCTTGTACTGTGGTGCTTGGGTAAAGCTGCTACTGAAGTTGGTCTGAATTTTGTTCCAGTAGGGACTTCAGGCTCGAGTAGGTGCCTGAAGGGAAGCATAGGAGCATCACATAATGTCATGCACGTATGGAATTGGCTGCCCTGGCAGTCAAGCAAATGAAGCAATTGAGCCACTTCCCACTAAGGATCAGAGCTTCCTCTGAGCAAGATATAACAACATCATCTCTTCCACTGTGTGGATTCTTAATTTACATGTGAATTTCTGTTCTTCCTGCAGCCTTACACAATACTTTACTAGGAAAGGTATTTTTATGATTTTGGAAAAAGTCAGTCAGTATCAAGTTCTTCAGTGCTTCTTAACTGCTGCTGTTGAGATGTCCAGTATTTCATCCCCTTTTCTGTGTTTTCTTGAATCGTGGCAGGGTTTAATTTGGTGTCAGTGGTGAACCTGCCGTCTACATTTCCAGGCTGCTCAGATGTAGCACGTTACTCATAGGTCAGTTTTTAAGTGTTATAAATAGAGTTCCGGCAGCAATCAAAACTGCACAAGGTTTCCCTCTCCTAGTGACAATCAAAATTGTATTCTGCAATTCTTGTGAATTCTGATTGCTGTGTTTCATGTCTTGTTTGAAAGATTCAGATAACCCAACAGTTATCCAATTTCTTTCTGGGTAGAATGGGCCTTCTAGCCAGAGACGAAGATTCAATCCTCAGCACCAAAACATGCGGCTCAATGGATCTCTTAAGTCACAAGGTGCCAGTAATGAGGCAGATCAAAATAACACAAGGAGCGGTTCCAGGGCTGAACACAGAAGGCAGCAGCATAACAACTTCAGATCTAAAAACAAAGGAGCGATGAAAAATCAAGAGCAGTCCACGACTACACGGACCCCAGAGAACCCGACACATTCAGAAAAGACCCGGCGAAAGCATCACACGCTGGACACTGCAGATCTCAGGCCTTTCCAAGGCAATGTTGGCAGGGTGTCGCAATGCAATTTGTGTCCTGCAAGGATGGAAGTCTCCGCTGATGCCACTGTTCTTTCAGTGCCAGCTGTGACTTTGGTGGCTTAAAATGTCATAGTGGTGGCGAGCAGAGAAATTGAATCTCTTCACTTTAGTTTCTTGCTCAAGATGCTTGTTGGTGAACAAAATAAGTCAGAACATAGTCTTTTTAAATCTGTTGCTGCTTAAAACTTGTTGGTATCTTTATTACTTACTAATTATCAAAATTAATTCGTACTTTCAATGCTTTGCCCATTATGTTCACAGTTATTTTGTCATGCCAGTACAGAATCTTACCAAAGCAGCATTTACTTCTTAGAAAAATGAAATCTAGATTGGGGGGGAAAAAAAGATAATTAAATTCATAATAGCAAAAACCTGTTGTAGATATGAGGTTATACCAGAAAACATTTTTTAGAGCAGTCTGTGTTAGAAGGATCCCAGGAAGGCTATATGCTGTGGTCTGCAATGAAATTAGATAATCTCATAGAATTTTTCAGCAAATCTCTATCCATCTTTCTTTCTGTGCGTGTATTGGTGTACGTGCATGCACACTGGATACACCAAGAGTATTATTATATACAAGAACATTTGAAAAAAACAGTACATTTGATTTTAGCTTATTATTCCATAATCTGAGATCTTTAAATTCAAGTATAAATTGTATTTAATGTATTACATATTGGTATTTTTCATCGACGAACTATTTTTATGAGGTGGAGGAAAAGTGTTCATTTCTTAAGTTTGGACTGTGTAGAGTCCTGGCTGTTGTGTGCGCAGCCCTGCTCTCCATCCATACCAGCCACTTTTCTATGATTAGTTTGATTTATTTTTTTGCATACAAAAAGTTGCAGGTGTTCTAGACTTGAATCCAAATTATTTTTCTATATTTTTTGCTGTAGGAACCATCTGTCCACAACGAGAGCAACTAATGAATTTGTTACAGCAACATGCAGCAGAACGAGGAGGTACATATTTGAGCAGATACTACATCCTGAGTTTTCTGTTGAAATAAAGATCTTACTTAGTCTTAATGTTCTGGTTCTGTATTTCAGAAAACGTTTCTTCAAAAAAATTAAAAGCATCTTTCTAAAATATCCTGGTGTTTGCTGCTTTGCAGTCCCTAACCGTGGGGATCTTATTCAAAGGGTGTTTGCTTAATTCAGCCGATATCAGTGGGAGGCTTCTGGCCGAGTTCGGATTGGGCTTTTGCTTTTAGCTAGATTCTGATGCCACAAGAGCACAGAATAGAACCTTCCGATGAGAGCCCCCTCCGTCCCGGACCTGCTTTGAATATAAGTTATTATTTAGCATAGTGAGGTGTCAGAATCCAGACTTGGCATCAGGTGAACCAAGTGTCAGAGTCAGAAGGGCGTAGAAGGTCAGTAAGACTGACTTCCCACTGATGGCGGCAAGAGCCGGACACTGGAGTACCTTGAAAAGTTTATTCCTAGGTTCTTGTTTGAGGTTGCTTCTTACCAGTTCTGCCTGCCTGATCTCTCTTAGCTGACTGCACACCTCCTTTGTACCGAGTGGTTTACTTCTCTCATGTGGCCACTGAAAGATAATCTCAAAGTGTAAAGCAAGGTGGATTCCTTATGGGTGGGTTTGATGAATTTTATTTCTCTGGATATCTATCTAGAGTTTTCTACATGTGAATATTGGCAAAACCCGATTCTAAAAGGGAAAGAACTTATCTTCATCCAGAAGAGTGGTGAAAGAAAAATAAAGGTGCATAGGGGACACTGGCTTTCTTAGCCCTGGGGTGCTGCTGCTGTCCTGCATCGTTACCTGTTAGGCTTTTAAGCTGAATATTTTGAGTACATGGAACTGAAACCCCAGAATCCGTGTTACGCGCACACCCATTAGCTAGGTAGCTTTTCAAAATTCATCTCCTGCCTTAGTTTGAATCGTAACCTCATTTCCATGCAGATATTCCACAGGAATCTTATTATATTGTCCTTAGCATTATATGTGAAACTTATTTATGTCACTTCTTGTAACCTCTCCTGAAAAAAACAAAGTCTAACTTCTCTGTAATGACTTTTACTCCTCCTTTAGAACTCCTCTACTTGACAGGATTGTTATTATTTTATTCCGAAAGTCAGCTTTGCGCAAGCAGGCTTTTGCAAATAAATAACGTCTGTAACATGAGGCATAACTTAGCATGACAGGACCACCTCAGCTCTTCGGTACCAGTTAAGGCTGATGGCTCCATATAGGGCTGCCTGGTGAGAGGGCGTTTCTCTTCAGCCTGAGGCAAACCCATTTCCTTTGGGTGCTTGGGGTGGGCTGGGTCTGGGGATGCTGCAGTCGGAGCACACCAAGTGTGTGCGTGGCGGGCCGCACTGTTACTGTTTTACGTGGCTTTGTCACAACGGTATCTCTTCATCTTTCATTCCTGGGGTCTCTGCGCTTGGAATTCTACCTGCCTATTTCTAGGAGTGTTTTGTTGTTCACAATACTTGTAACTAATCAGATGCTCTTTGGGCCATCTTCAATAGAACTCTTCTATCTTCTAATTACAGAGCTGGTTACCTGTGGTGTGCCTCATAATGTAAGGAGCTGCAGTGCTCGCCGAGGGGATCGAGGGCAGGACGAGGCCTGGCTGTCAGGCCAGCCGTCTCTTAAAAAGCACCCTCAGTTTGCAAAGCAAACACAGCCGCTTGGCATCGCTCTGACACAAACTTGGAATTCCCACTGCATTTTGTTCACTCTTTCAGAAGTGGAAACACACCTTAAAGGGTGGTATTTTAAAGGAGGTTGGATCTGGTTTATCTTCTGTGTAAGATTAAACTCAGTAAGGGTACAACTCGGTAGCATGAAGTACGAAACAAGCAGCTGGAAAACTAAAAAGGGGAGGTAACAACACAGCCAGGCTAGTTGGAAAACTTAGATTATTTAGGCATGTTTGGGGGGAAAAAACTTAATGAAAATCATTATAATGTGTTTGAAAATGTCACTCTGAAAGAAAAACTAGTAATTCTGGAAGGGAAACATGGATTTTGTAGCGCTTTCCCGGACACGGTTGTTGTAGGGAATGCCTGGTCTGAGCTTGCATGAATGGTGCTTGCCAGTCCATCTCCCCGTCGTGACCGGGGTGGATCATCAGCTGCATCCTCATTCATATACGTGTGACTGCAGCAGAGGCGCTGCGGGACCCACAGGTCTCAAGTTTCCATTCCTTGCCAGTGACCCACAGGAGGATCTAATAGAAATGTGCCAGAAATTTGAGACAATACAGCCATTCCATTATGTATCTTAAACCAAACTGCACAAGAGTGTTCCTGTGTGCTGTACCAGGGACAAGAATGAGTGAAAGGATTGATAGAGAGGGAAGGCGCAACTTGAAGGGGGCCAAATCCTTCCTGCAAGCTCTGGGCACGCGACACAGGTGATCGCGTGACCCCATGAATTTACAAAGCCCTTTTCAGCCAAGAGCGATCAGTTCTGGTCTCGACAGCCGGGTTCTCTGGGCAAGAAAACTCTGTAAGAAGAAATACCCAAAAGCTCAGAAATCAGTAAAGGTCTGTAAACTCAGCCGTACCTGTTTCCACTGCTCTACATCTTTTATTAAAAGCTGCTGTCCAAAATGAAGCTAGATTTTTGTGGCGGTTTATTACCACAATTTACAGAGTTTTACTTCCAACCACACTTTGTAACTGCAGCAAAGGGACAGACAGCTTCACTCCCAACTTTTTGATGGCACAGCTGGCCTCACATTTTTATTTGGTGAGAATTTGTCCTTCATCGATTGGGAAGAACCAAGTCCATGAAATCTGCTTACTCATGGGTAATGTTAGTATTTCTTTTTAGCCATAGTAAGAGTTGAACTACATGTATCTTATCTAAGCAATTTAATGGAAATTGGTTTAAAAGAGTACTTTTCTGCTCTGGAAGACCTGGTAGGAGAATAACTGGAGCAGTTTGAAAGAAAAAAAAACACAGGTAGCTTTGGTATTTCCATGGCTCTTCAGCCAAGGGCCTGATGGAAACTCCACTTGGGGGACCAGTGGTAACATGTGCCTGTCCCATGAAATATCATCTGCTTGCTAACATCAAGTACAAATGAGTTCTCCACATTTGGAAGCAGGCAGATAGAATTCCATCTGTTTGAATCACATCTTGGTGATAATGGGCCCTCTGCATCACAAGCCCATGTGTGGTCACAGAGGAGCACTGTCTGAGGCTGACAAGTCCCCAGACTGTCAAGTTTCATTTGTGTTCTGCTACTGGCCTCCCAGAGACAAGATGGAATTCTGGTTTACTTCCACATTTTAAAAGGCTTTGCATAGATAAAAGCAACGTTATTTTCATAGTGAGAGTCACCATGAAGGTTAATGGTCTTCAGCTATCATAAACTGTTTAATATCACCCCATCAGTTAAAAGAAACTTGGCAAGGTTCACAGGGACACAAAACATGCTGCAAGTGCCTACTTAGGTACAGCAGAAGGCCATGTCAGCACCTCATCCAACTAAAAATAAATAAAATCAAGTCCCTCAAAAAATAATTAATCTTAATCCCTACCACAGCCACTTTCCTGTTTCATCTACTGAAATTCAAGGGAGTTCATTTGGGTTTTTTCTCTTTTAACCACAAGCCAGCCTGTCTGGAGCAGAGAGCAGCCACATTAAAGCCACTGTAATGCAAATGATGCAAATGTTATTGGAAAAAGTGCTACTAAGATATTAAACAAGCACTGAGCTAGTGCAAATTCAGGAAGTCCTGTAGGATTGTTCTCAAAGCTTTTTTCTTGTACACCTGCAAAATTCCCTACTTTTTGTGAGCTTTAGTGTGATATTGGACTCAATGGTCTTTGTGAGCTTTAGTGTGATATTGGACTCAATGGTCTTTGTGAGCTTAAATGCCAGCTGCACTCAACGATCTTAAAGGTCTTTCCCATCCTAAATGATTCTATGTTTATAGAAGCCTTGTAAACTCATCAGAGGAAGAGGAAGGAAATATGCTTTAGGAAGCCCTGTAAAATGATTTAAAGGTCCGTGTTAAAGTGCTCAGCTGTTCAATAAATAGTGAAGCAGAAGGAAGGTAAGGTTAAGTATTACTTACGGAAGGTAAGTATTAAAAACTGCTTTTCAGGCAGATTATTATGAAAAACAGATTTCAGAACCTTAGCACCAAGGATGAGCTACATGCTCAAAGAACAGGAGACTACATTGTTCGTATCTTTCTGTTATTTTTGCCTTGTCCTTTTTTAGTGAAACTTTTTTGGTTGGGATTGTTGTTCTTTGGGTTTATTTTTTAAGGAAAAACACTAGCTTAAAGATTCCAAAGGAAGCTGGTCTGCAACATACACACCAACAGCAGAAAATTACAGTACTGCACACCTTTACTGTTCCTGGCACAGCATCTCCTTAAAAATATGTTAATACATGAGCATTTGGGTTCTTTACTTGTGCAAATATTGTTTCAAGTCCTTGTAGTTAGAAGAAATGCCTGAAATTGTGATTGCTTATAAATGATCTACAAAATCTAACATTTAAAAAACCCTTCTGTAATTCTAAGTGTCTCAGGAATCTCGAGCACACTGCACTCTGGCAGTGCGGCACAGCCTCTCGGCACTCAGGGGCCCCTCTGTTGACTCTCTGCTGGGAAAGCAAAAGTAGAACCAAAACCAACAAAAAACCTAGCACCCAACTCTGAGCAAACAGGGATAACAAACAAAGCCAGATTTCGTTCACCCATTTAAACAAGTAAAAGGGCTTTTTAAAACCAGTAAGCCAAGTTCAGCTTTTGTCACCTGACGGGAACACACAGGAGCTCTTCACTTCAGTGTCATTACCCCAAATTTACCCTGGTACAAGGTCTCCTCTGTCCTGCCCTGGTGGAAGGAGGGGTTCTTTTTATCCTCCTCCAAACCAGGGCAGCTCTGTTAGCACTGCACAGTTCAGTGAAAGGGCCTCCAGAGGGACACAGAAATGCCACCTGGAACTTGGCCCCATGAGGCTCCCTTGCAGCTGCCATGCACCCCCGCAGTGGTGCAACACGAAATGCCCAGGCTGCGCTGCCTGCCCGCAGCAGCCTTGCCCCAGGGGCAGACGGCACTGCGTTAGGATAGCAGTACATGTCCCAGGTCTATGGAAAGAAATGTCTTCTCACTCCCCAGGCGTGCTTCCTCCCTTCCTGCCTTCCTGAATTTTCTCACTGTGTACAAGGAAAGGCATCCTTTTCATTGCTGTTCATAACAAAATGGTGCTTTACCCTCACCAGAAGCACTAGTTAAGTGCATTCAACTCCTGGAATCTTCAGTTGTGGCAAATTTCTATCTAATAAAAGCTACTGATTATCTATTTTTCCCCACTTTAAATATAAAAATTAAGGAAATTAACAGTAGTTAATATTAACTGTAGTTAAAGTTGATAGAGAGGTCTTCTTTTATGCTGTGCAGGTACTCCCTTTAAAAAGGCCCGTTGCACCAGAACAGCCTGACAGAAGTACAAGTGTGAGACACTGGAACATTAGACCCCACGTGCTTTGTGTTTGAGGGCTTTTTTTAAATCCCTCTTCTTCCTGCCTTCCCAACATCTAAAAAATGTTTAGAAGTAAAGCAGAAAACACACTTTACTGTTCACTTAAAACACTTTATCTCTATACTTTTCATGGACCTTTTTCATCATAATTTACTACCAAATTTTCAAATAAATTACCACAAGAGATGATGATCTCTTTTTTTACCAGATGATGCAAAGCTATCCAGTTTATCAGGCTGGATCAAACATTATCCATCCACTTTATCATTCACAAGTTTAGTAGTATCTGCTAACACAGCTGTTTCTTTCTTGTTTAGTACCACAGAAGCGGTAGGAATTTCAACAGGACCACTGTCCCGTTCACTTGTTTTACTGGTCACAGAAGAAGATGGCTGACTTGGTGCCACTAGAAAAAGTGGAGTGCACTTCAGCTTTACTACACAGTTGCTTCCAGGCTTCCTAGATGCTGCCACCTCAATCGTCACATGACACGGTGTCCCATTGCCAACACTCGGCCTTCCACAGGGCTCCTGGGAATTGCTGGGCAACGTCAGACTCTCACTGTTGGTTTGTTTAGAAGTCACTGCAGAATGTGAGGCACTGCAAGCAGCTACCTCTAAAGCAGCTGAATTCTTGACTTTGATATGGGTACTTGTTGAGGGACCTGAGAATCTAATTGGCTTGGAACCTGCTTTACACAGTAAACAGTCTTCTGCTTCAGTAAAGTCAATTAATTGTCTGTAAAACAAAAAACTTCAATTAAAGCAACAAACTGTGTATCTAAATTATTATAACATTATTACAAAACAGACACTCTGTGACAGCCATCCACAAATCTGAAATTCTTTTAATTTTTGCTTACTACAATATCATTTGCAGTTCTGAATTGTTCATTGCTGCACTCGGGCTGGCCTTTATATGAACAGAACCACTGATCTTCTCTACCTGGGTAAGGAATATTACACATTAAAAACTGTAAGAGATATGGTACACATATCTCTTATGTATGAGATATGCTAAGAGAAAATCAATGAGGGAAAAGGCTGGAAGAGTTCTAGAAAGCAAATATTAAGATGCTATCAATTCCGTCAGATACAAAATCTACTAAATACTAGTGCTAAATACATAGCTTTTTTTGAGGGTGAAGAGAATAGAAAACATAAATCAAAGCCAAGAGATAGGAGATTAAATAGGCAATGGTAGTAGAGGAGCATTCAGGAATATATGTAGGCTGTTAGGCAGTCAAGGGATCAAATTATCACAGTCCTTCCTATTTAAGCTATGAAAGGCAAAGAACGCAGTATCCAAAAACATAGGGAGGATGCCAAGATAGGACTTTTCAGCTGGATCATTGTGCTGACGCAGCTCTGAGGCTGCTGCTGAAATGACAGGGCAGCCAGGGACAAGGAGTGTCAGCAAGATACTCCTCCTGTCTGGCAGCTGAGTGGCTGTAGAGTGGCTCAGATCAGCTGCGTAGCTGCACCTGCAAAGGCAGCTTTTAGGTAACGTATTGGGAACAGAGGTGTAGTCACAAGTAGCACTGAAAAACTGCAAAGAAGGAATTCTAGAAATTCCTTCTAACAAAAGGAAGACATCTCACATGTGAAAATTGATTAACCTTTTAAAGTTTTCAGTTAAATTTCTTTGTTAGCAATCCATTTAACTAATACTGCTCTCTAAGTTTTAAAATTACTCCTTCCCACTCTGAAATGATGTTTTAAAGGCTGGAGAAGTGGAATTAGAATACAGTTCCAGTAGCCAAAAAAAAGGTCATTTGTTTCTAGAAGGATAAGTCCTGCAATTAAGGTCTGCATTACAAGATTATGAGATATTTTATAAAAATGTCAAAACAAGAAACAGAAAAAAACCTCAACATTCACAGCTACTCAAAGAACCTGAAATTATTAAAAAAAAAAAAAAAAGTATCGTTCTGTGTTTCTGCTTTCTTTTAAGCCAGTTGTGCAAAGCAGCATACCTCCAAGAAACTGCAGGGAAATGATGGAAACTGCCTTTCAAAGGGCACTCCTCAAGAGTCCAGCATTCAATCAGCTCCTGGGGTACTCTCCAGTAGCTGATACCTGCATTTCAAAGGGACATCGCATTGATGACCTGGACCGCACAGTCAATATTCTGTGTGTATGCACCTGATTGAGTGAATGTGTGTATTTTATTGTATAGAATTTCAGCTTTGACACTGCTGACATGACTGCTGCTCACAGCCAGCACACCTCTAGGGCTTCCACCAGAGTGCCCTACTCTCACAGGCTATCACCTCTCATGTGCACTGGCTCTCATGTCTATGCCTTCGTGTCACCTTGTCAGACATCCCTTACAACTCTTTTTTTTCTCCATAGCCACTACTATGGGATATTTTACATGTTATTTACTGAATGAGTGAAAATGTATGTGTTTTTTATTATAGTTAGACAAGTATTTTTCTTAATTTTCTGTAAAATAAGAACTACTACTGAAATAGAAGAAAAAAAATAATATTCTACCTCTCCCTTCCCAGGCATCAAAAGCATCCATCATCGTTTTCAACTGGGCTACTGAGTAATAGCTCCAGATGTACTGGACATTATTTCCAACTTCTCTAGAAACATTGTTTCAAAGGTAACAGTTACATAGTAAATGCAGCTATGGCCTCAAAAATGTAACACTGATGAAAGCTATAATTCTTATGAACTCCTAACTAAGGATTTAATAGTAAATGTTCTGTAAAGTTCAAAGTAAAATGTTACTTAAATTTCATTTAAATTTGTCTAAGAGGTTCCAAACAGCCATTCTCCCATGATCTGCATGCTGTGAACATCTATTGCTAAAAATGGCTAGTCATGAAATAACAGATCTTCATAAAAGAATAATTTCAGAATTAATGGTGTAAAATCTAATCCTCTAAATCTGAACCATTTATTCAAGGGAAAAAGCAGTAGGAGGACAGATACCTGCTACTATGTGTTCAGACAGTCTTAAAATAAATATTAATGGTCCCAGCCTAAATTTAGGAAAATAAGCATCTTAATTATAAAGATGACAAAACATCAAAAGCTCTCTCTTAAACATGTTTCCAAAGCTACATAGTGAAGTGCACATCTGACACTACTGTGGGACTAAGAGAAAGACCAACTGCTTCCAGACATTTGGAAGTAGAGGTCTACCAATAGCTTACAATTGTTGTCATAAAAATACATTAATAGTGTAGTAGAGGTGTACATATCCTTCAAAGAATTAAAACCATTTCATTTCATCTTCAGATCTTTGCAGTGTTAAATATGTCTTTCAGCTGTCTTAGAAGATGGCGAAATACAATTCCATTAATCACAATGAACTTTGTGAATATTTCTGGACAGGGGTTCATTCACTGTATTTAGTGTGAATATTGTCCTAAATTAGGACATAATTGTAAATGGTTGAGACATTTTTAAAATAGTAAGTAAAACCTGATGATAACTTACAGCAGCTGCACACTTGTCACTTGTGGTGGACTCCCACCGATTCTTATATTCCACACTTAGTTTTTGTTTGTTTGTTTGTTTGTTTAATCTGAACATTGTATCAGCCAGTAGTTTTTGAAGCTGGAAAGAATCTGATTCCTTGCACAGATTTATAGTATAATAATGCTACATATAAAAATATTTAGGTATCATTATACTCTGTGATAGTGTTCATTATCACTTCATAGTGCTTTCATGTGTTTGACAGTCATCTTACCTTTTGTAAATGCTATTAATATGAATTTTTGTTCCTAGGTCCTTATTAATTGCATCGGTCCCATCAGCTTTTGTGGCATACACACCAACAATTTTATTTTCACAGCTTACTCCATAAGTGTTGAGGCAGTTCAGGACCCAAACTGTAGGCTTGGTACAAACTAAATCATAAGAATCACAGAAATCTAACAAAGCCTGTAAAAAACATAAAACACAAAATACAGAACATTCATGAGAATATAATATTTTTAGTTGAATAAGCTTTCATATTTAAGTTTTCTTAACTGTCCTGATTAGGTATTTTAAGTAAATCAAGGATGTATTTTATCTAGAATAATATGTGCAACAATTCTTATCTGATGTTAGCAGAGAATACTGTACAATTAGGAGAAACTTATGGAAAGGCAACAAAAATACTTAAAGGCATGGCAAATCCCTAATAAGAATGGAAACTGAAAGGCCTGGAAATGTGTTATGCTTTTCAAAAGGAAATTAATAAGGGAAAACATGGAACAATAGCTTAGTGAGAACACGGATGACTGTCAGGACAAACATAGCCTAATAATCTGAGTTTATTTCTAGTCAGTTAATTAAAATCAGCTTTTAAATTACAGTACTCTAAAACAGACAAACCTGGGGATTTAAAATAGTACAATAATTTTCTTTTCTCCTTTCTTGTTCTGAAAAAAGGCAAGGTTCATTTTATCTTTCAAGTTTTAGGATGAATTTGTAAAGCCGAAAAGAAAACCCAACCAAATGTCTTGAGGGAATCAAATCTAATCTCAAGTGAACTTTGAAGCCAAACAGGGAATGAAACAATGTCATTCCTACCACACAAGTTTTACAGCAGCCATGCATGTAAAACAGAGTCAAATTTAAACTGCTGCTGTATTGCAGTGATGGGTAAAAGCTGATGTCCTTAACTACTGTGACTGCATTATCAACTCTAGGATTTCTTAACCTAAAACTCTGAATTTACTGTTTAATGTGGAGATTAAAAAGTGCTAACTCGCATACACTGTAGTTCTAGTATCTGATGCTAATGAATGGTGTGGATTGGAGAGAACATCTTTTAAAATATAAGAAATGTCAAGACCTTTTTAAGCTCTGTATTTGACCTTAAAGAATAAGTCTCCATTTCATTAGCCAAATGATCAGACAGACTGTATGGATAACGGATGCCAAAATAATCTGCTTCCTCTTGCAGTGCAATTCGAATTTGTTCATCTTCAGGAATCTGAACTTCTCCATGAAGATAATCCAAGATATTTAAACAGACTTCCATCTTGATCAATTAGACATGCTCCTCAAAACACAAATGATTTAAAATATTGCTTCCAGCAAGCGGAGACAGACTTGTCATTTTCCACCAAATCATCAAGTAAAGCCTTTATTTGAAAGTCTTAAGCAAAACTAGTCATGAGGAGTAATTATACTTCCTCTGTTCTCTCAAAACTACTATTTTGTTTCCCTGGAATACTTGTTATTTGAAGATAAAATTCTTAGTGCAGTGAACATTTCTTTGGGATTTCACTGAAATCACTGCTCTGCACAGGGCTGTGCCAACATCCAACCTCGGCAGAACTGCATTCCACTTAAAAGTCTAGAATTGAATTCTAGGTGCATTTCTAATTTTAACTGTAGATACATCTTTTCTCACTATTGCAGAGACATTTTCAAATTTGGATCTAGACAATTTAAAGAGCTAAAAGCAGTGTCAGCTCCAGTATACACCTGGTCTGACCTTCCCTGAATATTGTTCAAGTTTTACAGTACTTTTTTGTTTGCTTTTCTCTCCTTTGCCTGCTGGACTCAAGGACCACTGTAGAACCTGACCAAACTACCCACAGCTGCGTACAACAAGCTCTTCACTGCCACAGAAAGATAGCAAAGCACTGCCCGTAAAAATGGTAAACGTTTCAGGTATTTTAAACAGATAAAAGTGTAAAACAAGGAATTACTGTTCTTCATCCATCATATCTTTAAACTGAACATAACTTTGG
This sequence comes from Cuculus canorus, assembly GCF_017976375.1. NCBI lineage: Eukaryota > Metazoa > Chordata > Aves > Cuculiformes > Cuculidae > Cuculus > Cuculus canorus. The sequence continues at coordinate 30,064,816 of NC_071406.1, read as the reverse complement.
CAGGATTTCCAAGTCACAAACAAGTGTGAAATTTGACCCATGAATAGCTTTATTCAAACTTCCATATCAAGCCATGGTGGAGAAAAGTACAGTCTTACTGGTTAACAAAGTATTCTGAAACAAAGATTAGACACAAGTCTCCTTACATAACAGGGAGAATGAGATGTCTCCAGAGAATACAGAGGGGTCATAAACAGGGTCTAAGTTAAAACACTCTAACTAAGTTAAAACATGCCAAACACTCTGCCAACTTCAATTTTATCTATTTCCATATTCATAATGAAGAAGTACATTCCAAGGCCACGGTTTGGACTGGGACAAGACAGGGATAAGCACTGTACAAACATGTTTGCAACCATGAGTAGTCTTGTGGAATTCAGATGATTTACTCATAAGTATAAAGTCATGCATGGTTTCATGTTCTGGAATTATAGAAACCAACTGGTGCTCAGCAGACTGGGAAGAGAGATTACTATAAAATGCATAAATATATATAAAAGCATGTATTTGCCACAGAGCTCCTTGATCATGTAAATGTCATATTTACAGTTTGAACACATTTACCTGATTCATCCACTTTCAAAGGAAAGCGTCCACTAAAAATAGATGCCAGCATTAAATCCTTAAAGTGGCATAAAGACTCACGCCTGGCTGTGTATAAATATCCCCACACATTAAGTCATAGAATATCCTGGATGTCTTCAATCTTGCCCTCTTCCATTTCATTTGCAAATGAAGTTAATTACAAGTAATTGAAACCTCTAATGGACACAAACAAAAGTGAATCTAATGACAGTTAAGACTGAACACATTACATACAACACCCAACCTTTACTCAGCTTTTATATGCTTCTTACACAATAGGGTACATCAGGTTTCAAAACAGTTCTGGAGATGTATTAGTGCATATAGCCAAATATTCTACTCCTGTACTATAAAAAAAAAAAAATCGCATTTTACTTTGCTACACTGGGGTTACTCTTGAGATACATGATCATAGAATCATAGAATCACCAGGTCGTATGATTCTATGATTCTAGCTCTCCTGTGCCTGGATACCGGTAGAGACAGTGAGATCGAGGGCACCCTCAGCGAGTTTACTGTTAAAGCTAACCTTACATTTTAGTTCTAAAATCACGATATCTATGCATAACATTGAAACATACAACAGGCGACTAACTTGTAACAAACCATGCCCTCTCTCGGAGCGGCCCGACTCCCGCCGCTCTCCCGAGGCGCGCACACCTGCCGCGGGGCTGCCCCACGCCACAAAATGGCGACGGCGCCGCAAAATGGCGACGGCGAGGAGGGAAGAGGAGAGGCTGGAGTGCGCATCGCGGTCCCCGCAGGGAGGCGGCTCTCTGGGCTCCGGGAGGCATAAATTTCTGCAGACGAGGTGTTTTCTTTTTTCCCTCGGTTTCCGTTTTGCTCGCGATGCCCCGGTGTCGCTGCAGGTGCTCTCGGAGCCCGGGGAACGCGGGCCGCCTGCTCGGGCTATGAGAATGAATCGATAGGTTTTGCTGTAGCTGCTGTGTGTGTTTAATTATCTTGTCATATAAACCTGTCCTGTACCAAGAGATAACATGCAGACAATCTCCAGGCATGGATGAACAACCTGAAAGAATAAACACTCTTTTAGAGAATTTGCTTCTTTATGTTACCAAAAAAAAAAAAAAAAAGAAATTATTTGTTGCTTGCTTGCAAAGCAGGAACGAGACGTATAAACTTTTTTTTTTTTTTAAATACAGCTACATTTTTGAAGAAATTTTCATGATGCTGATAGGCATGAGAATCTATTTTTTTCCCCTTTCCATTGTTTATACACACATTTTTGTGAACAACTACATGTCAAGTATAAGCAATTCCTATTACTGTTACAAAAAGTGGAATCTTTTGATTTAAGCTAGAGTTAAATTCATCCGAGTAACTGTATTTTTTGAAAGTTAGACGGAATGTCCCAGTGAGAGCATATTTTTTATAGCGTGTTTTTTCAATTAGTGTTTTTCTGGTCACTGTTAAGTTTTGTGTTGAGTCTGATCTGTATGAACAGCTGTGTCTGCTGGGATCACCTCTGCTTGCAGCCTTTCCCCATCTCAAATGCAAGGTCAGAGCTGGCTCCGAAGCTCCAAATTAGCAAGAGATTTGACTGCTGTGATGTTCATGATAACATTAAAATTAGTCCTGGGAAAGCAGTAGAATATGCACAAGATTTCTGGGGAATTTTATCCACATGCCTGTAAGTGGGAAATCCATTCTGTCCCAGCTCGTGTCTGGCTGCACACAATTGATGAGGATCACTCCCTCGTGTTACCCAGGGTGATAAAGGATGCTCACTTTCTAAAACTCCAAAACGAGTCTTGGAGAGTTTACCTGCTGGCATTTTCGGTATCAGTGTTTGAGAATTAATAGATAAGTTTTGCTGTAGCTGGTTCGTATGCTTAATTATCTTGTAATATAAATCTGTCTTGTATCAAGAGATAATATGCAGACAATCTCCAGTCATGAATGAATAACCTGATGGAATAAACACTCTCTTAGAGTTGCAAGAATTTATCGATGTGCTTAATTGTTTCATAAGATGTCGCTGTTTTAGGTCAAGAGATAACTTGTCTTAGGGCTGCGAGAATTTACTGATGTGCTTAATTGACTTATGAGATGTAGTTGTCTTGGGTCAGGAGAGAACCTAAAGGGAGTCTCCAGACATGGTTGGATAACCTAAAAAATAAACATTCTTTGAGGACTTACATGGTTCTTTGTCTAAAACTAGTATATATACTACTGCTTTTGTAAGATGGGATGCCTTTTTAGAAAGGCATCCGATTCAGCACTGAATTGTAAAATAAAAATATTTTTGCCTTTGCTTCAAAGACTTTTTCCTTTTCAATATTTTACTATGAATGGTATGTTTATTTCCAGCACTGGGGTGCAAGGGGGTTCTCCTCCTACCTTGCACACCGTATAACTTAACAAGCAGCTACTTATAGTGTAAATATATGCATAGTTATAAGCACCTACTGCATATTCATAACCTTTTCCCCGCTTCACATTATAATTAGTTCTGGAAAGTTCACTCCAGTCTTGCGCCTGCGTAGTGCCTCCTGGTCGTCGTGGGCTGGGGTCTTAGGGATGAAGTAGGAAGTCTTCCTCGGGATGAATATTTTTCTTTTTGAACTTTGCACAGACTCAGTCTCCTCTGGCTGTTTCAAACTCCTGAACCAAATGCAGCCAGCTTTCTGCATTCCAATGCCCACTTATCAGTAAACTTCTGCTAGCTGGCTCCTTCGTTATCAACTTCCAAGGTCTTCAAGGTGAGCAGCGTCAAGCTGTAATGAACACTCCCAACCCCCGTTGTCTGCTTTCACTCATCAGTAGTTGTTTACAAAAATGCGTGCATAAACAATGGAAAGGGGAAAAAATTAGATTCTCATGCCTTTGTATCAGCACCATGACAAATGGTTCTGAGATGCAGCCATATTTAAAAAAGAGAAAAGTTTATATGTCTGGTTCCCACTTAACCTTGTAAGCAAGCAACAAATAATTTCCTTTTTTTGCCATAATGTAAAGAATCTAACCCTCTGAATGCAACTACCAAATAACTAGTAGTTGCATGCAAAAGTTAGGGCCAAACTCTAGGTTTCTGCTAACTTCCTCAAATTATAAGCCAATTATATATTTAGAAAATATAGTAAGACATAACTAAATCCTAAACGTTAACAATATATTTTAATTGCTACCTGAAGTCCAGCAAAAATCCAGTTATTTAACTGTACATGGCACATAAAAGAAATGTGCCTGCATTGTATGTAAGTATTTTCTCTGTATTTACCTTATCAAATTAACTCAGTTATGTATACAATTCCTATTGATTTTCATCATCCTGGGTTTTTACCATAGACTTGCAATTCAGACTCAAGTGAAGAATGTTGAAGGAAAGAGCCATCTAAATCGTGTTACATCTTGTCCTAGGAGGGAGATTCTCTTTCAGATTTTGTAACTCTGAGTGATCACTTACTACTTAGAACTCACTTCTTTTTATCATAATGCTGATTTACCTTAGAATGGCAGTTAAGCCACAGCAAATGCTTCTCATGTTTCATTTTCCTTAGCAACTAAGCATGCAACAGTTGTAGCAAAGAGGGAAAATGACACGGCAAGAGCCATGGCTCTTCTTCTCTCTGAACAGTTCTTGGCTGAGAACATACCCAGAAGCCAGGTCTTTAATGCTTAATATCTAATTAATTAAATAAGCACAGGTTACAACATGCCACTGAACGCAGTACAGACAGATAAATCATGGATGTTGGACTTGCTATAAAACAAGTGAAAATAATTATAATAGATAATTTTTGTGCAATAATGGTGTCTGGTTTAACTATATCTTTAGTGAGGATGTAATCTGCATTGTCCCCTACTTACAGGGTATAGTTCATACATAGCAATCACAACTTAAATGTGGCCACTGTTGTCACATGTTACAATATACTTTAAGGTAGAACTTCCAGTCTTGTACACTCTACAACATTCACTTAATGAAGCTGCAGCTTTCTGTGCTTGTTTTCTCCTTTAAGCGGATTTGGTCTTGCCTCAGATATCTGAACAAGGTTCCTTCGTGTATTTCTGCTTAGGGAGACCAGAACAATATGGATGTTCAGTCTATCTGTACACACACACACACAAACAATGCCATTTTGGACCTCAGATTTAACTGTTTGTTATCATTACTGTTAAAGTGTAGTACAGCATGTGCTTGGTATAGAAGCAAGCAGCATAACCAACCTGCACATGCAAAATGTCTTTTGAGCTGTATGTTCTTGGGAAATGGACACATGGATATTTTTGGTTTTCATTAGTTTCCAAAGGAACACAGGCTTACACAATCATCCTCTATATATTTGTGTTTCAATTTATCAATTTCAGTCAAATTTGACAGCGGGGAAGAGGCATTAAGAAGTGATTTTTCATTAAGCTTGTGCAAGAAGGAGTGTGATGAGAAGATGTGTTCTTAATATTGTAATTTCAGGAAAAAAACTATAGTACGAGCTCAAGTATTATTGGACATTGGAGAACCCACAGAGGGGAAAGCTCTTCTACATAATCTACCCACCAGAAGTGTTTTAGTTATAGCTTACGCTTTACTAGGCCCTACAGGATTAATTCCTCAAGCAAGATTCTTCTCAGAGATGGATTTGCGTGTATCTACTAAGATAAAAATTCAATACAATACTTCCCACATGGTTAGGGCTCTTGCAATAGGTCTGTCTCTGGTTTTCCTCACTCTCTCTCATTTCTATTCAGTTTAAAGACCACTCTTAGGATCCTAAATGACCAAAACCCAGAATTCTGCTCTTAATATATATTTAAGATATATAGGCTGTGAAACTTGGCTGTGCTTTAAGCTCTTGCCCACTTGGAGTAGCTGGCAATTAACTGGAGATTTTTACATGTGAAATGTTACAGTGTGGGAGTTCCTCAGCAGAGTGTAAGTTAAAGTATGATCATGGGTGGAAACAGAGTACCTGATGTTTTGTTTTAAATTTATTGCCCACAGTAGTGACATAAGCATTAAATGGAAGCAAATTGGTGATTTCCCCTTAAGGACCTGGAACTGTTGTAAAACTGGAGGAAACGAAAACTCATGATTGGAGCTGGAGGAAAACACTGCCTTTAGGAAAGGAGAAGTGTTGCAACAGCTGGGGGTTGCTTCAGGAGAACCCCCAGCACAGATCAGTTGATAAAGACAGACGTGCTGGAGACTGTCGGCCACAGGCCCTGGGAGGGAGTGAGACAAGAACTTTAACAAAGATTGCGGGCTTGATCGCGGGTACTTATTGTTGAATGGCAGGAAATTGTCGTTAAGTGAGGCAGAAGACCCTTTTGTATTAGCCAATACTGAGCTCGCTTTTTGTAATATGTATGAGCCTAAATTAGCTGTAACTGCTATAAATATAAGTTAGCTGCACAATAAAGACGACATTTGCTTGCATCAAGCTGCGTCCCGTCTCTTAATCGCGGCAAATTGGTGCCCCGTGTGAGGCAGGCTGATAACCACCTATCTGTGTGGCATGCCGCGAGTCCCTCGGAACTTTGAATGAGCTGCTGAAAGGAAGCAGGATCCTGGCCAGGAACAATCCCTCTGGAGAATTGAGGTGAGCCGTGGGAAAGATGGGGAATCAGATGTCTTCCCCCGAAAGAGACGTATATGAACTCATGAAAGCCCTTCTTAAGAAACAAGGTAAAAATATTTCTGGGCATGATCTTAAAGTAATACTTAAATGGGTACAGGAAAAGATACCCACCGTAACCGCATCTACTATATTTACGCGGGAACTCTGGGATGAAGTAGGGTTAAAACTGTGGGATGCAGCAACCACAGGGAATGCTGAAGCACAGCGTATGCTCCCATGGTGGAGGAGTATTTTTGAGACTTTAAAAGTACAAGAAAAGAGCCCCCGAGACAAGGTGAAAGGGGAGGAGGACTTTCCAATTATCCCTCCATTATCACTAGTAAAGGATGGACCCTCCGTGGTACCAGAACTGTGCGCCGCTGGCTGTCCTCCTGAGGAGGATCCCTTTGATCCAGGACCTTTCCGAAGGCCTGGATCGTCCAAAAGGAATCTGCCGCCCGACGTCATAAGCCTTTGGAGAGATAAAGACGGAAGAGGGCTGCACAAAATAATAGCGAGGAATCAGAGGAGGTAGAAGATGGCGTGGCAGAGGAAACACCAGATCTTCGCTGGAAATCAGTTAGTTATGAAGCGATAAAAGAAATTTGAAAGGCTGTAAAAAGAAAGTATTGACTGTTTCGTCACCAAGCTGCCCCCACCCCAGCGCTCGAAACAGCCACCGGCTCCATCGTATACATGAATAATTCACAGCCGTCATAGGATAGTCCTCTGCCACGAAAATGCTCTACCAACCAAAGACTACTACCTGTTAAACAATTGATACAAACCTTATTTTGTGATATATCTGCATGTTTTAAGTGTTGTGTGTGTTCGGTGCCGTGTGTAGTTTGAGTATTCATACCATCATGCTATTCTTATTGACCGGTCGTAAAAAATATTGTATGGGTATATTAAGCTAGCTCTCAAGAGAGGGGTTCTGTGCGTGTGTATGCGTGTGTGTGTTTAAAGCGCTTTAAACGTTTGTAAGACTTGCAAATTGGGTTTTGGTTATATTGAGCCTCTGTTTTGATTAATCTTAAAAATGCAACTCTGAGACCTTTCAATCTCAAACGTCCACTAAGCCAGCAAACAGGTGATTTACCTGGGACCTTTGAAGTGAAAGGCTGCAGAGGACAAGATTTTAAAATACATAGCTGTGTGTGAGTCTCCCCCCCATACTCCTGATTTTGTTTGAAAGTCAAGGTTTTTTTGTTTTGTTTCAGCTTGGGAGTCCTTATCTCTCTCTAGGGGAGTAACAATTTATGAAGAACACTCTGCATTCTAGTGTCTCTTATCAGATCAGCAACTGCTGGGTCCTAGTGCAGACAACCGTAAAGGGAATTTTAGCCAGATACTAATGAAGACGATTTAAGAGTCCAAAAGGAGTATCCTCTGAAAGTAACAAACTGCATAGAAAAGTTAATACATTTGCACCCTTGAGAATTTCCATACAGGTAAAAACAGATAAAAGAAGCCAGGGGGTAAACCGTTAACATTAAAGAACCAAGGAAACCAGCAACCCAGCATGCAGCGGAGACGTGTGACAACAGTCAATGCTCCTGCTTGGATCTTCTCCACAGCCTCTTCAATAATAAGGGATTGAAGGTTTCGCTGTAAGCTTTTGGTCTTATTGGTAGCGGGTTTGAGTGCTTGGTTAGTGGGTCATTCGAGTGTCGCTTTGCAGGGTCTTTTTGTGTAGCCTGGTGTTATTAATTCTGCTTTTACTGGACAAATACAAGTTATGGTATATATTCCTTTCCCACCTGTGTACATCACCCAAAGCAGTTGTGTTACTCAATTAATACCATTTCTAAGATTGTGGTAGAGAAAATAGGCCTTCAGGTCGCACCTGGGGGAATTCAAACCTGGAAGTGTTTTAGGTGGAAAGTTTTGAATGCCACAATTGAACCCCTGCAAGGCAAATTACAAATAGTAGTTAAAACAATTTACAAAAGCTCCAAGGAACAATCAATCGAGTTAAACCTTATTTGGGTATAACTAATGCAGAACTAAGTCCATTATTTGATCTTCTTAAGGGAGGACATGGTTTTAACAGCACCTCTTACTTTTAAGAGTGATGCACAACAAACTTTGAGCAAAATTGGAAAAGCCATTACTCAGAGAAAAGCTCATAGACGACTTGATGGTCAGGCATTTGGTCTAACAGCACAATTAGTACCTTTTAAAAGTAAAGCTCCTCAAACTGAAAAGAAAAAAAAAAAAAAAAAGAGGGAAATTTTACTTCCTAGTGAAAGAATGGCAAAGGCGACTTATGTGTTGAACTTTTGAACTTTTTACGTTTGGCTGGAGGTGGAACTGGTCCTTCTATTGTAATCCATCACCGATCCTAGAGTCAGGACTGAATAACCAGGACCAGCAAGATACCAAGGTGCTATACAAAGACTGGGACTCAGGTGAATGGGAAGGACCTGTTGAGCTAAAAATGACAGGAAGAGGTTATGTTTGTGTCATTACAGATAGCGGTCCAAGATAGGTTCCAGCGAAATAGGTCAGTAATAATGGATGCTTGTGTAATGTATAATTGTACCTATAAAATCACTCAAAAAGGTCAGAATGTAAATGCTAGTTTACCTGTGTATAGAAACGAAACAGCCTTGTATAGTCATATCTTTCCTAAAGTATCGCGTTCTTTTTCTTTTCCAGTTGCTTTGCATGTAGAAAATTTTTGTCTGATTAATGGAGTTAAAGTGTGCAGAGGAATATTGTCAAAATTTAATTGCAGGCTATGTAGCCTTGGATGGCTTACGTTACTAACTCCCAATCTCACTATGATTTATAACAAGAAACGATCTATCCATCAATTTGGGGCTGACTGTGAGAGTACAGTCACCTTTCTGGGAACCTGGAGAAATTGTAGCTGCCTCGGCATTAGCTCCTGGGGTAGCAACTGCAGCAACCTTGACAAAGCTGACAAATTTGGGATGTTGGTTGAGTAAGCAGACTAAAGCTACTTCAATGGCTTTGACTGGCTTGTTAGCGGATGTTAATAGTGTTAGGCATGTTACGTTACAAAATAGAGTTGCAAGAGATTTTTGCTTTTAGCACAGGGACATGGTTGTGAGGATTTTGAAGGTATGTGTTGGCATGAATCTTTCCGACCACTCGGAATCTATTTATGCGAGCATTCAACAGCTTAAGACTGGAGTCTCCAAATTACAACAGAGTGATAGTTGGGACTGGTTAGATAAACTCTTTGAAGGATGGGGACTTCCAGGGTGGTTGAGAAGCCTTGTAAAAATGGTCGTATATGCTTTAGGTGTTTTTGTCTTGTTATTACTTTTATTGCCATGTTTATTACAATGTTTGCAAAGGTTGGTAGCGCGATCTATGAAAAAGATTCTTGTTGTGCAACAGGAAGGGGGAGATGTTGCAACAGCTGGGGGTTGCTTCAGGAGAACCCCCAGCACAGATCAGTTGATAAAGACAGACGTGCTGGAGACTGTAGGCCACAGGCCCTGGGAGGGAGGGAGACAAGAACTTTAACAAAGATTGCGGGCTTGATCGCGGGTACTTATTGTTGAATGGCAGGAAATTGTCGTTAAGTGAGGCAGAAGACCCTTTTGTATTAGCCAATACTGAGCTCGCTTTTTGTAATATGTATGAGCCTAAATTAGCTGTAACTGCTATAAATATAAGTTAGCTGCACAATAAAGACGACATTTGCTTGCATCAAGCTGCGTCCCGTCTCTTAATCGCGGCAGAGAAGGAAGTAAGTTTTATTGGATTGGTTCTCTATTTCTAAAGTTACATAAGGTTATTTGCTCTCTTACATGGGCAAAGTTTTACAGGGGCTACAGTTATCTCCAAGTTGCCTTGTAAAGGAAAATTACCAAAGGTGTTTAAGGTGTTCTGGATCAAACCTGTGCTTTAAGAGATTGCATAGAAGCATGGAGGTTTGTAGCTTCAGGGCCACACTGAGAAACTGTGATGCATATCATAAAAAAGTTAAGAAAAGGTAAAGAGATTCTCCAGATGCTCTTTGTAGCAGATGATGAAAATAATGAATTAATGAAGATATATTTTCAAATAATGCCACTGATACTTATTGTGTGATTCCTTTGATTTACTTTACAACGTATTGTTATGTTATCATACGGAAAGATAAGATTTTCATAATGATCACTGCATTACAGAACCTAATGCCATTTTCTATTTCAACCTGCCTTATCTCTGTAAATCTTCAAATAAAACACTAACTCTCAGGATTTTCACAAAACTGCTTACTATGAATTTACTGATTCCTAGATCCATTTTAGGAGGCAATGTCCACCTGAAGTAATGGTAGGACTGAGCACACACAGCCAGTGAAAGAGAATGCTTGTGAAGGGACTGTTAAAGAGCAAGGGCTTTTGGCCTCAGAACAGATTTTGGGGAAAAGCCGTGAAATACTTCCTTGAAAATCCCAGTCCTAATATTACCTAAACCAAACTGAAAGTGGGATTTCTCGCATTCTAACGCAGGAGGCCTCTGCCCTCACAAGTCAGAAAGCATGCAGGCAGCACGTGTACTTGCTATGATCTATTGTTTTTTAAATTCACCATTTCTAGTTTTATAACTGTCTTGACGACTGTCTACTAAATGTTTGTTATTTCAGGTATCACTAATAACTAAGGCTATTAGCCCAAAAGAATTTTAACTGTCCACTGAGAAGGAATTACATGGATTTCTGCTTTTAACCTAGAGGAACTCAGAACAGAAAGCCAAATACCTCAAACTCTTCCTAAAAACCTCTGACAGGCAGGTGGAATATCCGCAGTTCCCCAATCCCCTTCCTTACAGTGTATTACGAGTATTTATGCAATTATTATTTATTTTTTAATTTTAGCATTATTAATGGTTGGTATTTGAAATGATTTTGCAAAGACATGTAGATGAAAGGTTACATATATCCCAGTCCCCCTTTTTAAAACACCCCGGAGTGTTGCTAAAGAACTGGAAGCATGGATTAAAGAATCATAGAATGGTTTGGGTTCAAGGGACCTTAAAGCCCACGCAGTTTTAACCCCCTGCCATGGGCAGGGTCACCTCCCACTAGATCAGCGGGCTCAAAGCCCCATCCAACCCGGCCTTGAACACCTCCAGGGGTGGGGGGGGCAGCCACTGCTTCCCTGGGCGGCCTGTGCCAGTGCCTTGCTACATGACGTATCGCTCCCCTCGTACTACTTTGCTGAGTCACTGGGTGGAGGGGATTGGGACAGAGGTCTGGTGGCCACTCCACATCAGCGGCCACATCAAAGCGCCCTTGTGCGTCAAGGATGAGTGGGATGCCTTTGTGGGCCGGCAGAGGAGCGGCAGAGCCGAGCCCCCCCCGCGGCTGCAGCCACAGGGCGAGGCGGGGCGCGCGCTGCCCATTGCCCGCGGCTCAGTCACTGCCTGTTGCCCCTGAGGCGAGCAGGGCGGCGGGACCAGCCTACGAGAAGCGTTTTCGCTGGGACCTCTCTCCCTCTTTCCCCTGGGCTCTTTGTTTCAGTTACTTGCATTTACGATGCAGCTTATTTAAATGCTTGAGTTTAAAATCTGTCCTAAAAAAAAAAAAAAGCTGACAAAGTGGTAGAACCTGGGCGGTTTGCCCCTTTTAAGTGTCAGCTCGGACTTAAGGGAATGGACAAGGGCACGAATCCGTGATCCTTTATTAATTAATTTGCCACTCTGTGATAATGTGACTTAAGTCTCAAGGAACAATTCATTAACCTGTTTGAATTAATTGAACAAAGGTTCTCACCTTCAGAGAAAAAAAAAAAACCTGACAAGAGGTAAAGAAAATTAACTTCTAAGAGTGTGAGAGATATCATATGTTATTTGGACATTTCTCTTTGAATTAATTGAAGATATGTAAAGACTGAAGGAATACTCTCACATTCAGAGAAAAACATTCAGAGAAAAAGTCCTGATAAGTAGTAATGAAACTTTATTTTTTTTAAAGTGTGAGAGAGATCAGGTGTTATTTCGGCATTTCTCTTTGTAGTAATTGAACAAAGGTAAAGACTAAAGGAATTTTCTCACATTCAGAGAAAAAATATCCTAATAAGATGTAATGAAACTATTTTAAAAGTGTGAGAGAGATCATGTATTATTTGGGCATTCCTCTTGACGGTGTGCAGGTTTGTTTTGATGATGGATAAAGAAGAAGCTGCTAAATTATCTACTATTTCCACCTTGGATGCTGTTAAAGGACACGTGAGGAAGAGAACATACCAAGCTGCAAAACAGAATGCTGCTTTAGCATCTAAAATCAAAACTAAGCTAATTCGTAAGTCCTGTTAAAATAATACTGAAGCCACTTTCTGTAGTTAAAATCTATGACTGCAAAAGAAATAGTTAGTTGTATTTAATGTGATTTGCTGAACTGCTGCCTGTTAACTATATTAAGGTGAACTTTATAATTTGTGAAATTTACATTTGTTTTTTAGAAATTTGGAAACATATTTATGCCTGTGAAACTACCAATTTTTAAATGCTTTCTTCTTGAAATAAACTTTTTTTAAAAAGCCAGACTGGAGCAGTATCTGCACATGAAATAAACTTGAACTTGACACTGACAGAGTAGTCATCAGAATGACAGCCAACAGAAACAGCTTTATATTAGAAGGAGCCAGACTCTGCTATTGTTCAAACACAACATATGGATAAAAATGTTCTTAGATTGTTGATGTTGAGAAGGCTTACCATTGAAGCTGTTGAAAATAATACGATTTTGTCTCCTGTAGATAACTCATCTATGTTTACAGTATCTTTAAAACAAAATAATAAAGCCTTAGCTATGGCTTTGAGTATGGAGAAAGAAAATTGTCGGAAGTTAAAGAATGAGAAGATTTTTCTTCAGAAAGAAGTAAACAAGCTGCAGCTTCATAATATCTTGTTTCGTCAAAAACTAAGCTATTTGGTATGCTAGAAATAATATCACTTAAACTTACATCAGCTAAACCAAGCTTTTATGGTTTTTAGAAACTTAATATTGCTTCTTAAAATAGTTGTTAAAATGTTAAAATGTACATCTCAGATTTGTGAAATTACATCACCTGATAGCATAGTATTCTCATTTGATTTTTCTTTCATAGACTTTTTTTACTTGCTATTCTGTCCATCACTGTATATATCTATTCAGATCTATTTTAGTATCAGCTTTACTTTTATAGGTATTGAGATAGTATTAAAAACCAGCTTGTTTAATACTTGAGTATTTTCAAAAAGGTCCTACAAGGTAGAATTAGCTTTATAGCTTATCTTTTCTTAAGCCAGAAGCCACTTAAGATATATTATTTTAAATTGCTTTTTCTTTTACATGCAGAATAAAACTCTTAAAGACATAGAAGCATTTTTGAATAATAAACTCTTAACTGCAATAGAAATAAGCAGTCTTTCTGAGGTAAGTTGTTTTTGTGACTTCTTACCATATTGAACTCATTTTCTAGGATAATATTTTCAAAGCATCTAAATAAGTGCAATGTCAAAATCATACATGCATTTTAAAACACCCACCCCAATTCCTTAAAACCTTAGTCTAATGAAATAGATTAATTTTTGCTGTTGCTTGCACTAAAAGTTTAGGATCTGATCTTGTTTACAAAGTATCTAAAAGTTAAGTATCAGCCCAAATGAAGTCATGTGGTTAAAAACAAGAAAGCATAGTTGTGTGGTATTCTTCACTAAGCTACTTGCCTTCCTTGCTTACTGCTACAATGAATACCTTGCATGTTACTCCTTTTGTCATGGCAAAATTACAGCTAATTTTTTAAACAAATCATTTATTTTGCCTGTTGCTTAGGGTTGCTCTGTGTTTCTGTACATATAATGTGTGTTGCATTAGATATAGCTACCTTTTAAAAGTCTATACATTGCTTTGGGATGCAGTTAGGTTATGGATTTTTATAAGTTTGGCTACAAAATATTTTTCTTTAAAATTACTCTGTGCATTTCTATATCACACACCTTTCATCAGTGCTTCTATTTTTGCTCATTAATTATTTTTTTTTGCCTGTGGATATTTCTGATACTTATGAGAGAGTACTCAACTGCTTCTACTTCCCCACTGTTTTTCTTTTGAAAGAATCTTCAGCATTCCATTCTTCTGTCAGCTGATCCAAGTAACCCTGCTGATGAGCAGTTCAAGAATACATGTCAGCCTGCTAGGTAGGTGGTTATCTTAAATGCAGAAGTTGGTAAGTGCCTGTGGGTTTTTAAAAAACAGCTTTGTATGTTGTCCCAGGTATTTTTGTGGTAATGAGAAACAATTTACTGTCTAATTTGGAAATTATGTATTTGCAACTTGGAATTTATAGACAGAGTGGTAGACAAAACTTGTGTTTGAGTAACTTGCTTCTTTATTCATGTGATCTCACCAGCCCCAAGTAGGGTTCTCTATCATAAAAAATACATTTTCTGCTAAGATAAAACTAGATTTCATACTTGAGTTCTTGTTTACAGCTTTTATACGTTATTAAGAGAATGTCTTAAACGATTGAATACTATGGCATAAAATGTAATAAAAATCTTCACAGTAAAATTACCTCTTTTCAGATATGTAGAATTGCCAGTGGAACTTCCTTTGGTCCCAACAGCTCATGCAAAACGGCAAGATAGCGCTTCTGTGTGTGAAATACAGAATTCTTATAAGTGTACCACTGTTTTGTCAAATGAAATGCATTCAGATCAAATCAAATTTGCATCATCTTTCCTTTGTGGTACTAATAATGAAAAGTTAATTGAAACAGAACCAGTGGAAACAGCCATTGACAAAAATATATTCTTAAAAGGTATGATGTATTTCTGTAGAGGTGATTTATTTTTCAGAGGTATCAGAGAATCAGTGTTTAAATTCATTACTTGATGTGTGTTACAGAAGGTATAGTAAGATTCCTAATCTGCAATAAGCTAATAAAAAATAGAATGCTCACCCATAAGTTTAAATGTTCTGATAGTGACGTGTAAAATAATGTTCAGCTGAAATGTAACCACATTAATGTGAACAGAATAAAACTTTGATAAAATAACCTAATAATAACTGAAGTAGTTATAGAAAAATAGGTTTTTATTTATATCCAATTTCAAAAGTCTGACTTCGGTAACTTATGAAATTAGTTGTAGTTAACTAAATTTTTAAGGACCAACCACAGGATGTCTAAATTCAGTAAAAAAACAGGAACAAGTGGTTTGCAATTGTCCATGCTTCTGGCCCAACCTTCAGTAATCTGTGTTATTCTCATAGCTATACTCTATTCTTTCCACAAGCTGCTGAAATTTTTCTCTTTGCAGAAAATGAGTTATGCACAGAACCAACTTGCAATAGCATCTTCCTGACTGATATCAAAACCACACAATCTTTAGGACAGTCTGAGAAGCTTACAAAACAATATAATGATAGTTCATTGCTATTCCATGGAAATATAACTGAAAGAAAGAAACATGCAGTACTTCATAAGTCAAAACCTCACCCTAATAAAGAGGATTTTGATAAAACATGTTGCTCAAATAATCTGCCTCATCATGATATCAACAGTGGCAGCAACACCAATGACATGAATTTGCAGGAAGGTTCAAGTGACTTGTCTCACAGTATTCCTTCACCTCTCAAATTTAGCAAAGAAAGTAAGACAGAGTATAAGAAGATGCATTTTGCTAACAAGATAAAGGCTGACGAAACTGTTTATGATGCTGATATGGAGTTGACTGCCAGTGATGCAGGTGAACTTCTCACAGTTACAGCAAAAGACAAAGGTAAATTTAACCAAAATAAAAATAGTAATGCCCATTCTGATGAAATAGTAGCAGATTTCAGAAAAGTAAAATATTCTAAGAAGGATAAAGAGAAAATTAAAGGCAAGAATGAAGTCAATTCAAATTTATACACAGATGAAAGACGTGGTAGGGCTGACAGCAGTGAAGTTTCAAAAACTACTGACTCACAAACTCAACTATTCCAAAGTCAGACAGAACAGCTACCTACAGAAAATTCTGTAAGCCAACAGAACTTGCTAAATGCCAGCACGTCTCAAGCACAAATTTCTCTAAGTAAAGCTAAAGATGCTAGGAGGACATACCAGGTTAACTTAATGAGTCCAAGAAAACAGGAGGCAAATAAAGAAACTCTCTCAGCAGCATTTGAAGACATGGAAAGCAAAATACAAAAAGCAGACTCAAACTCATCTGTTACCAAGATCCCACCAGAAGATCATTGTGCTGAAAATTATTCATTCCAGGATAACACTGCTACTGTATTTCCTTTACAGCATGATTTTCTGCACACGAATGGTAAATGTAACAAACCAAAAATAAACAAGGAAAGTTTTCAAATCCCTTCTAAAATGAACACAGCAAAACACTTCGGAGAGGAAAATGGGCAGTATGCATCATGTGTTTCAAAAAAGTCACAAAGGGAGATACTGCAACATGACAGCATGGATAAAAAACAAGACCAGAACATCATCATGAAGAGAAAATACAACAAAAAAAGTAGTTACAGGCAAAGCAGGAAAACTGAGAGTGACAGCATTCATAAAATTACTCAGAAAGTAGACCAAAACAGTATAATTTTTTCGCCAGGCAGATTACAGCGTATATTGGCAAAGGCTAGCCAGAAAGCCTGTATAATATCAAGAGAAAATCTTACACAGTTCTCATCTCGTAAAAACGAAGAATTAAAAAATAAGGATGCATTGCATGCAGAGGCTGTTTGTGGAAGTAAAATTACAGAAATTCAGCAAATGCAAGTAGCTTTAGTTATACAGAATGCTGTAGCTATAAATACACCACAAGCTAAAGAACAAGTTGATGCTGATATGTTAAAGAAAGATTCTTTATCAGTGGCACATAAAACCCCTCACATTAGTAATTATCCTGATAATCAAATAAAGCCCAAACAGAGTTTTAGTTCTGATGTTACTGAAACCAGATCAGAAAAAATATCTTTCAGGCTTATTGATCAGGGGGGACAGACTATTTTGGATGACCAGGAAGTACCTCATAAGAGAGATTCCTCTACAAGCAAGTTGAAGTCTGTGGTTCAAAAATCAGAATTTTTAGAATTCTTACCTGTTGAATGTTGTAAGACTAGGCCATTAAATGCAGATAGTTTGTCCCAGGGAAGTCTTTCCAATGTGGAGCTCCCAGCTTTTGATAACCAGAATGGTTCTGTGAATTTCTCAATTCTGAAAAACTCTGAAATCTTGAAGGAAAATTATCATAATAAAGCACTGGATGCTGGAAAAGCAGAACAAAAACTGGATCTTATTTCCAACGAGACTTACAAAAAGACTCTGACACCTTGTTGTGGTAAGTGTATGGGTGAGAATAAAAATGGCGTTTTGAATTAGGTAGTGCCTAGAGTATTTTAGTACTATGCTACTGTTATTGCTTGCTTAAAGTGGATAAAACAGGAGTGGAAAAATATAAGAACTGAAAATCACTAAAATTATTCATATTTTGTATTCTATATCATATATCAGTTATAATGTATATTTTAATTGTTGTAACTAATATCCTTGTTACCTTTCAGTATATTCCAAGATGATATTTAGTTGAGCACCTGTAAGTAGTCAACATTCTCCAGGAGCAGTTAGAGTTGGAGCCTGTGTTCATTTTTCAAAGAATGAGGTGGAATTCAGGAAGTTGGGCATAGGAAAGATGCAATAGCTTGAGCTTCTATGCAAGCAAAATAAGAGTCAGCTACACAGTTCCCTTCATAAATAGAGAACATAGCTGGACTTAAGGATTTCATTTGCATTTCTTTAGAAACACTGCAAATCAATAGGAATTCTGGATCTAAAAATGTACTTTGAGTGGGTTTTCTCTAGAATCTACCCATGACCAAACTTTCATGTGGTAATGTCTTATTTAAGTAAGATACATTAGGTTAAGAAAATAACCAAACTTTAGTGTACTCTGGAATATAAGTCTAGATTCTTCTATCATGCAACAACATTACTTTAAGGGAGCTAAAGGAATAGATGACCAACACCTCAACGCTAGAGTTTAGATATGCTTTAAAATGAAGCTTTGACGTTTCCTAGCATGAGGGATCTGTTTTGTAAACACTCTAAATGAGTTCCTGTTTACTTCATTGTCTCTGGAGAGTGCCCTAACACCTAGACAGCTTCCTAGCTCAAATTAATTATTGGAATCCCAAATTATCAAGCAAATACTGCCTTGGCTTCATTTGA
Source organism: Cuculus canorus (assembly GCF_017976375.1). Classification (NCBI taxonomy): domain Eukaryota; kingdom Metazoa; phylum Chordata; class Aves; order Cuculiformes; family Cuculidae; genus Cuculus; species Cuculus canorus. Next base: position 30,046,476 of record NC_071406.1, on the reverse strand, counting down.
ATGCTAGCATACAATGGCCAAAAAATCTCCTATTTTGCAGGAGCACAGAACAGGATTACTGGCAGAATTAGACCATTAGGTATTAGTCCTGGTAATTTGCAATTGCATCTTTTCACTTTCGATTCCTTCTTTGGAAGGTAGAAAAATGATATTATCATTTTATTAGCTTTAATGATAGACGCATAAACCTTTGTGAGCAGCAGTATCAAAGACTACTGAGATAAAATCAAACTAATAATTTAATCTATTTAAGCATACTTCAAAAGCTAGTTTATTTTTCATCCTACATCCAAATCCATATCTTGAATTGAAAGAAAGCAAGGAAATGTCATGATTTCTGATGATGCCAGCTTTTCAGATCACTACCTTGAGGTGTACTTAGAAATATATCTTGAAAGTCTCCTGTAATCAAAGTCACCATATAGTTAAGGCTATGCGAACATAAATATTCACACTTAATTCGCACACAGCTTTCCTAAGTAACGCACTATTATAGATGTCTCAAAGCATGCTGCTTAAAAAGAAACTGATCTGATCTCTAACCTTAAGCTTTAGGAAGAACCCAGAATAACATTTTACTTCCACTTTAAAGTTGCTTTAGTTACTAGTACAAATCAAGATTCATTTCTGAGGCAGCCAAACTTGGTAGCTTTTCGTGATCGGAGTGCTCTCTTGTTTAAATCAAATGAATACTGTTCTTCCTTAATTAACTGTGTGTACGCTACAGTGTACAAGACATTCAGATACTATAATAAAGAAAGAAAGTGTTCACTTTTTGAGAGTTATGTAAATATATAGTGATATAATTTATTAGTGGCAAGACTGGCACAACAAATTCATCATTTATCCTTTACCTGGATCCATTTGCTGCCACAGATAATTTAAGGTAAAGCGTTCAAACTCAAAAAATGAAGGTAAGAGAGTTCTACGTTCAGTTCTTTTGAAAAACAACATTCCAGATGTTCTCATCTGCACACAGTAAATATAAATAAATATTGAATGTTTGGCATTCTGAGTTGGTCTTAAAGGATTATGCAAAACTGACATAAATAGTACTTCTTCTACCAAAGCTAGTTACTCTTTTATGGAGTATTCCTCTTGGACATGTTCAGTGGTTCAAAATACGAGACATTGTGAATAGGTTGGTAGTATACAGTTTTGAAGATGAAGGAGGCTCACCTTGCTATGCGTATTTGATGCATATGAGCAGGCATGAAAAGGCAGTCCTAGAGAACTCTCGTGCAGGTTAAATCTTCAAATTATACATGCATACCCTCCCCCTGCATTCAAAGGCAAGAGCTGTGTGCAGCTTTATTTTTTTAACTGTAATAACTCTTGGTAGTCTTAAACAGCCACCTGCAAATTACAGTAATTATGGGGCTTTATTAACGTGTTCCACAAGAGCCATGTCAGACCTTAATACAGCTCCAAATTTGAGTAGGTTGAAAGCTTCTGTAGTGGAATTATCTTTTATCATCTATCCCGTTTTTTGCTGAGCATCTTTAGAGTAGGAGTAGTAACCAAAGTCCTGAATTAAGAACTACTCATTAAAAATAATAATAGAAAGCTTACTTAATGATTCCGAAGATATTTTAAATGAGGCATATAAACTACTGTATTCACAGGGACAAAGGTTTTGCATGATCTGACAAATACCAGTATACCCTCTCGTACTTCTTTACCTAAATTCCCCAAAACTTCAGAGGGAAACTCAGTAGCACAATCTAGACGAGAAAGAGCCACTATTTGCTACAAAGAACCCAGTCTACAGAGGTATGTATATATAAAACAGGGCTTTTGTTTGTTTGTTCGTTTTTGACTACGTAACAATCTTCAATAAAGATTTGCTATTAAACCCCCCAAATAAACACAAACCTGTTTCTCTCACAAACCTGTTTCACAAAGATGCTTCAGTGTTGAAATAAGACATTTCCAAGCACTAAAGTAACACACCAACAGTATTCAAGTCTCAAAACCTAAATAATAATGTAACATTTTATACTAGTGGTGAATAAAGGTGAAATCTTAGTGATTAGCACGATATAAACCCCTTTGGAGTTGGATAATTGTAAATATTATACTTAAATGTATACTCATACCATAATAATGTTCCTGCAATACTGTCAAGTGGCACTAGAATTTATGCACTGATATTATATAACTCAGTCATTTTGATACTGGCTGTATGTAATATAAGAAATAATTTAAGATGTATTAAATTGATAATTCGTTATTAGCCTCTCAGTGTCTAGGCAAATTTAGTGGCACAGGATTTCTGAGACTGTTAAAAGACAAGGCATAAATTCTGTGATAACTCTTAATATTTAAGAAGATTTTAAAGTCAAACTTCCATTAAGAAAACTCAAATATTTGCACTTATGTGGATAGATCTGTCTCTCAATGGACCTTTAAGTTTATTACTTCTGAAAATATTCTGAGAGTTTTTTGCTGCAACGTTCATTGGGGTTTTTTTTTTCCTCAACTATATTACTAATTAAAGGAAAAATCACACCGTGTTGTGTTTGTATTAGTAGAATGCTTATTCATGTGCTAACGAGTATAAACATCTCCACGTAACAGCGTTGACAGTGAAAGGATTACAGCAACTCACTTTATGACAAAGGTGTAAAAGGAGTCTGTTTCCCTTTTCTGGCAAATGGAGGGAGGATAAGGAAAAAATTAGCACAACATTCCCATACACTCCCAATATATTTTTGTTTACCTGTGTAAGTAAACAAACAATTAATTAAAGCAATGAAACTAAAGACAAAGAGGAGCTAACAGTAATGTAGGAAGTGTCTTTTCACTTTACGAATGACATTTTGGAAGTGTTTATGCCAAATAGCTTGTAAAAGAAATGCAAAGGGACTAGAGTTACATTTTCCTCCTACTAATTGTACTGAGGGCTAAAATGCTTCAATACTCTCATACTGACACAGTCTTCTCTTTTGCTTTGCAATGATAAGGTTCTGTATTTCTGGAGAGAGACAGTAACTAGTAACAGAAAAAATGTGACTATGACTCAAGGTTTTAGATTACTGTCTCCTACACTATGTTTTATTTTCAAGCATATTGCCCTGAGTGGATGCTGTTAAGCCTTTGGTCTAAATAACTTTTGAGTTTTTTCTTATAGGAATAAGTTATGATTAGTCAGATACTAATTTGATACAGGCCATATAAAAAGATGTCTATTTTTAGGATTATTCTTTGAAAATAGCAGTTATCTGTGCCTTGGTATTTCAGGCATATTTATTTTCCATAGATGTATTTTATTTAGTGTATCAAGCTTTCATTGAGAGTATTTGCTATTTGGAATTTTTATCATAATTACATAATTATAATAATTACAGTTATGTGGGTACTTGGTGATATTCGTACATTATGTCTTTTATTTCTTTTGTTTACAGCAAATTAAGGCGTGGGGATAAGTTTACAGATATGCAGTTTCTGGATTCCCCAATCTATAAAGGAAAAAATAAAAGAAGCTTTAAAAGTAAATAAAAATATATTTGAAGAAGACAAGAGAATTTCCTGCATAAACAATACTTCTAAAATGGGTACAATTTTTAAAATATATATGTATGTTTCAATTACAGAGTGCTTATTGTTCTTAAAGTAGTAAAGGTCTTCCAAAGTGGAATTTCCTGGAAAGGAACCCCTGTAGAAGGGACACAGAATACTTTACTGAGGAAGGCAAATACAAGTTAGGCTCCACTCTCATGTTCTGCTTTTCTCGTCAGTAATTTATAATCTGTTGAAAGGGTTTGCTGCACTTCTTAATTTGTAAGAAAAGTATATGTTTTCATGAAAATTTAAAATAAAGCATATTTGCGAATTTTAATGTGAGTTCTTCATATTTGCCATCAGTAGGACCATTTCTCCGTGCAGGCTGGAGCAGACACAAGCATCCCAAATTTTAATAAATTTGCTGAAACAGGTGGAGACAATCCCCTTGTTTTTGATAATCAACTTTTGGTTTGACAGAATCATACAGAAATTTGAATGAGGAAGTCTCATTTTGAGGAACAGCAAAGAGAAGTCTAGTGTCCAGAGGATGTGCCAGAGGCAGCTGGACAGAAAACAGCACTGCCATAGGAATTCAGTAGTAAATAGGATGCAGGCAAAACAACACCTTAAGTTTCCATTTGAAAGACTGCTAGTATGACAACTGCATCATACTGTTCAGCTCTCAGGGCTTTGTCCTTCTTCCCTCTGGGTTCTCATGAATCACTTGTGCATTCCATAATGCAGTGTCAGCTGACAAACAGTTTTCTGGCATTATCTGAGTTATAGATGCTGCCAGCTGCCACACAACTTTTACAGATTCCATTCGATAAAGTTCAGGTTCATTTTGCAACCAAGATAGCCAAAGCTTTTTTTTAATGAGATACAAATAGGTTATCTTCTTTGGGGTACAGAAGATGGTTCTTCACACGGCCTGCAGTTACACTGATGAATTCCATACTCCAGAAGCAGACGCTATTGGCTTACAAGGGCTTAAAAATTGATTGGAAAAATTAATGGAAAAATATCGGTGAGGAATGACCATAATACTATTTCTGGCACAGATTCTCCTTGAATTGTAAATTGTTGAAGGCTGCAAGAGTGTTCTGGAGAAGCTTTACTATATATTTGACTGGTTTTTATACTTTTCCAAGAGCACTGTTGGAAGCTTCTGAGGGCATTTCCTTGGTTAGCCTGACCTTTGGTCTGATACTGTTTTTAAGAGGTGCAACTGATATTCTTAAATCTATAGTATATTCTTAAGAATGCCAAGCCAAATTGTACTCCTTGTACTTCATTGTAGCTCCCATTGTAACCTGGGAAGGTGATGGAGAAAATAGTCGTGGAAACTGTTTCTATCCATGTTAGAGACAAGAGGGTGAATGAGAGTCGTTGGCATTGATTTACAATGGGGAAATCAAACTTTATTAACGTTACAGCCTTCTACAAGAGACAACTTGCTTGGTGGATGAGGGAAGTGCAGTAGATGTTGTATATCTCAACTTCAGTAAGGCTTTTGATGCTATCTCTGATAATATCCCACAGACAAACTGACAAGTATGTGTTAAGTATACAGTGAGATGGGTTGAAAACTGGCTAAACCACCAGTGCCAGAGGGCTGTGATCAGCAGGGCACAGTCTAGTTGGAGGCCATGCACTAGAGCTCCCTAGCATTTCATATGGGGGCCAGTAGTGTTTAACATCTTCATGAATGACCTGTATGCTGGGACAGAGTGCCGCCTGCCCAGATTTGCAGTTGATAAAGAACTGGGAGGAGTGGCTGAAACACTGGATGATTATGCTGCCGTTCTGAGGGACCTGGACAGGCTGAAGAAATGGGCCAAGAGGAATCTCATGAAGTACGAGGGGATCTCTGTGTCTTTCTCCTGTAAGTTGCCAGAATTTCAGCTGCATATGTTGAGAGAAAAAGGATTCATGCAAATCAAAATGTACTGCTGGATGTGTAGCTTTCAGATGTGTCCATTCTACATGTCAGTCTTGAACTATAACCAGAAACTATAAGAAGCACCTAGACATCGTATTTAAGTAATACCACAACTTTTCTGTTGTTTTGTTTGTGAGTCTGCAACCCCAGCGCAGCTTCCCCAAGATCCTGTAGAACACTTCATGTATGAATTTTGAGTTCAATATGCCCCTAGTGAGGCAGTTTACATAGCAGACTTTGATCCCTTAAGCAGAGAGCTTTTCTAGCTGTGGTCACCTGTTCCAGAGACCATGCAAAGACTGTGAATGCACAACAAAAAAGACAGCTAGATGTTTTTATCTAGAACCTCGCGAGGGGGAAAAAGTATTCCATCAGTATGAAAATTCTTCCAATATTAAATTCACCTTCTCACCCAGGCAATGTGATCTGTATTGCACAACAGAGAAGTTTATTTGAGAAGTTTCAGCAAACAGACTTTTCTGAAACATGCTGTGTATGCCACTACATCAACAAAGACTAACATGAAGATGTGCAAAAATGATTGGGAAGATAGATTCTATCTTAATTCAATGTTATCGAAAAAGTAATTACACATAGAATATTTTTGTACATTCTTCCTTGCATTTCTTACCAAGTTTGTAATTAATTGTTTTTTTTCAACTGAAATGCTCTTGCTAGCTTTCACTGTTTATAAACACCACCAGCTCTGTCATTAGAAATTCAAAAGAAGTTTCTGTTACTTGTGTAAAATACAGCGGGATTTTTAGGAGTTGTTTCTCTCTGTTGCCTGTTGTCTGAAAAGTTGGATTCGTTACTGGGCATGCAAATAGCCAATCTCACACGCCAGGCTGAGATATTTGGTTTATTAGTGTTGCACAAGCATTCCTGACAAGAGCCTCTGTGCTCAATTTATTACAAGTTAGAGAGTGGATGAATACATTAGAAGTACTTCCCTCTACAAATGATTGGTTAGTGATTACTTCAATCACTAACCAATTACAGGTGCTCAGTGAGTAGGGGATCTGTTTGGGGGTACATCTTATGTTCCTGATGAATGTTGTCCTCCCTTAATGTAGATATTCAGGATGTTCTACATCAGATCTCCTGCATCCTTTATTCTCTAATTAATACAAGGCCCAGATGTGCAGGATGTACTTTATCAGGATTATGTTATAAGATTCTATGGGTGCCTTGTTCTTTTAATTAGTAGAAAGTTTGCTATGCCATTTAATTTAATATTAGCAAATGTCAGTCTGTTCTGTTTCTTGCCTATTATGACGTTTAGAGCAGCACCCTCTTTTGTAATATGCCCGTGATTTGAAAGCTAGGAACAAGTCTATGCTTCATTTTCTCAGGAAAAAGAAAATAAAAATCTTTCTGGACATGGTCCTAATTATTTCTTCATTGAAGATCCTGCTTTTCCACACAGCCTTTGTATTGCCAGCAGGACTGCTACAGTGTTCCAAATAAAAGCAGATAATTTTCAATAGAAGGGTAAGGCCCAGAGCATTATGCCTCTGTTTCTTTCATTCCTTTTAAAGTAGATAGTTTTCGAAGCAGCAAAGGGTAAAGAAAATGACCTGTAGATGCACAGAAGTTACTTAAAATAACTCTGAAATTATATTACTGTTGCTACTGCCTTCTTTCCCTGTTTTCTCCATCCTTACTGTTTTGGAGTTGATGTTGGATACACAGAGAAAATTTACTTCGTTATTTACTAGGATGCAGTTCTTTTACTTGTCCTGTGAAAGAGTTGCTTACTTTAGGTACTGCATAAATAATGTTATATTGCCTGTAGAATCTTTACTAAATGCGCTGCTTTTACCAGATCTGCTGATACATTAGAAGCTTTTGCCAGGAAAATGTTTTAAAAATGGCTCATCATATTTGAGATAAAATTTAGTCTGTAGCTGTTACAGGGAGTAAGTTTATTTTGCTGAGGATAAGGCAATTTGTACTTCTCTTTATAGCTTCAAAGTTGCTTTTTCTCATGTTTATTCAATCTATTTATATATATATATATAAAATAATTTAGTTTGCCACTAATTGAGTGGTTTAAAACTCGAAGGAAAATTAATTCCATTTATTTAGATTAAACAAGAGAAAAACATGGCTGTGTAAACCCTTGCAGCCCTTACAAACGCCGTATCTGGAAGTTACTGCTGATTCCTTTGTGAGCACAAACTTCTGCAAAACTCCCGTTGGTCCCCATGATCACTGCTGGCTTTTATAACGATTTGAAATCACTTTCAGAGATTTTGTTGTTAGCAGAGCACCAACACCGCTCGCCCCGGAGGAGCCCTGAGCCCCTTGTGGCAGCGCCAAGCGGCCTCCGTGCTGCCAAACGAAGGCCCCGGCCAGCAGCTGCGCCCCGGGCACTGTCCCCGCCCTGCGGCTGCTGCTGCCGAGCGATGGCTCTGCAGGGACCAGGGCAGCTCATCTTCTACGTGAATGGGAGGAAGGTAAGCGCTGCCCGGAAAGGGGGCTGCTGCTCCAGGAGTCACCCCGAAGGGGGTGGGCACGGAGTTGGCTTCCTCAGGCTTTTTCCTCATGGGAGTATAACCGAATCCTCACCTCCTTCTCTTTCCTGTTTCCCCCTGGCTGAGCCTCCAAGTATGACTTTGTCTAGCTCTCTTGGGCAAACGGTGCTGGGAAGAGAGAAGTGGCTGAGTAGCCCAAACACGCTTAATTCCCACTTTAACTAGCACTGGGGCATCAAAGGGAAATGTACTTTCAGCTGGGTATCAGGTTTGGCTGGTGAGCAAACTAGTGTTGAATTTGTATATGCCTGTCTTCTTATCTTTGATAGTATCAGAGAGATAACTTTCAGAGGCATCACAGAAAGTCATCAAGAGTCAAGTGCTGAAATATGGACTGTTGGCCAACATCGTGGCAGGGGGATTGCAACTATATGATCTTTAAGGTCCCTTCCAACCCAAACTATTTTATGATCCTATGACTCTATGATTCTATGATCTAATGGGATGTGTCTCTGCCCATGGCAGGGGAGTGAAACTGCATGACCTTTAAGGTCCTTTCCAATCCAGACTATTTTATCAATCTATAAAGATAATATTGCAAGAGCGAAATAGTTGGCTGTGATTCAGTGCAACTGAATGGAACTAGCTGATTCTAAGCAAAGGAATAAGAAACACTTTTATCAACAAAGAATGTTGGTATTTCTATTGTTCTCTGTTGTTGGTCTAATAAGGCAAGTGAAAGTTTATATAAATAAAGCCAGAAGGAAAGTGATTCCTGCTGTTAGCCTTAAAGGCTTTCTTTAGTGTTCATCCCAGCAGTGCCAGGGTGACTCTAAAGTCTGCAGGTCACTAATTCTCTGTGCTCTGCTGCTTCTATTGAAGCAAAGTCCTGCTGCATTTTTGTTTCTAGTGTGGCTGAAAGTAAATTTCCTTAGTATGAACTTTGTGCAGTGGTTATTTTTAGTAGTTACAAGATGCCCTGGCACTTCTTTCCTGGAAACATGTCTGTCTGAAAAGGGATTTTCAGAAGGAGCCCAAGCTCTCCCGTGGTCTTTGACAATTAGTGTAGCTGTGTCAGAGGAAATTGGAGAAGAATTCTCTCCTGACTTTGTGGGAATCCAGTCTGTGCCGTGAATTTTGAAAAGCCCTTGTTTCTTAGTAAAGTCTTGTTTTTAATTTTTTACTGCAGATAGTAGAGAAAAATGCTGATCCTGAACAAATGCTGTTGTCTTATCTGCGGAAAAGACGTATCCTTTTCTTGTGTGTTCCCCTAAGTCACTCAGTTGAAAACCTCATTTGAGCAAAATTCTCATAAATGATAATTAAAAAGTGATTTACCAGGTTAACGAAGTTGTGACTCCCTTAAGATAAATCAGCCACATTGATTGATGTATCTTTCTTAAGGTAAATACTTAAGAGAGCTCAGAGAGCTGCTGTAATTTTAGCCTAGTTTCCTAAATAAACAGTTATGCAATCGGGCATTATGTTCATGTGTTCCTCCCCCCTCCTCCCATAAAATAAAAATTTTGATTCATAAAACTTGTAAAATAGGAGTCTCTAAGTTTTGTTAAAGTCTCTCCCCCAGAAAAGGGAAGACTTTATAATGAGACCCTGAGTCTGACGGAGTTTTGAGGTAATCTATTTTTTCTTATGATAAGAATTCCAAACAGATTTCTAAACTCAACAAACAGGTTTAATCCTGAGTAAATATGAACAGCAATGTTTTTATAACAGGAAAAAAACATTGCTTGGGCAAGACAGAACATAAGTTGGGAGGGCTAGAGCTCTCACACGTGCAGTTTTGTCTTTGCAGACAAGGTTTTTTACCTTCCTTTTTTCCTTCTATCTTAGTTTTAGTCCACAGCTTTCTGGGCTTCCTGGGTTGCAACAGATTGTGCAGCACTAGTTCTGATCTTTTCGTCTCTTTCTCTTCACCGTTTCACACTGACCATGTGTCTGTTCTCAGCTGTTTTCCAAAATCCGCTGCGACACAAGTTTATTTCTAGTGCTCATGAAGCTGTTGCATAACATTTTGAATACGTGTGTAGGGACTTACAGCCAGGAGCAGGGAACAAATATGGGGAAGAATAGAATCTCTTCTTTTGGCAGCTTCCTAAACAGTCTCATGAAACATACCCCTGCAGGGCAAGTGATGTACTCTGTAGTATAGAACTCCCAGAGAAGAGAGTATTTTTACTTGTCCTAAAAGAAAAGCTGAAGTTGAAACAAATTTGTTACTGGTCAGACAAAAGGAGGAGTCTGGACCAGAATAGGTTGCTGTAGTTACAGTGTTTACAAAATATTCTCCAGTAATTTGAGCAACTTCAGACTCCATCAGACTGTAAAAAGTAGGTCAGTACCAGCCCTATCACAAGAATTGTACCTCTGTGGTTAAGCACATTGGTGTATGAGATAATGTAATCCTGACTTGCTCTGACACCTTGAAAAGTCACGTAACGCTTCTGTATGGTTGTAACCTGCTTATAAAGTGAGAATAAGATTAACTTGTTTTCAAGAGCTAATTGGTTTCACCATACAGTTTTAATGTTAACTTATAGTATTCCTGGACTCGGTTGCTTGGGTCTGGTTCTTCAGACCTCTCTGTGTACTAACTGCACTCATTAGGCCAGCAGAAAACTAACCCAGGAAAAACAGAGGCTTTCAGCTGGATTAGGAATGGGGTTGCTAACTAGTCAGCTCATCATTAGTCAACTCTTCATTAGTCAGCTCATAGAAGGGATTGGTGAGAAGAAGACTTGGTGCAAGAGGTCTTGGCTTTTGGAGCACATAATGTTGTGAAGATGAAGAAGAAATGGAGAGTAAGGCATCTTCCTTTTGGTGGCTGTGGAACATTAAATTAGCTATTTTCTATTCACAGCTTCAGACTGGCCACTGTTCCAGACTCAAAGAAACAAACACTTCTCATTAGTGTGATATTTCAGATGAAATGTGAGGTTAATATCTTGACTCTAGATGGGCCTTCTGGGATAAACTGAGATATTGGTTGTACTGTTCCGCTGGAAATTCAGCTATTTTGCCCATTACACATTTCTTCCTTTCTTACTTTCACTTGGAAAACTATTTTTTGCTTCCTCTTTCTGTCCTAACTTACTCCTCTTCCAAAAGAAGTTAAAATTAAGTTTTCTGTGTTCTTGGGAGCAGGATTTTGGTCATGTCGTTCCTTAGCTTCAATCTTATTTTCACTGTCAATTTTAATCCAACATAGAAAGGAGTCTGAAATGTATGATATCATACCAAACCAATTATATGTTCCTTAGCAGTTCAGGAAAAAATGTGGCCTCAAGCTTTTCAACAGAATAAAGACCAAAATGAAACCTCATATTTTTTCCCTTAATGACAACATTTTCAGTCCGTCTCACGGGAACTAAGTATGGCTGTGGAGAAGGTGGCTGTGGCGCCTGCACGGTGATGATATCAACCTATGAGCCAACTTTGAAGAAGATACGGTATCTCTAAGAGAAAATTTTGAAAACCACACAGAATTTTATGGATGTAGATTGCATTTCAAGATATGAAACTCTATATTTCTGTACTTAATAGTAAAAGACTCCAAAGGAAGGGTCACTTTAATCCAAAAGACAATGCTGTCTTCAGCTATGTTGTAAATTTGCTGAAATATCGTACTCAAATGCTTAATTTGTTCATAAAAGCTGACAGCTTCTGCAAGGAGTTTTCTCTTTAGGAGGCGTACATATGACACCCTTTGTACTGACTGCTAGAATGTGGCTCTTGCCTGCAGCTCTGTCACACGGCTGATGGGAAGACAGAGCAGGCAAAAGTTTGCGTCTTACAGTGCTTTAATACCGAACTCCCTCTCTACACCACACCTACGAAAATACTTTGAAACTCAGACCCAGAGTTTTATTAAGCTAAATACTGGAATAAATTACTTTTATATTGATAAAACTCCAGTCAGATTCTTTAATGTTAACATATCATTGTCAATTGAATATTTTTTACAGCAAAAATATTCCGATTCATTTTGACATTTACATTGTATTGGAATGCAATGCAAATGAAAATGTTTGAAGTTATTACAGAAGTTGAAATTAAAACATCCAGAATGACACTTGGGAAGAAACATCTCAGCTGTGGTAGAACAAAACATTTTATTGCAAATGATGAAAAGATTTGAACAATTTTCCTTTTGGTATGTTCCTGTTTAGAATGATATTTATTTTACATCAGAATTTCCTTTGGGTCAGAAATTTGATTAGAGATTTGCAGCAGTAATTCTTTGATTCCTGCAAATGACTACACCAACCCTCCCTTCCCCATCTTCCTCCTCCAAAACACACTTCATAGGTTGCTTGTGGGCAGGAGAGATGAGGGCGATTAGAGGAGACTGAAATAGTAAGGAAGATATAAATTCTGCAGAACTGTCCTTATAGATACAGGCTTTTGTACTGAGGAAGAGACAGTGCTAGTAAGTGATCCCTTCTATAAAGCTTATTCTCTTCTCATTCCAATTGATGATAATGACTGCTGCAATATAATATTCATGCATCTTTATTATAATAAAATAAGATCCATGTTCTTTGTTCTCTTTTATCTTCCAAAGACATTATTCAGCAAATGCATGTTTACTTCCCATTTGCTCCTTGTATGGTGTGGCAGTGACCACAGTGGAAGGTGTTGGAAGTACAAAAACCAGGATTCATCCAGTTCAGGTGAGAGTACAGTATCACTGTAAAAGGATTGCTGTTTTCTTCCTTTGCATGTGCTGCCTTGAGCTGCAGTGTTTTTAGGGCATCTTCCGATGCTTATTGTCCCCACTATATGATAAGAGAAGACAAGAGAAGTTTCTGGCAGTTGGTTGATTGAGGTGGATGAAGTATGGTTCGTGATGGATCTTGTTTTAATGCCGACAGCCTGCTCAAATTGTTACTGTGTAAGAATTGTTGGAGTGGGCTTGTGCTCTATTTCAGCTAACAGTGCCTCTTGGACAATGTCCCTTTCGCTGGTGTTCTAGTATGAATGCAAAAAAAGAAGTCCCCTGAAGGTTAATTAGCTCCCTTACTAAGATATGCCTAGGCATCACACCCAAAATAATAATTCTTATTTGAGATCACTTAAACTGTTTTACTTTAAAAGTCTGATTTACTATGAAGATAACATTTTGTATGGTGTCTCCCTTTTAAGAGAGAGTGCATTAGAATGGTGATATACACTGGAAGGAGTGCTAGTGGTGGTGTTTCATTTCAGGAAAGGCTTGCCAAGTGCCATGGCTCCCAGTGTGGTTTCTGCACCCCTGGAATGGTGATGTCCATATACACTTTGCTAAGAAACCACACAGAACCAAGCTCAGAACAGATGGTTGCAGCTCTGGCTGGTAAATATTGCCACTTCTAGTTTGTACATATGTCCTTGAACCATTTGCATCAGATCCTTTGTGTATGTGACTGCAAGTCTGTGTGAGTACACAGGCATGTATGTATGTATACAAATTGTGCTTCCCAGCAGGGTTGGTATGGGATTACAGGACCTTGCATTCCCTGTCACCCTTTTCTCCTGGAAAATTAAGCATGGAACTGTGCAGTATTTCAGGGACAGGTGTTCAAAACATTCTCATATGTCTCTTTTGAAGTGCTTTAAATCAAATGTGCAGAAATTATGTCATTTTGGAGAATTAGCTGTACCTGAAGGTCTCTGAGATCCTGTTGCATCTGGAGTTAAGAATGTTATAAGCCTCACAGGAGAGCCCGTTTGTATTAGGAATAAACCAAATAAGGTAGAGAGACACAGACCGTCTTTGCTAGGGGAAGTGTGGGCATTTATTGCAGGTAAAATAGCCTCTGCCCTCTGTCGTGCTCTAGAGTCACGGTGGAGCCAAAGGCATTTCCTGTTAATACGAGGGGGAGGTGTAATGCTAACCTCCTTCACTGTTAGAAATAAGGCAGGGGAAGGAGAAAAACATGTTGAGTGCGTGAAGAATATTGTACAATCTCTTATTCTCCTGCATACTAACCAATAGGCAGCATTCGCTGTAGAGCAGCTGTCAAGTGTTTCATGCTCGCCTTGAAACAAAAGCCTTTTTTCCTCAGGAGCTGCAGGGTTCTAAGTCTTATGACACTGAGTTCTTTTTGTCTTTTGGAGAGCTAACACTTCTCCTTAAGCTTCAAAAACACAAACCTCATAACCTCATATAAAGACATGATGTTTTAAATCCACATGCTTTAAAAAAAAAGATTTTCTTACTAATTTTCTTTTTTTCAGGGAACTTGTGCCGCTGTACTGGATATAGGCCAATCCTAGATGCCTGTAAAACATTCTGTAAGGTAAGAAGTAGTGATGATAGGAATACTAGATTGTGCCGGTTAGTCTGTGTGTGTATATATACACACAAACCATCAAGAGTTTCTTTAAGGTCATCTCTTTCCCTTTTAAGAGGTGTAGGTCTGAATAAGGTGTATAGTGGCCAAACTCATTACAAAAATTGATTGACACAAATGAACTTGGTGTCTAGCCTGCGTTATGAAGAGTAACCTGAAGTAGCTCCATGTGTTTTACTGTGTGTCAGGCCTGGCATAAATAAAAGCAGAATTTGGATCAATGTTTTTAGCAATTTATCGTGTAATGCAACAATGTCAGAAACCTACAGTGAAAGAAGTGGGACAGTGAACAGTGAGTGAAAGAAATAATTCAGACCATCTTTGTGTGGTCTCAGAAGGCCAGCGGAATTTTATGAATTATTTTGTGTTAAGGACTTCAATATCCAATGATTTTAAGTTACTTTTAATATCACTTCGACACATAACCCTTCTGATTTAGCTTATTATTAAACTTCATCTAGAACTTTATTGAAATATGAAGAGACACCAGCTTAAGCAGGCTTTAGCTCATTGCCATTCTGGGCAATATTTCACTAATGGAATATTCCTGCTTTAGGAACCTGTTTGTTGTCAAAGGAAAGGAAATGGAAAATGTTGCTTGGATCAGGAAGATTATTTGTTTGATGAGGAAGAAAAGGTAGGATTTTAAGTATTTTACCTGTCCTGTTTAGATACAAAACTTATAGAAAGAATATTGCATGGCTTTTTTTCTTGTAATTGAAGTAAATGCAGTATACTCTGCCATTCTTATCCTCCACCTTATTCACCTTATATAATATTATTTGTGAAAAAAAGACATTTTATTATTCCTTGCAAGAAATGTGGAAGTATTTCTAAAAATTAGAGATTCTTTATGTATATTTGTATGAGGCAGCGATAATGTGGCAGATTTGCTTAGTATATTTACTTATACTTGGTATAAGGTAGTTTTGATATCCAGAACTGAGATTTGAGCAGTTCTTCAAGTGCAAAAACATTAATAGCCTCAGCTCTACTCATACAGTGATCGTCATATTGAGCAAGAAATCGGGACATATTAAATCAATGATCAGTGATGATTTGAATGTAACCACTGATCTCTTAGTAATCCAGCTGCTGGCTTGAGTCTGAAGAACCTTAAAAAATCAGAGTTATCACTGTAATTTTATATGAAACTTCTTATCTATATGAATATTTGAGTTTGTTCTCAATTTTCTTTCAATAATATGTGATCTACTTCTTTGGTTTTCAAGTCCTGTAGATTGGCATGAAAGCAGCTGATTTCTTATAGCAGGGCTATAAGAAGCCTGTGGTTAGTCTTTCAGTTGCTTGCCTCTACACTGTCATTTGTGTTGACAGTGACCTGTGAGAAGCTATTTTGAACCCAAATGATGTGTGGTAGTTTAGCACCAAATCCAAATGATAATGGAATTAATGGAATTACTAGTTTTGTATTGATTTTCTTGGGACTCTCAGTGTTTGGTTTTGTTTTTTCTTTTTTTTTTTTCTTTTTTTTTTTGGTGGAATTAATGATGAGGGATAATTCTTGGTCTTTGCTGACTTTCTTTGTTTTTAAGGTTTCCACCAGACTATTTTCAACAGATGAATTCCAGCCCTTAGATCCCACCCAGGAGCTTATATTTCCTCCAGAACTAATGGTATTTTTTGCTGCTTATTGACTATTCTTTAGCTCTGTCTTTTCCTTTGTTGTCAATGGTTCAGAACTCATCCTGAAGTCCTGCTTAGCAGTAATTCATCAGAAAAAGTGTCATAACATTTCAATATAAATCTGAAACTGTATTCCTTTTTTTCCAGTGGCCTTATTGAATATTCACATACAAAAAAATAGTCATATTGGGAAAATGAAGTTGCATAGTTAGGTATTAGCTGAACTGGGTTTTCAGTGCAGCACCTGGAGAATCAAATACTTGTCAGCAAACTGGATTCCAAACAGTTTTTAGCATTGGCAAAAAAAATGTATTTTCCCCATTTTGTGGCTGATAGTTTTGTTAATATTTTCTGTCAAAATGTCAGCCACAGATAACCACCCAGGCTGGGCAATATTTAGCCCCAATGACTGAAGTATGACAAAGATAAAAGGAGATGAAATAAGGGCACTGGGATGGAAAGACTGGCTGGATGTCAGGGCCTAAAGAGTTGTGGTAAATGGAGTTAACTCCAGCTGGAGGTCACAAGTGGGGTTCCCCAGGGCTCACTGTTGGTTTCAGTCCTATTCAATGTCTTTATCAATGATCTGGGTGAGGGGATCGAATGCACCCTCAGCAAGTTCACAGACGACACTAAGCTGGGAGGAAGTGTCCATCTGCTTGAGGTTAGGGAGGCTCTCCAAAGGGATCTGAACAGGCTGGAGTGCTAGGCTGAGACCAATGGGATGACGTTTAACAAGACCAAATGCCTGGTCCTGCACTTGGGGCACAACAACCCTATGCAGTGCTGCAGACTGAGGGAAGAGTGGCTGGAAAGCTGCCCGGAGGAGAAGGACCTGGGGGTGTTGGTTGACAGCGACTGAACATGAGCCAGCAGTGTGCCCAGGGGGCCAATGAGGCCAGTGGCATCTTGGCTTATATCAGAAACAGCGTGACCAGCAGGTCCACGGAAGTTATTCTGCCCCTGTACTCGTCACTGGTGAGACTGCACCTTGAATACTGTGTTCAGTTTTGGACCCTTGCTACAAGAAACACATGGAGGTCCTGGAGCATGTCCAGAGAAGAGTAACGAAGCTGGTGAGGGGGCTGGAGCACAAGTCTTACAAGGAGAGGCTGAGGGAATTGGGGGTGTTTAGCCTTGAGAAGAGGAGGCTGAGGGGAGACTTTATTGCCCTCTACAACTACCTCAAAGGAGGTTGTGGCGAGGTGGGTGTCGGTCTATTGACCCAAGCGACAGGTGACAGGACAAGGGGGAATGGCCTTAAGCTGCGCCAGAGGGGGTTCAGATTGGACATTAGGAAAAATTTTTTCACAGAAAGGGTCATCAGGCACTGGCAGAGGTTGCTCAGGGAGGTGGTGGGTTCACCTTCCCTGGAGGTATTTGGAAGACAGGTAGATGAGGTACTTAAGGATATGGTTTAGTGGCAGATAGGCTTGATGATCTGTGTCTTTCCCAACCTGGTGATTCTATGGTTCTATGATACACATGCATGCTTAATGTAGAAAACCAAATGTCATTGGTAACCTCTAAGCAAGCTAAGTGTGCAAACACCTCCCTAAGCGTGTTTTTATTATCACATTTCTAATAATTACGGCAACTGCAGGGTCTATTCCTACATTTTTTGCTTGGGAGCTATTTATTGTCAATCTTGTTTGTTAGCCTATTGGAGTTAATTGAAGAAGCTTCACCCATGCAATCTAGAAATTCACCCCTGTGCAAAAGCCAGCATAACAGTCCCATTTCTGTCCAGTTTTGAAGGACTAAGTAGAACTGCCATTGTTTAAGAACTTCTTTTGGCACTGAGTCCAGTGTCTGTTACACCTTGCACCTGTCTATATGTCTAAATATTGAAATCTGCCATATTTCTCCATCAGAGAATGGCTGAAAATCAACCAAAAAGAACCCTGACTTTTCATGGGGAGCGAATGACGTGGATTTCTCCTGGAAGCTTAGATGAATTATTGGATCTGAAAGCTGCGCACCCCAAAGCACCTCTTGTGATTGGGAACACCAGTGTGGGTATGTATACAGTCAGAATGGCTCCTGTTGCCATGGTTCCAGTGTGCATGAGAGGAGTGGGGCTACCTTTGTCCCTCTTTGCATTTTTGTCCTTAAGCTTGCTCTCCACTATGTTGGAGTTGTTGTTATGGAAATGTCTTTTGTCTAACCCTGTTGCTATCTCATAGGACCTGAGATGAAATCTGGAAGTGTGTTCCATCCAATTGTTATTGCTCCTGCAAGGATCCCGGATCTACATGTGGTGAAAAGCACAGATGATGGTCAGTGGACTGTACTTTGTTCAGATATAGAAGTAAGGGGTACTGCTCCATTCAGTAGTCCTGAAGGGGTGAAGGGCTGTGCAGCTCATTCCTAAGCAAGCGTGGTTCTTTCGCGGGTCCATGTGGCTGTGGCCACCACTCCAGTGCACGATACAGTGTTTTGTCTTCGTGTCACAGTGTGTGAAGCAATATTGAACAGTACTGTCCAGCAATATTACCTTGGACCCCATTGGTCATAATAGTGCAAGGGTACTTACTCTGGTAATACTGGTTGTGGTGCACAGTCATGCAGTGTTTGTTTTGCGACCTCTGTCCCGTGCAGTGCTGTATAGCAGAGAAAGACCCACACAGACCTATATAGAGAGTTAGCAACATTACATGCTTG
Organism: Cuculus canorus; assembly: GCF_017976375.1. Lineage (NCBI taxonomy): Eukaryota > Metazoa > Chordata > Aves > Cuculiformes > Cuculidae > Cuculus > Cuculus canorus. Next base: position 30,027,883 of record NC_071406.1, on the reverse strand, counting down.
TCTGCTTTAGAAAAAAAGGTGTGGTTAAACAGATATAGCTAATATGCATCTTGTTCTCAATCATAACAGCGTTAATTATTGTAGATTAAAATTTTGTACCTCGATTTATGTATTTCAGATAAGCATGGAATATTTTTTGTTACAGTCAGACTAGGTTTTAGTTTTTAAATAAATTCTATTGAATTTGGAAATAACAACTAGAAATAGATTTATACTTACTATAATAGCCTACATTAATTAGAATCATAGAATAGTTTTGGTTGGAAGGGATCTTAAAGATCACCCAGTTCCAACTGCCCTGCCATGGGCAGGGACACCTCCCACCAGACCAGGCTGCCCAAGGCCCCATCCAGCCTGGCCTTGAACACCTCCAGGAATGAGGCAGCCACAACTTCCCTGGGCAACCTCTGCCAGTGCCTCACCACTCTCATAGTGAAGAATTTCTTCCTAATGTCTAGTCTAAACCTGTCCCTCTCCAGTTTATACCCATTGCCTCTAGTTCTGTCACTGCAAGTCTTCGTAAACGGTCCCTCCCCAGCTTTCTTGTAGCCCCTTTCAGGTAATGGAATGTTGCTATAAGATCTCCTTGGAGCCCTCTCTTCTCCAGGCTGAACAAGCCCAACTCTCTCAGCCTGTCCTCATATGGGAGGTGCTCCAGCCCTCTGCTCATCTTTGTAGCCCTCCTCTGGACCTATTCCAGCAACTCCATATCCTTCTTATGTTGAGGATTCCAGAACTGGACACAATACTCCAGATGAGCTCTCACAGGTGAGGAATACAGGGGCAGAATCCCCTCCCTTGCCCTGCTGGCCACGCTTCTTTTGATGCAGCCCAGGATATGGTTGGCCTTCTGGGCTGCGAGTGCACATTGCCGGCTCATGTAGAGCTTCTCATCGACCAGCACCCCCAAGACCTTCTCCACAGGGCTGCTTCAATTACAAGAAAAACATTTTGAGTGGGTGAAGAATATTGTACAATCTCTTATTCTCCTGCATACTAATCGATAGTCAGCATTCCCTGTAGAGCATCTGTCAAGTATTTCATACTCACCTTGAAACAATAGCCTTTTTTGCCCCTATCGTGTACTGCAATCAGGGATTGCCCCGACCCAGGTGTAGGACCTTGTTGGCCTTGTTGAACCTTGTATAAATTACATTGTGCAAGTTTGCTGTCCAAGTTTTAAGGTAAATGAAACCCTGTATCTGATGAAAGTTACTTGCTAAATGCCTGAAGCCACTTTTCTTAAGTGGTAAACCGTATTTGACAGTTCTGTCATTGCATTTAGAATATCTTTTTCATTTCAGATCAGTCATGCAGATCTGAAAATGACTAGATTGTTCTTAGCTGAAAAGTGGTTTGGGATTGAAAGGAAGCAGGGAAAACGTTTACTGCTTCTTTTAATCTGTAAATAAAATCTAGTTATGAGAGATAAGACTTACTAGTTCTGAAATGAGACATGTGCTGTTTAGTTTGCCAGACAGCAATATTATTTCCTCTCGTTAATCAGATTTAAGTGCAAAATGTGGTTTTGGTTAAATTTGTGTTTTAAAACCACAACATTTAATATTGCTGTACTCAATTAATAAAAAGCCATTTTAAAATTATATTTTTATTTATACTTTTTATTGCAATTGAATGAATTTATGTTCATTCAAAACATACATTATATAAATAAAGTCTATTAATATTTTTTAGTAGAAAGACACTGTTCACCATTTTGAAATATTGATTTTTTTTTAATATGAAGTATAATCTTAAAAAAATCCCAAACAAGTAACTGCTGAAATAAATGCACGTAGTTATAGGTTATCTTTCTACTGGGAAAAATAATACCATATTCAGTGTTGGAACTGTTTGGGTGGTTTTTGCAAGCACTATCTATCCATACCTTAGGAGAATACTTAGAGTGTACATATGCAAAGCAAGAACAAGTTATGATGTGAAAGTCATGTTTAAAAGTAGAAAGAGCCTGCTGATTGCATTTTGAAGCTGGCTCACCTTGGGTGAAACATCACCTACCCATTTACTCAAGCGAAGTTGGTGGAGGGAAATAGTTGCAATGGGCAGCTGAACGCAAAGAAGTAGTAGCAGTGGTGAGCTATTAATTCCAGTTCATCATTTTATGAATTTTTACACTTGGTTTCCTAAATGAAATATCACAGTGTCTTTAATATGCAAAGGCCACTGACAGCTTCCTGTATTCCACCTGAGCAGTCCTACCTCTGCCATCTGAAATAGTTCAAAACCCAGGCAGTAAAGCAGTGCACACATTACACTTTCATAATCTTTTGGTTACAGGATTAACTCTGGGAGCCGCCTGCAGCCTCTCTCTAGTGAAAGACGCCTTGGCAAATGCAATCTCAGAGTTCCCTGAAGAGAAGACAAAGGTTTTTTGTGCTGTCTTGCAGCAATTAAGAACACTGGGTGGAGAACAGATAAGAAATGTTGCTGTATGTTGTGTGTTACTTACAATAACATTTGTAACAAATGTGAAATTTCTCCTGACCGCATGTAAACTTGAATTTTTAATTCTGTTTTTAGCAGTGAGTTTTCTTTACTGCATCTTTCTTTGAGCTTTCATTATGTATAAATTTATGTATAGTCTGCGTGTTATATTGTCACTTAATAAAAAAATGTGAAGGTGATGGAGAAAGGTGACATAAATTTCTTTTTTTCAAGTCATTAGGTGGAAACATCATGAGTAGAAAATCAACCTCAGACTTGAATCCTATTCTGGCAGCCAGCAACTGCATGCTCAATCTGGCTTCAAGAGGTAAGAGGAGATAGCTTGTCTCTGTAAGTAGTGCCAGCGATACAGGGTCCTAATGTATGGAGAGAGGGGAAATAACAACTCCCACTCTTATACAAGATCACATCTGCAAAAGAAGCAATTTGCAAATGAAGAATATGCCAAGGATTCTCATGTCAAGGGAAAGCCTTCAGGCCAAGCAGATCCCATGTATTTCTGTGGGCAGTGAATTACTGTAAACACTCATAGTACTTGACAATTCACCTCTCTGGTAGTCATTTTTTTCTGCAATTGATGCTTTGGCCTAGTTTTAAAATCGCACTTGTGCCCTGAGAAGAACTCTGACTTCTTATTCCTGGCAGTTACATATTTCGGATACAGGAGCCATCAGTCTAGCACTGTTTCCCATGCCCATTTAGTCAGTTTCCTTCCATCACTGTATCTATGCTCCTCTCCACCTGCTCCTTTTCTTGTGCACTACCTTAACATTGGAAGGCTGATGAAATTATTGGTAAATATGAGCTATCTCGTGGCCTGGAATTGTATGCTTTCCCTTCTAGACAGTTTATGGTCTTTTTGCCCTTTATCCAGACAGAGTGAATGTTGCCAATTCCAACAATTTAATACTCCACTCAACACCGTGAAATACATGTTCTTTAAGGGGTTGTTTCTGAGCCAGGATTTCTTGGAACAGATACATAAAAACTTCTGCTGTGTGATTTTCATGACTTCTTCCTACATAGTTTGGCATGGAGAGGAAGATACCTGTCAGAATGTTGCTATGACAAGTACAAACATTTGCATCTTTTTACTTAACAATTCTAAGGATGTGCTGACTTGTTTAAGTTGTGAATTAGATCACTGATCAATCTACCTTTCTGTAACCTGACAGAACCTTACTGTTGGGAGAGTGGGTTAGGTGTTTTCACAGGTTTTTAGCTTATTTCTTTACCAAACAGTAATCAGTGAAACATAGGAAGTGGATTATTCGAGAAGACTGCAGAAACACTGTTAGTTCTTAGTATTTATCTTAAATCACAGTATAAAAGAAAATGCACCTTCCTAGATCCTGACAGGCTCCCAGGTGGGATTGGACAATAATCTTTGTGTGTAAAACAAGCCTATTCTGGAGGGAATTGCAAAGGCAAAAATCCATAAACAGCAGTGCTGCTATTCTTAATAGTGTTATTTTTCAGATTCACACTTCAGCAAAATAAAATTCCTTTTGCTGTCACTCTAGTTATATTTGAGGAACACAATTTTAATGTTAAATTATAGTCTAAGATGAGGAGGTTACAGTGTCATCCTCGCATATAATGTGAAAAACATTAAGAAAATAATGTTGCTGTAAAGCAGCAAGTCTTGAAGTGTCGTGTTCATTGAATGTGAGGGCAGAATTTTAATATAGGAACCTTTAAAAAACAGCATAGAAAGATTATCTGGTTATAGAAAATCTTGGGATATGTCAGGGCTGCTGCAAGGTAAATACTGTCTAGTAATAAATTATTTGTCTGAAAAATGTGTTGGACCCCTTGAGTAGCATATGCAAAGTACAAAAGATGCAGAGGACTAGTTAAAAGTACATTGTGACTTAATCTGCCCAACACACATGATTAAATTCCACAGTGCTGAATTGCTGTGGATTTCCATCTATACAGTGTTTATGCCTCGCTCTTTTTGCAGAATGTTAATGCTACTTGGCAGTTGTGTTACTTACTACAGTTGCAGTCCTATCAATAAAACTTCTTGAGCTAGTGGAGCTTGTTTAAATAATAGAATCAATTATATATATTGAAATGTTGCAGTTCCAGAACGCTTGCTAGCTCAGCTGTGTAGTGATGTTGACAGACCCGATGTAGCATAGATCAGGGGTTTTTTTGTGTTCAAAGGGCTTTTACATATTTAGATTCCTTGCAGAATTTTGTCCTCTTCCCTTTTGAGAATCCCCTCTCTAGTAGTATATATCATAGAACAACAGAGTCACTTTCAGAATGATCTACCAAAAGGAGAAAGGAAAAGACAATGCCATTTACTCCCTTCCATACTCCTAGAAGTGTTCAAAAATGTCAGAACAAAACAAAACAAAAAAATAAATAATGTTTGGGTTTGGGTTATTTTTTTACTTTTGCAGCAATTCTCTCCCATTCAGTTTTTTCCTCATTCTTTATGTTTTAAAAAGAAAGCTAGAGATGACAGAAGCTGCACATGTTTGGAACAGATTGACAGGAGTGAGGATGGGATCATTATGGAACGGTCAGGAGGGACAGTTACAGCATGGAGATTGATCTCTGGGCACTCTCTTAGGGCTATAGTGTTACGGTACTAGGGAAGATGGAGCAGCCATTTGTATTTGTATTAGCATACCAATGCTAATTTGTTATGTAAACTCTGCAGTTATTATTTACTCAGGAAGGCTGCAAGTATTTATTGACAATTAAAATATGATTGATGCTTGCCGACTGCACAATTGTACAGAATTTTCTTGAATTGAGATTTTTTTTTTTTTTTTAGGAAGAAAGAGACAGATTCCGTTGAGTGATATTTTTGCAGATGGAGTTGGTAACAATACCATTACACCAGAAGAGATCTTAGTCTCTGTTCATATTCCCCATTCTAGGAAGGTAAGTAACTGTTTTATTTAGATTTGCATTGCGCAGAGTTAGACTATTAAATAAAGAGCAGGAGGGGGCATGATCCCTGTGTGTAAAGTAACACTATTACTGCTCACTTTCTGAATTCCTTGCATTTCATCCCATCAGTGCCATACTATCTCGCAGTTTATGCCAACACCCACAACTCAGCAGGTAGTTGGTGATATGTGAAGAGTGATACTCAAATCAAAAATTTACCCTAAAATGTTGAGGGCAATAGCAGTTGCCTACACCCCCTGCAGAAAAGGGTCTCAGAGAAGCTGCCATAGTCCTCACTGATGCGGGCTGGTCACCTGTGGTACAGTTGGCATCCAGCAGATAAAGCATTATCATCTCCTGAGAATTTTTCTTTAAGTGAGATAAGATTGAACATGTGCATGGTACTTCCGTAAATGTCACTGAACTGAGTAATGGGCTTTAACTGATATTGTGTTTGCAAGAGTGCATATGGGATCCTAGAAGAGAATTATGGGTCATCTTATTTGAGTACTGAAGTTTGACAATATTTCAAAGCCTCTGAGCTTTTGGTCTTGTTATAAAATGCAACTCTGTTCCACAAGATCCCTGTCTTCCAGCTATCTACCATGAAAAAAATTTAGGTTGTCTGAACTATGTAGATGATGGAGCTGCTAGAAAATCAAAGATGGTAAAGCTACTGAAATGTCAAGAGGAAGAAGCGTATGGTCTTGAATGCTCAGGAATTTGAATTTATGCTCTTCATTTTTTTTTCTCATTTCACATAGTGCAATAACAAGTTCTGCTTTCAGATACTCACAATGCTACAGGTTACTCACTTCTGTCTGATCTTGCTCAGGGGGAGCATGTTTCTGCATTTCGACAAGCACCAAGACGGGAAAATGCTCTCTCAATAATCAATGCTGGGATGAGAGTCCTTTTTGAAGAAGGTACAGACATAATAAAGGATTTAAGCATTTTCTATGGAGGTGCTGTCTCGGCGACGGTCTGCGCAAAGCAAACCTGTCAGACACTTATCAGAAGGTACAGTTTCTCTACCTTCTCTATATTTCTGGATAAAGGGACTTTGAGAGTTTGGATGTACATCCTAGGTGCAAGAAAGTACGGAAAGATTTCACTTGCTTAGCTGATGCCACGTATGTTCAAGTGAGTGATCTGGTCAAACCTTAATGATGACTTTTCAGGATCGTTACATTTTTCTGTCTGCTCATGGATGCAACTGTGGTGTGAAGTGTGCAGGGAGATATGAGCTGTGAGATAGGTGGATAAGGTCTACATGGTCAGTTGTGCACCTGAACCTGAGCATTGGTAAATGATGCTGTATCCTGTAGGTCTGGTCATCCCTGAGTATCAGCGTTCTTGAGTCCTACATCAGTTTGTCTCTAACAGGTACAAAGTTTGAGAACTTCAGAGGTGCCTGATAAACTTAGGAGCACAAGTCAAGCCTTAACCTTTTCAGTGTCTCTTTGTCTACAAGATAGAATCATAGAATGGTTTGGGTTGGAAGGGACTGTAAAGATCATCTAGTTCCAAACACTGACCTGTTGACCACTACTCTCTGAATACAACCATTCAACCAATTTCTTATGCACTGAACAGTCCACCCATCAAATCTGTTTCTCTCCAACTTAGAGAGAAGGTTGTTGGGGGGGGGGGGGAGGGGCGGCGTGACAAAGGCTTTACAGAAGATCCTAATAATCTCTGAAGTTAATCCCTGATATTCCCTCCCACTTTGCAACACCTTCCTAAAGGGAAAAAATTACAAATAATTCAAGCAGCATATAAAAACATTTATCTAAATGGAGTCTCACTGTTACCATTTAATATGCAACTGTTTCACTAATTGAAGTAGTCATTCTTTTTTTTTGCTGCTTTACATGATTAAATGTATTGTAACAGATATAGATTTTGATATCTAGGGTTGTGTAACTATGGAGAATTAATTATGTTGAGATACTTCTAGCCTTTTCAAAAAATATAACTACAGATCCCTCCAAAACATTCTACAGTTCGCATCAAATTGTTATCCACTTTTATTTAATAATAGAACAGTATCTGCAGAATAGTGGTAATCTGTATGACTGTTAAAGCAGCTTTAAGGTTGTAATAGGTTTTATTTATTAATTTATTTACTGTATAGAGACTGGCATAGCACTCAGTTCTGTTGACTTAGGGGATGTCACTTCTTTGAGCAACACTGTCCTACTCTGTTTTCAGTGATTTAATTAGACTTGCTATTATGCTTTCATTGTGAGCAGGATTATGCCTCTGGTCTATGGTACAAATGTATTACTACAATTTGTATTTATTTTTTAGAGTCCTGGTCTGATTGTTTCTTATTCTTCCTGGCAGACATTGGAATGAACAAATGTTGGATGAAGCTTGCAGACTAGTTCTTAAAGAACTTGCTTTTCCGGGGTCAGACAGTGGTGAAAAAGTAGACTATAAGAAAACTTTGATGGTCAGTTTCTTCTACAGATTCTTTCTGGAAGTATTGCAGTCATTGAAGACAAAGGTAAATTAGTTCTCCTTATCTGCTTTTGCGCAAACAAATGAAAGGGTTTTTTTATTTTCTGTTGATGCTTGCAATTTCTACTAAATATTTGTGCTAAATATTGGTTTTGGCATTCATATCTACAAAAGCAGAGTGCTTAACTCCCGAAGAGACTCAGCTCTTAGCTGTTCTGATACTTTGGACATTAGGTTTAAAAAAAACCTGAGCAATGTTAATGCAAAAATATATTAATACTGAGCTCCTAGGCCCAAAGAATACATGTGGTCTTACTCTGTCTGTAGTTCAAAACATAAATAGAATAGAAATAAAGGCTTTGGAAAGCACCTGTAGGTGTTAAACCATCTCTCCCTCTTATATGAGCTGCTGACTGGGGGAGTAGGACTCTAAATTTACATTCTAGATGTAATTTACTTTTTTTTTTTTTTGCCTTATATCTATTCTTATGAGTAAAAAATGTCCCTTTTGCCTTTTTTTGTTCTGTATTCCCTTGGGCTCTTTCCTTTGAATTATCATTACTTGAGTAATTTACTGTAACCAGGATGTGCGGGTTTTGATCAGGCCCTAGAAAAAAAGCTGTTCTGACTGTCCCTGCTTTATGTTGCTTACTTTAAAGAAGCATCTTTATTGCATCCAATATATTTAAAATATTATTTAGTGAAATCTCAAAATGGTGTATTGTTTTACAGTTGTTACTTTAGAGCCTTTTTAGCTTGTGAGAGTCTTGAAGGTTTTGCCTGTATAAAGAATTTGTATTTGGTGATTTTGATTGTTAGCTTTTTTTAATTGGAATGCTCAGAATGTGAGTTTTAGTAGTAATTCACTTCTTTTTCAGGATTCTGGCCATTGTCCTGGCATACCAACAGAATACAGGAGTGTCCTACAAGATTTCAAAACCAAAATGCCACAGAGTATCCAAATATTTCAGGCAAGTGCTTTTATTCTATGATTGTTCTGTGCTTCAAAAGACTTGGTAAAACGTCATGGTTCAGGCACCATCATTGCTATGAAGCTCAGGTGTGAATTTTCCAAAGGACTGTAGGCAACAGACTCTTCATGGATACTTTTAACTGCATTCCAAGTAGAAAAACCTTGTCTGTGAAAATAGACTCACATGGGTATACTCGCTTCTTCTAAACAGTTCTCTAAAGATAATATGATGAACAAACTCCATTGTCAGACTGGTTAAAGCTGCTTATTGCAGTATGCAACCCAATTGGAAAGAAAAGTAGAAGAAAATAAACTTCACAGCTGCAAGAAAGTGATTAAACAACAGAAATGGGAACAAATTATTCATATCAGTTGGCACCAAGCAACAGAAATTATTTAGAAATCCTGAAAATCTTTTTTTTCACTTTATATTTATCTCTTAAGTTTTGCAAGGCCATATCTTTTGTCTGGAATTCTTCATCTGAGCATTATTAAGCTTTTAAAATTAAGGGGGGAAAGAAAGGAGAATGCATATCCTGAAAGATAAATACCTTGTCATTCCATTAGTGGAAAAGTTGATATGGTTTGGCTGAGACAACCATTTGAGGAACTCTAAGCAGTCAAGTGAAAAATGTCTTTCCTTGGCCTCGGCCTCGGCCTCATAGCAGACAGTGTGCCAGAAAGTGTAAGAGCCAGAAATGCATATCAGGAACACTTATCTGCTGGAAGCTATAGAAGTGAAAAGGGTTTAAGGTATGAGCTGTTAACTAGTTCCAAATGTAGAAAAGGAAAATGTTAAAGTGAACACTGACCCAGAAATTGGAAAACTATTCTGGAAGTTGGCAACAATTAATCAGTGTGGCCAAAGTAACTGTCAACACTGAATTAACTTACTGGAAAGACTTAGCAAAATAAGGTTAATAAGCCACTAAACTCAAACACAGGTGCAAGAAAATAAAATTGGTAATGAAATATTTAAACAATTTGCTCAATGATTTACATTCATTGGTTGTAATCTGTCACCACTGCAAGCAGCTCAAAATACAACACTGGATGCTGATAAAATACAGAGCAGAATCTTGTGAGAATAATTCAGAAATTATCAGAGCTTCCCAACAGCAATCAGTAAGTGGAGAAACTGGCCTTCTGAAAAAGAAGAGCTCTTTGAATCACTCTGATATAAACGATTAAGGAAAAAAAAATCCAAGTAGACAAACCTGTGCAACGCTCTTTAAGAGAAGAGATTGAAGAAATGCCCAGGAGAAGCAGTCAGGTCCTACATCCACATCTGTTTTCAGTATTGAACCGGAAGATGAGAATATGAACAGTTGTTCCTTCATTGTATTTTCTGATTATTCTAACAGGACTACTGTTTTTTAAACTGTCCGGGTGGGGTGTGTGTGTATTTTTGACTGTGCAGGACACAGAACCCAGTCAGTCTCCCCAGGATCCTGTAGGACGCCCCATTATGCACCTGTCTGGAATTAAACATGCCACTGGCGAGGCAGTTTACGTTGATGACCTTCCTTCTGTGGATGGAGAGCTCTTCCTGGCTGTTGTCACTAGTTCCAGAGCTCATGCTAAGATCATGTAAGTGTTAGAAGTGTATCTGAAGAAAGCGTTATTGTTAATTGCTGTCAGAGATTTTTAGAGTGGGCTACTGAGTTCCATGCACACAGAACAGCCTGCCTGATACCCACGCTGGCTTAGGTGCTAGAAATGATATTGTCACGCTAGTAGACGCTCTGCATTTAATTTCCTCATTCCATATTACTGTACTAATACGGCTGAACTGTTTCAGAGCCATGAGCCAGGCTAGAACTAGCCTAGGTACCTCCAGAAACTGCTAAGCTGTCCCGTGCAAGTGCCCACTGAAACACAGCTTTACCAAACAGCTTTGAAATCTCAACTCTATTATGAAAAACTCAAAATTGTTCAGAATGTGGGAAATAATGTCGCAATGTTGCAGTTAGAAGGTAGGAAAGTTCACATGAGGCCTTATAGGAGGGGAACGTGGGAAGAGGATTTCATTTTGCAAGAAAACTGTTTTCACTTGTGTTTTTATACTTCCAAAATACACCTATTCCAGCAGTTGGTTTACCATTCAGGCGTCAAAATGCACATATCCAAGTTGTCCACCCAGCATTCAGGTACCAAGACATGTGGTCTGGTCAGGATTTCTTGTGATGACAGAGAGGCCTGGGACTTTTAGCTGTAGAATCTCTATCATATCTCCTGGCTTATTCTAAAATTGTTGATAGAATGCTGGGTTTGAATGTGCTCTTTTTGGTACCAGCAAGGAGCTGACATCCCCCCTATCTCTGGGTCAGTAGGACTTACTCTCCTTTGTCTTCTGATTTGAGTGCCCAGAGAACATGCCTGTAGCTGTGCTAGGAGCTTGATGACCTGCTAAACTAGGTACTATCCAAACATGCCATTCTTATAGATCTTTTGCCATTCTTTCTGATCCTTCTACACTCATACGTTCTGATTCATTCTCCATTTATACAGGTCTTGCCATTTCTGTTATAATTCTCAACATGAACCCTGTGTCTGCAGGTGCTGATTTCTATCAGTTTGCTACCTGCGTAGGTTGTGAGGTCTTAGAAAGTTGCAATTGTAGCATATTAATTGTGCAGAGATTTTTATTAAATCAAAGTATTTCAGCCTTTTAATAAGCAAGTGATTTCCCTCTTGCAACCAAGAATATTTCCTAGAAATTAAGCAGGTTAGTAGGATTTTAAATTGCCTTTGACTTGCACTTTGTTTCATGCTGCAGATAGAAGGAAAAGATGTATCTGAACCTATGAGCAGATCCTGGCAATACAAGAAACATACCTCTGTATTGTGTTCCCTTCCTCTGTGCCACACTTTGTAAAACTAGTGAATTGAACTTCTCCCTTCACATATCTCAACAGATCTATAGATACCTCGGAGGCTGTGAAAGAACCAGGTGTGTTCGATATCATAACAGCTTATGATGTACCAGCTACAAATGAGTTTTACTACTCTGATGATCCAGAGATTATATTTGCCAAAAACAAGGTATAACTACAATATTTATCTAACTGCTTTTCTTATTTTATTCCTGTTTTACTTTAGCCTTTTATAATGAAATTTTACTTGCCAACTCCAATTTCTGTACTGAGTTTATGTGAGGGAATCACTTTAGGGATACAAGGTAAATACTTAGAATTTTTTCCCACTCAGAAGAATAATACAGATTAAACCTCACAAACTCCTCTCAGTTGCTGGGAAAGTATATTTCATTGAAAGTTAGGCTCCCAAATTACATATCCAAATGCAAATGCTGTAGTTTTCTTGGTTCCCTAGTTATACTGGTTTTTCTAATAAGTGTTTAGCTTCATGGATGATCTGAAAAATTAAAAACTCCTAAGTCAAAACAAAATTCTAAAATGGAAACACAAATAGTGGTTACACGAAACAAGAGTGTCAGCAGCACATATGGGAATCCTTTGAATCCACTGTTTTGTTAAGTGATGTGTATTTTACAGGTGATTTGTGTGGGCCAGATTGTCTGTGCTGTGGTTGCAGATTCAAATGTTCATGCCAAACAAGCAGCTGTAAAAGTGAAGATAGAGTATGAAGTGTTGGAACCAGTGATATTAACAATTGAGGTACTTGATATTTCTTTTCTCTTGCTTTTTAATTGTTTTACCTGTTTGATTAATGGATGCAGCAGTTCACTCTTCACTTGCTTTTTTAAACATGATTTTCTAACGAAACAAGGTTAATTTGAACATCTGATTAACCAGCCTGTCAGTCTCCCTCTAAATGATTTTCAACTTTTTGGCTAATTTTGACCACTTGTGATAGATAGGCAACGGTCTCAAAGATATTAAGGTCCCACAAGTTTTGTGATAATAAACATAAGAGTACAAAAGAAGAATTCTTTTGGTGTTCCCCATGAGGAAAAGGCAATATTTTGGTAGCTACGAGCTGGTCGATCAGCATGTGTACATTGGCTGATTAATCACTTCCTGATTATCTGTAGCATTTTTATCTGTTTTTATCTGTTGTCCAGCTATTAAGCCGACGAAGTTAGGCTGGAGGCGTAGGAGGTGTTAAGGGAAAGTGAGGAGAAAGATGTTATGGATGTAGAACATTTTAGAAATGTGATGTGGGAGTCATTGGAGAAATGGACTTATACTGGGTTAAAGAGATGAATGGAAGTAAGTAACAAAGGACATATTTGCAGGGAAGCAGCATTATTTTTGTTAGTCACTTTAGAGTCTGTTTCCATAATGCATATGGAATGCAACAGAACAGTCTTTATGGTATTAATATAAAAATAGAAGTAGTCTCTTTTTAAAGACCGGCAAATTTTACTAATATTTTGTTATGGTTAAAGCTCCAATGAAGTCTTTTACTTACTCTGTGTGGTTTTTTCTCCTCTTAATGGCATTGCTCTTTGGATGTCGTGGTTGCATTTTTATTGTGTGCTCTCTTGGTCACTTGCTCAATGTATGAGAAAGAAGGGCATAAATAAAAAGAGAAATAAAGAAGAGCATAAATAAAAAAGAGAATAAATTGAATGCATTTCCTTCAAAAACTATAGTCAGTAACACAAGATACATTGAGAAAGAATTGATGAAACTGAATACGTAAACTCATCAACAATGACAGTAAAGTGAGGAAATACAATTGTTCATTGACTTTGGTGGCTGATGGTTCAGATCTCTGAAGAGAATGGTGTTTCTCCTGAGAGTAAAATGCCACAACAAGCTGAGAACCTTTAAAATACTTAAAAAACTATTTCTCTTTTTCTCCACTGCAGGAAGCTATAGAGCACAATTCGTTCTTTGAACCAAAAAGAAAATTAGAGCAAGGAAATGTTGATCAGGCATTTGAAACTGTTGAAAACGTAATCGAAGGTAAACTGCAGAATACATTTTTTGAGAAGTTGTTAGTATTTGGGTTTGTCTGTCTGTCCTTCAAGTCACAGTTCTACCTTTTTTCCATATAGCCATTAGGCCTGAGAAAGCTGTTAGTCACCTGGAAGAAAGTGTGTTGAAAATGTAGTGGCCTTGTGGTCCTACATTCACACTTTCTGCATCCTCTGTTATTGAAACAGAATCACAGAATGATTAGGTTGGAAGAGGGCCATCTAATCCAACCTCCTACTTAGAGGAGGTCCAGTTAGAGCAGCTTACTAAGAGCCGTGTCCAGGCACTTTTTAAGATAGCTTCCAATGTCTGACAACTTCTGTGGTAAATACTTTATTCTTATATCAAGTTGGGATTTGTGTTCATTGCCTCTCATCCTTCCACTGTGCATCGCTAAAAAAAGTCTCATTCACTGTTTCCTACACTCTCCCATTAGGTAGTTGTAGGCAGCAATAACATCTTTCCTTACCCCTTTCCTTCTTATGGATCAATGAATCCAATTAGCTCAGCTTCTTCTCAAGTATCCTGTGGTCCAGCCTCGTGAGCATCTTGGTGGCTTGGCCTTCTTGACCTGGACCAATATGTCCATGTTTTGCATAATTTATATTTTATTTAATATTGTCACTGTTTATAGGCAATATTGTTCCATTATTAATCAAGTTTTGTTGATGCCACTGGAGCAAGACCATTTTAATCCTGGAAGGAGTTCCATCTGTGTTTTTATTTTAGATGTTAGTCAAGACACATCAGAAGATTTGACACTGATTACCACATTTTCATGATGATGGGCAGTGAGTTCTTTCCTGGTTCATTTCTTCTGTCCTTTTACTTCAGTAACACTTTTACTTTTCCTCTTTGCATCAGGAGAGATTTGCATTGGGGGACAGGAACACTTTTACCTGGAGACTCAGAGTGTGCTTGCTGTTCCAAGAGGAGAGGACAAAGAAATGGACGTGTATGTGTCAACGCAGCATCCAGCAATTATTCAGGTAATACAGAGCATTTGTAGAGGAAATGGTTGAATGTGTGACAATAGAGCCTTTTAAGTTTGGTTTAAAAATCAGTCTTAACAGTTTAGAAGAAGTAGGAACATGAAATTTCACATCTGGACTATCCAACAACAGCTGCTGTGTAGTACTGCTGTGTCCGATAAACACTGACCACTACACTGTAAGGGTAAGGAGGAAGTGAAAGTCTTTTATTTCCCTTTGAACAAAGTACCTCATGCCCGGCTGTTGTAGGCATGAAAAACTTCCTGTGGAATGCTGAGGCTTCTCTAGCCCTGTCAGCTTTTCAATCAGGTGAGAAGCAATTGGCACCCTGCAGACTGTTGTGGGTTTGATCAACACTGATAGCTATGAGTAAGACTGCTGCTCCACGCCAAAAGCATAACTATAGAGTAGTTTGGGTTTGAAGGAACTTATAGAGATCATCAAATCCAACCTCTCTGCCATGGCTAGGCACATCTTCAACTAGGTAAGGTTTCTCAAAGCCCTGTCCAACCTGACCTCGAATGTTTCCAGAGATAGGATAGGACATTGGCAACTTCTCTGGACAACCCATTCCAGTGTCTCATCACTCTCATTGTAAAAAGTTTCTTCCTTATCTGTAATCTATACATACTGTCTTTTAGTTTAAAGCCATTGCCTTTTGTACTGTCAGCCAACACCTTGGTAAAAAGTATTTCTCTGTTTCTTTTAAGTCCCCTTTATGTGTTGAAAGGCGACAATAAAGTCTACCTGGAGCCTTCTCTTCTCCAGGCTAAACAACTCCAACTCTCTCAGTCTTTCTTTATAGGAGAGATTTTCCATCCCTCTGAAGATTTTTGTCATGGTAGACGATAAAGCAAATGTGATACAGTGTATGGTCTGCATAACAGTAGCTGTGGCCCATGCAACTGATAGTATTTCAGACTCAACACTGATATTTTGTGTTCAAAGACGAGTTTAGTTCCTTTTATCATTTCCATTATTATTATATTGCAAATAGCCGAGAAGCCTGAAGAACTTGTCTGAGAAAATTACTTGAAGCAGGAATATTCCTGACACTAGCAAGATCTTAGATCATTAAAAAAAAAATGGCTTTATTTTAATTAAAAATCAAAATAAAATATATAATGTTAGTAATAAATATAACAAAAACTGTATTCTACCCCACTTTCTTATACCTGAAGCTTCTTACTGTTTAGATAATGAAATCCAAGGATGGTATTCTTCAATTCTTCCCACAGCCATTCACAGTCTCTGTGGTAGAGATTTTAAATGTGAACACTGCTGTGTGTGTTGTTGTCTTTTTCTTGTTTTTTTAACCTAAAGGAAAATTATTTTCATCTAATTAAAAAAACCCAACTAGAAACATCTGTGAAAAACCTTTTCAAGAAAAGTTTTTTATTTCAGAACCTAACTTTTAAGCCTAGTTTGAGTTCACATAAAAGATTGAAACTGTTTTTACAGGAGATGGTAGCTGCAAGTTTAGGTGTTCCATCCAACAGGATCATGTGCCATGTTAAACGAGTTGGTGGAGCTTTTGGTGGGAAACTCCTGAAAGCTGGCTTACTGGCGTCAGTTGCTGCAGTGGCAGCAAACAAGTAAGTATGTACATATAAGTACAAGTAAGTAAGTATGTGTATATAGGGATATGAAGAGAATATGGGATGAACAAGTTTTACCTTTTGTCTGAAAATGCTTTCTTCTTTCCCAAAGTTGCTAGCAAGGGAGTCATAGAATCCTGTTCACTTTTTGTAAGACTATTCAGTGCATTTCTTTGTTTTGTTAGACTGTATATGTTAAGCAGCTATAGCCTCAACTAAATTAATGGGTGTCCTGGTTTTGGCTGAGATAATTTTTGTCCTCATAGCTGTTACAGTGCTATGTTTGGATTTAAGGTAAGAAAAATATTGATAAAATACTGATGGTTTTAGTTATTCCTAAGTAGTGTGTACACTAAGTCGAAGACTTTTCAGTTTCACATGCTCTGCTAGCAGGGAGGTGCACGAGAAGCTGGGAGGTAGCATAGCATAACAATCACGTTTATTGTTAGGACCTTATTTTACATCTTATGTCTGTTTTTTTTCAAACGTAACTATTATAAATGATATATGTGTTTGTTGACTTATTTTTGTATTTTTATTATTATCCATATTTTGGTTTTATTCCAGGGCACTCTATTTCAATATGATTCTGACTACCTAAGCAACTGTTTCTCTCTTAAGGTTGAATACTGATTGCTGTCAGCTCACTTAGCACAGTTGGGTCTTAGCACTGAAAATAACAATTTCTTCAGAGGAAGTTTGGACTGAGTTATTTTGTTGGTTTTCAAGAGATTAGATTGAATGAAAATTCTGGCATGATTGTAAATGCAACAAAATATGAGCTCTAGACGTATCTTTAATCATGTATTTAAGCCTATTAAAGTTAAGTTTAATCTAAATGCATGCTTATATGCGTGGCTAGATTTGGATACATGATGAATAGTCATCTTGTTAAATACATCTCTTATTTTTACTGAAATTTGACTTTTCTTTTGTTGATTTAGAACAAGCAGAGCAGTTCGTCTCATTCTGAGCCGAGAGGATGATATGTTAATCACTGGTGGCCGACATCCTTTTGTTTGTAAATATAAAGTAAGTGCAAGAATTCAGTGAAAAAATACCTGTTCATATTCTGTGAAATAAGTATTTTGGTATAGCTGGTTAATGTTTGTTCTATTAATGAAAATTAGTGTAATAAATGCAATTTTAAAACAAAACGACTATCCAGAAAACCAAGAGATAAAGTTGCTCTACAGGCCTTTCTCCGCTTCTGTGCCTGTATCTGCAATATTTTGGTTTGGTTTTTTCTAGTCTCTTCATGTCTTTTTCCTTTTATAGCTCACTCTACCAGTCTTTCTGGGAACAGGAAGGCAAACCAGCTCAGACTTCTTCTGCAGAGGTTGATTTTAAACCATGCACGTGGTTAGGTTCACACAGAGAAGCAGCTAGATTTTCACAGAAACAATGTCATGCAGGAAAACTCACTCTATGGAGGAAATGAATCCCTTCCCTGCTCATGCACTGTCCTTAGCCATAACTGTTCATAAGGATAATTTCTGCCTTCTTTTCTATCTCCACTACATAGGTAAGGTAAGGTAAGAAAGGTTTTATAAGATGCTTCTCTAAAGTTGAAAATGAGCTGTAGTTCATGTTGAGAGTTTGGGAAGTGTGGCAA
This sequence comes from Cuculus canorus, assembly GCF_017976375.1. Classification (NCBI taxonomy): domain Eukaryota; kingdom Metazoa; phylum Chordata; class Aves; order Cuculiformes; family Cuculidae; genus Cuculus; species Cuculus canorus. Next base: position 30,009,953 of record NC_071406.1, on the reverse strand, counting down.
CAGGTGAAAAGAGAGATGTGAGATAATAATAACATTTCTTCATTAAGAAAACCAAATGTAATACTCCATCTGCCAGACACTATTATTACAGTCAGAGAGAGATTTGACTTTGTCTACAGCGAGCATTTCTAGATTACACACTTAGAGCCATCTCAGGCCACTGCTTCTTCCTTTCCCAATGGGCTGATGTTGCTTTGTATATTCTATACCAATACAGATGCCACGTGGGAAAGCAAATATCTTAGGAACATTCTTTCTTGCCTTTCTGTAGTTTCAGTGAATGCTGCACAGAAATTAATAGTGCAGTGCAAGCCTAGTTGAGTGGGTTACATTCATTTCCAAACATGCAAGCACTGAAGAAATGAATGAATGACAAAATCTCAGGAAGTTATTGTTGATCTCTCTAGGTTGGCTTCATGAGTGATGGCAGGATCAGAGCTGTGGATGCCAAATATTACATTAATGGAGGATGCACTCCTGATGAATCTGTCCTGGTAAGGATTTTATAAGCTGACAAATCTTCCAACATGGAGAAATCATTAGCTGGAAAATAATGAAGGCCGAATTTCTTTGCAGATGTATTGTTAATCATGCGGCCTTTTGATGTAGGGTTGTGGGAGACTTTCCCACTATTCTACTTTTTGATGTTTTCCTATGCATTCACCTAATGAATGCTTTCTCAGGCTTATTTTCTTGTTACAAACATGTCAGCTGAAAATGTATTCCTTTTAAAACACACAGTACCTGTATTTGTGCCTGCCGAGAGCTTTATGTCTACAAGGCTGGGAAGACATTTCTTAGCCTTCAGAAAATTCAAAGTGATAGTTGTCCTGTCACTATACCTATGCATTTCTGTACTGAGTCTGCACTTATTGTGCTGTATAGGTCAGTTCCTCACTTATAGGTCTGCAAAGTATAGAATGTTGCTTGCTTTAATATCAGTCGGTAACTATTTGTGTTTACATAGGCTGTTCTAGCTGTAACTGAAAGATTTGTTGAGGTTACAACCCCTCATCTGCTTGTCATTGCCCCACCTATAGGTGTTTTCTGCACTTTCATCAGTGTAACTACCTATGCTATTGCTGCCTAACCTGTTTCTGAAAAATAATCTGAGTTAGAAAAAAAATCTATGATTAAAAACGTGTACATTAATACAGACTGCAAGTCAGAAGCGTCTTAAGATGAAGTTCTACAATGGGCCTAGAAGTAGAGGCAGTAATGACTGAGTAACCTTCCCACTCAACTCAGCTGCAGCTTGAATAGCACGTGGTAACAGCCTAACCCTCTAATATCACTCCCTAATTAAGTAGATCAATAACCAGTGGTCTAGCTGTGTGATTCCACTTGATTCCATTAGTATAGCATTAATAATTCCACAAGTCTTTTAAAAGGAGAAATAAGTTTATTTGAAGTAAAATTATAAGCTTTACCAAACTTACAGTTTGGGGGAAGGTGGCAGTGTCACATATCCGTGTGTTCCCAAGGCTGTATTTTGGACTTTGCTCTTACTTTAGAGAGCACCTTATGCTGTGGGAGCCCAGCCCTAGTGAGAGCTGAGGTGCTTGGTGCTCATTGTAATAAAGATTGGTCTTCCAGCATGGAAGTTGAATACCAGTAATCTATGCTTAACTTAGTTTTATTCAGTCAACAATTAATAATAAGTTTTAGCGCTCTGTGATTGAATCGACTTTAGAACGGACCAGAAACTTGGCAACAGTAGGAATACAGGCTTAATTTTGCCATTCTGAGACATCTCCTTAACACTTAAGAGAGTCAGTGGGCTCTTCATGAGCTATCAGAACATTTTTTTAGCTTATTTATTTTGATCCTGACTAATTTGTGGGATACAATGTGGGATTTTCTTTTTCTTGTGTTTTTGTGTTTGTCATGTGAAAGCTCTAAAAGAAAAATGAGAAGACCAGAAGACACTGTAGACTGCAGTAGATATGCTTTTTGTTGGATCTAAACCTTAACTGTGGATTTCCATAAGATGTGATAATTCCGAATGCTTTCATCGGTTCCTTTCATAGCTCCTGTTGCTTTAAATCTAATCTGCCTATTTTTAGTTCTGTGTGACTTCTGATATTGAAGTAAAATCAAAATTGATCATAAAATGAAAAGTCTGTTACATCCTAACTACTAACCAGCAACACACTACTAGTAACATCAGCTGTGTTCTGTGAATATCAAAAAAGAACTGAAAACTAATATGCTGCATGAGAAATGTGTGAATAAAGTCTGTTTGAGTGTATGAGATTTTTTACTACAGTGATAGACAGAAACCAAATTTTAAAGCTAATTGCCTCAAGTTAAGGTCTTTATATGAGATTAGGAAGAACTAAATGTGAATTTGAAAGAAGCACTGTTTTGACATTTAACTAGTTTGTCTCCTCTCTTAGGTAGGAGAGTTATCCTTATTAAAAATGGACAATGCATACAAGATTCCCAACTTGAGATGCTGGGCCTATGCCTGCAAAACAAACTTACCATCAAACACAGCGTTTCGAGGGTTTGGCTTTCCCCAGTCAGCACTGGTGACAGAAACTTGGATAACGGAAATTGCAGATAAAACTGGTTTACCTCCAGAAAAGGTAATGGAATGAACGCACCTTCTCTCCTAAAATGAAGTCTATGCAGCTGTAAAGCTAAACCCCTTTAGATTAGCTGAATTGTTTGAACAATTATTTTTTAAGGCAAACATAGTTTGTGCTAAAATTTTTACTTTTTTAAATCACTGTCTAGTTGTTGAATGAATAGCACGCTCTTACAAAGTGAACCAAACTGGTAATTGTTCAAAAAACACATGGTTATCTTCTTGTTGTCTAGTAGTCCCCCCAAATGATCAGTCTGCTAACAGGATTGTGTGATATATGTCAATTTTATTATTTCAGATTAGGGAAATAAATATGTATAAGGAGAATGAGCAGACACACTTCAAACAACAGCTTGATCCACAAAACTTGATACGTTGTTGGAATGAATGTATGGAGAAATCTGCATACTACACTAGGAAAACAGCTGTCAATGAATTTAACAAACAAAATTACTGGAAGAAAAGAGGGATTGCCATTGTACCAATGAAGTTTCCATTTGGACTGGGAATGCGTTATCTTTCTCAGGTTAGTTTCTTTAAAGAATAAGTGAGCTAATTTTTTTGTCCATAGAAGATTACAGTTACTCTGCCTTAAGATACAAAGCAAATGCATTATCTTTCAACTTCTTCAAAACTGTCGTCCTCCTAATGGTTGTTCCCTGAAGGCTACACTAGCTTCTAGATCTCTTCAAGCTGAGATCAAAGTTGTTTGGTTTCTAGGACCCAGACAGCTTGGACACTGCCCTATCTCTTGTGATGTGGTGTTGGGACAGATGACTTGAACACTCTTACGAAAAATTTATGCAGACTGATAGCAAAATGTTCATTGGATAAGTTATCCTTTCTAAAAATAGCTCTGAGCTTACCCTTCCTGACCATGGGGGTACTATGGGTTGCTGCTCTTAAAGACTTGACCCTTTGATGTCATAAAAGACTAAGTTTAAAGTGAAAAAGGAGGACTGCTATTTTTGGTCTTTGTATTGTTTTTAAGGTAGGCGTCCAGTCCTTCTGGAATAAACAGCATTTTACCAAATGAAAATTAATTGACTGGCTCGTATCAGACTAGCTGCCTCCATTCAAGAATAAAGTCACAGGGTCTTTGTAGTCTGCTGTGCTACTTCCAGCTGAGACCAGGAGGGAAAGAGCATTCAGAACCTTCCTGCTGTGTCTAATGCTGACAGCCTGCCCAGACCATGCTGTTCAAAAACCTATGTCCAAAGGCTCTCAAACATCAATGACAGAGAAAATGAAACTTGCAGCCATTTGCACGTACAGCCCCTAGTGAGGGAAGTCCTCCAGCTTCTTTTGGAACTATTGAAATAGTGTTGCCAGGTGTAGATTTATTTCAGAATCTAGCAACAGAATAAAAGCAGACTTGCAAGGATTTGTGTCTTTTTCTTTTGAACTTCATTACAGATGAAGAGCAGGAACTAGCATTCCAAATTTTGCCTTCTATTCAAAAACGTTAAACAGATAAATTGCAATACACTTCAAAACTCTATCTGTATTTTTTTAATTCATCAATTCATCACCATATACGGCACATTTCTCAGTAGTCTAATCTTGACTTTTTTTTCTGTTTTAGGCTGCTGCTCTGGTTCATATTTATACTGATGGGTCTGTTCTTCTGACACATGGTGGAATTGAAATGGGGCAGGGTATTCATACAAAAATGATTCAGGTATCAAATATTCCTAACAAATATTACATTGTGCTTTATCTGTTATGCAGAAATACAGTGTGAAAATATTCTCCTTGGTTAGTTAACATACCAGCAGGACAGTTTCTTTACCTGAGTAGCACTTCTTCTTTGCATTGATAGCGTTAGAAAGAAAAGATGCCTTCACTAAGAGTCATAGAGGCAACACAAAAAAATCCAGTTTGTTTGGTTTTTCTTCTTCCAATGATATGTGAAGAGGCTTATTAGAAATAAGATTTTCCGAAGCTGATCTCATAAAACCCACAGTAAACAAGGACAAGTCAGTATTCAGATTAGTATACAGTCCAGATGATATTATTAGCATGTGTGTACCTCATGAGATTCAACAAGGCCAAGTGCAAGGTCCTGTACATGAGTCAGGGCAATCTGCAGTTTCAATAGGGGATGGGGGATGAAGTACTTGAGAGCAGCCTTGCAGAGAAGGACTTGGGGGTGCTGGTTGATGAGAAGCTTGATGTAAGCTGGCAATGTGCGCTCACAGCCCAGAAGGCCAACTGTATCCTGGGCTGTATCAAAAAGAACCACGGCCAGCAGGTTGAGGGAAGGGATTCTGCCCCTCTGCTCCACTCTTGTGAGGCCCCATCTGGAGCCCTGTGTCCAGTTCTGGAATTCCCAACATAAGAAGCATATGGAACTGTTAGAGCAGGTCCAGAGGAGGGCTACAAAGATGATGCAAGGGCTGGAGCACCTCTGCTATGAGGACAGGCTGAGAGAGTTGGGCTCATTCAGCCTGGAGAAGAGAAGGCTTCAGGGAGACCTTATAGTGGCCTCAGAGTACCTGAAGAGGGCCTGCAAGAAAGCAGGGGAGGGACTGTTTAGAAGAGCATGAGGTGATATGACAAGGGGGAAAGGCTTTAAATTGGAAGGATAAAGAGTTAGATTAGACATAAGGAAGAAATTCTTCCCTATGAGAGTGGTGAGGCACTGGCCCAGGTTGCCCAGGGAAGCTGTGGCTGCCCCATCCCTGGAGGTGTTCAAGGCCAGGTTGGATGGGGCCTTGGGCAGCCTGGTCTGGTGGGAGGTGTCCCTGCCCAGGGCAGGGGGGTTGGAACTGGATGAGCTTTCAGGTCCCTTCCAACCTAAACGATACTATGATTCTATGAGTCTATGATTCTATGATCATAATTTTTAAATGAATAATCGAGAGAAAGATCTGTAAAGATATTTATCAAGTCAATGAAAACTTGGGATCTGGGCCTACATAACTTGCCCTAAGTCATAGAGGATACAAGCAGGAAAATTGGGAACCAAAGCTGGACTCCAGAATATCAATACAGAGTCTGAGTACAGCTAAAACATTGCCCTTTTCTGTTTCTTTGTATTTGCAAACTAGGCAGATGGATTTCAGGAGGTTGAAAGAGGACTTGTTATAACTTTATTTTTCCTGGTATCTCTGACTTCTAGCAAGTATTGAGGAACTGTTTAATGTCTAGATTGTTTCTAAAACAGAGAAGAATATATTGTTCTTCCTGAAACAGGTTGCTAGTCGGGAATTGAACATCCCCATGTCACACATTCACTTCTGTGAAACAAGCACAACAACTGTTCCTAATGCATGTGCCTCAGCAGGATCTGCAGGCACAGATGTCAATGGCATGGCGGTGAAGGTAAAGAGTTATGTTTACTTTAACAAAACACCCTATTCCTTGTGGTATTTAATGCCTGCCAAACTTTAGGCATTAGTGATCTCACAGAAATCAAGTTTTAGATGACCAATATTGCTGGAGGTTGCCAAGAAGAAACATGAGTTGTTGACAGTTTCTTAGTAATGGTGCTTATGAGTTTTCAGAGTATGATCTGAGCTTTCCCCAAAAGGCTTATGTTTGACAAGATCCTTGTTTTGTTGTAGCAAGCTAACTAGTCCCACAGAATTCCTGATCTGTTCTAAATCTACTATTTCATGCAGATTCCAGCCCTAGTAACTTAACACTTCATAAGGTCTTGTCTGCACAGATAAAATGACACCTCCTACCATACTTTTTCAAACCAAGATGACAGTAAAGCATATGGTAATTGAGTACTAATTGCAACATATCTTGAATGGTGCCAAATGTATCTGTATTAATTGTGTTATATTCTCCTGACTTCTCACTAGGATGCTTGCCAAACTCTTTTGAAACGCCTGCAGCCTATCATCAGCAAGAACCCAAAAGGGACCTGGAATGATTGGGTAAGACATGTCAATCCTACTAAATGTGTTTGTGTGCCTGCAGAAACTGTGTTGTTGTCTATCAGTCTGCTCAGCCTAATAATCCTGAAGTTGAAAACTGCAGAAACAGTTTATTTCACAGAAAGATGGAGTGTAGGTGCTCAGTTTGGATTTGTGGAAAATGATCCTCAGATCATATCTAGTTGGAAAGGAGGTGAAGTCACATTTGGGGGCACAAAAGTTTTTAATATATAAAAAATATCAACTTTTGCAATCATAAAATCACTAGGTTGGAAAAGACCTCTTGGATCATCAAGCCCAACCATTCCTATCTGCCACTAAACTATGCCCCCAAGCACCTCGTCTACTTATCTTTTAACTACTTCCAGGGATGGTGAATCAAGCAACTCTCTGGGCAGCCTCTGCCAGTGCCCCATGACCCTTTCTGTGAATTTTTTTTTTCCAATATCCAGTCTGCAACTCCCCTGGCACAGCTTGAGGCCATTCCCCCTCGTCCTGTCCCCCATCACCTGTGAGAAGAGGCCAGCACCCTCCTCTCTACAACCTCCTTTCAGGTAGTTGTAGAGAGCATTAAGGTCTCCAGTAGTAGTAGTGCTAGAGCCTTTTATAGAAATGGCCTCAGTTTGGTGCTCACTTGAAATTAGATTAGAATTTTATGTTTAGAAAATGAATTTTCTTAACTGAAAGCTTTCTGCTCTAATATTGACTATTTTAGGGAAGATGGGCTGAGAATCTGGTCCTCTGTATTGAGATGTTAAAAGAAAATCTGTTTGTTATGTCTTCTTATCCAGTATCGCTTGTTATATGTGGCCTAATGAAAAGGACAGTCTCTGCCTTTGAGGAATTTACATGAAAATCTCTGAAAGGGAATAGATTTAAGACCTCATACTGTCACTTTTACCACTGGCTGAACAACACTGCAAAGAGCATTTCTCTTGTCAAGTGTCATTTTTGTGCAAATAGGTCATGCAGATCTTTTATTCCAGGGACTTATCAACTAGATGTGTTCAATTGACAAAGAGGGACCTATTTGTATTGAATTTGAGCAGAAAAATTGAGTGGGGCCCTTTCTGACTATGACACTACCAGTAGTAAAGATTCTGCATGACCACCACTGTTGACAGAGCTGTTCCTATTGTATTGCCAAAAGAATTCAGATTGCTCATCGAAACGGGATTTAGTTCTGCTGTATTAGGCACCACGTGCACCTAAACATGCTTAATTCAGCTGATCTTCCTTTCTTTACAATTTGTTACAGTTTGAGTTTTAAGTAAACATATGTAAATAAGTATTTATATGCTGTGTTCCTTCCTGACTCCTTCCCTGGTTTACCACAAACACTGCTATATCTTACAGATTAAAGAAGCTTTTGAACAGAGTGTGAGTCTTTCAGCTACTGGCTACTTTAGGTAATATATTCTTGTTCTGTAAAAATGCATAGTTAGGCCAGGACTGGTTTCTGAAGGTAACCAGTGCTGTGAATAGAAGTCCCAGCACAATAGTTCTTTCTAATTACTCAGCTTATGCTTTATGTAGTTCTTTGCTATATGGGGTTTAGAGTATAAAGTTTAAGAGCTAATTTATGCCCAGCCCTGTGTGGACTGTCTAGAAAGTACCAAAAAACCTATTTTCTCCTGTCTTTGCTCCATGATTCGGTGATTATCAAACCAGAAAACATCAAGAAGGTGTCTGCTGCAATTAACAGTGTGTGTGTAAAGTGGGATATAGTTTATTTACTGAAAGCTGTATTGCTCAAAGTTATAAATATTGTTGTACTACAAATTATTTACATTTTTACCAACAAACATGATTGCATCACATTGCATGACAGAAAGAACAGCATTAGAATATTTATTCAGCACACACCTATAAATACCAACCAGATCCACTTGTGGAAAATCTAATTCTAAATCTGAACCTTAAAGTTATTTCTCTTTAGAGGAAGGATAATTCAAAACGTCTAGTTGAATTTAAGAGAAAGTTCTTAGTTTTTTGAAAAAATACCAACTCTGGAATCAGATGCCAGGATTCAGCTGCAGCTGAAAGCTAGAGGGGTCTTAGTGCTCACATGAGAAGTCGGGTTGCTCACTGACTCTAGTTTTGCAGTCATTGTTTTAACCTCTTTCTTCCAGAGCATCATAAAAGCCCCACCACATATGCTCTTAGATGTGGATTTATTCACAACAGCATGTTATTGTAGGACACGGTAATCTTAAAACACTATTCCCACTGCTCTCTCACTGCAGTCTTGTGGTCCTTTTTCTCTGAATTCTTTCATGGTGTTTATAAGGAATCAGAAAGTAAAAATTCCTGTGCTATAACTCAGGTAGAAGTCAACGCAAAGCTTCTCTCTTAGCCTGCTAATCTCCCTTCACCTGTATTTACCTACTTATTGATACCAACTTTTCAGGTATTAAGGCACTTGGAGTAAGTTGAAGGGGCACTTTGCAAAGTGATACTTATTTAAAACACCAAGAAAAGGCCAAACAAAATGTCCCTTCCTGCTGTTAAGTCTGTTCAATTACGTCTGCAGCTTATGCAGCCCTTTAGGAAAGTTGATATCTCCAAAGCAATGAACAACAACCATGCTTTGCTATTGACATTTAATGGTGTCCAAAAATATCTGCAGATCCCTGAGCCTCAAATCCTGCACTGATCTAATTCTTATCCAATCATATTCTTCATATCCAAGAATCTCAAAGCCAGCTGAGGATGTGAGAAGTTGAATATGTGAATTTTGTGTCTCTCTTTTTTAATGCACAGTTCGATGTTCTGAATGATACTGTAATTGGTTTATGGATTATAATTTAAAATATGCTCGACAAAGACATTTCAGTCACATATGGTCAGAAAATATGCCTTGACCACATAGCTGACATGGTTGGGAAATGATACCAGATTTCACTGTCCTCCTTTGTCCGTTGAATTTACCCCATCAGTCCTGAGTACTGTAGTCTCCTCAGTTAGTCTCACTCTCTTCTAAGTAATTACACCTTTATTTCAATATTCTTGTTTTAACTCTCTCAGTCTTTCTGTAGCCAGTTTCTATAATTTTAAGTCTTTCATTTATCTCTTGTAAATTATTCTTTCATAGGTCCTGACCAGTTTTCCTCCCTGTTTCTGAATTCCCTTATGCGCTGTAATCTCAGCAACCATTACCTCATATTTATATTCTGTACTTGATTACCTTGGACTTATTATTATTGGACTTATTATTGTATTTCTGGAATCATGCTTCTTATAGACCCGTGAACTGAAATAGCTTGCTTGTCTGCTAAATTTTATATCAACACCAGCTCCATCAAACTTAAACTACTCGTGCTTTATAGGATTTCATGGAACTTAACTGCTGAGGTTCTGACCCGTTATTTAAGATTTAACTTAAGTAATTTCAAACTTTCATCTGCTCATCTGCTTTGTTATGACACAAACATGCATTAATTTTCTTATGGACTTTGTTTCTTCCATCAGAGGTTACAATGAAAATATGGATTGGGAGAAAGGGGAAGGACAGCCATTCACGTATTTTCTTTATGGAGCTGCTTGTTCTGAGGTTGAAATTAACTGTCTAACAGGAGATCACAAGGTAATAACTGAGTGTCGTGGAAGGTTTGTAATAATGTGAATGAGGTTTGTTTGTATCACTGAGTGCTTCAACAACCATTCAGGTTTTGCATTAATAAGTCACCTGTCTTCACATGAGAGTAAAAATATCAACAGTGTAAATGCAGATTACAGGTGGAGCAGAATGAAAGCTGTGCAGTGCTAACCAGCTTTTGGCACATCTGTATCAATGTCATGGGGGTTCACCTTTTGGGTTATGGCAGACACCTGACATGTTCTGTGCTTGTTCTCTGCCTGAAATGACCGCAGAGCTAAATATTCTAGGGGTTTGACCATCTAGACAGCTAAATGTCATAGACTGCTGATCATATCCCCTCTGTCTGTACTTATTTATGTGGGGATTTCCTCGTACAATGGGAAAAATCTGGCAGGGCTGTCTCTGTCTAAACTTCTGTTAAAGTTAAGACAAGCCTATTTTGCTTGCCATAGGGTATTAGAAATCACTTTGAAAGAGCGTACAGACAGGGGCCTCTATCTTAGCATGTATTATTCCACTGAATATCGATTCTAACCAACATTATGTTCTAATGCCTTCAATCCATGCATCTCTCTCAGTAATATGCTTTTGAATTTTATTGACAGACCCTCAGAACAGACATTGTTATGGACATTGGATGCAGCATAAATCCAGCTGTGGATATAGGACAAGTATGTGCCAAGAATTTCCTGATTATTTCTATTACACTGATAGCCTTATTGGAAGTGAGGATTACCTCATTAATTCAGAAAATGTTAATTTCTTACTAGATGTTGTAAGTCAGAGATCATATTAGAAGGATGGTTACTTGTAGATTCACCCCATTTGAGTGAGTTTCAGGGCTTTGTAGATGTCAGTGAAGCTTGAATTTTACCCATGGAATCAACCTGTGGTACTCCCTGTAATTAAATCCTTTTTGCAGTTGCCAGATGGTCCTGTTGTTTGACCTGCTTTCCGCACTTCATAGCAAGGAAACGCCTTTCTTCATTGCAGGCTGGTCCACAGATCTCATTACTTCATCATGTTTGTTTCTGCCTGGTATGAGAGAGGGGTGTAAAAGCTTTTCCCACCGCAATAGCCCCAAAACATTGAAGAATCCCACTTGGCACACAGGAAAGAAAATGGCCTTCTAACAGCTAGTGATACATATCAGTTCTTGCCAAAGTTTTACCCATTTTACTAAACATGAGAATGTGAATGCTATTTCTTTTCTTATATAAAGATTGAAGGTGCCTTCGTTCAAGGCATTGGACTGTACACAATGGAAGAATTAAAGTACTCTGCAGATGGAGCCCTTTATACTCGGGGTCCAGATCAGTATAAGATCCCTGCTGTTTGTGATATTCCAGAACAGTTTAGTGTTTCTCTGCTGTCGTCTTCCGAAAATCCTTATGCCATCTATGCATCCAAGGTAAGCAAACCATTACAGGGCTTAATTCTTAGATCCCAGGACAAACAGAGAAACTATGCTGATATAAAACATACATGACTTTTCAAGTTTTCTTCTTTAGCATTTCAAAGAAGTTTCCATACAAATATTTTATTTGTGACACCAGGGAAGCTAGTATGAAAAGATACAATGCAGGATACTGCTGCGTATCTTTCATGGTTGGCAACTAGTAATTTTAGGGTTTTGTTAACAGACCATACACAGAGCTGCAAGCTGAATTTAAAACCATACTTCTGAAATGTGGTGATAAATTGAAGGGTTAGAATAAAAGTACCGAAGAAATTGATGGAAAAATTGTAATGACAGTGACAGCGTGCAGCTTACTTATGTGTATAGGAAATAAGACTGTATGTGTATATTTATATGAGAGATTGGCTTGAATATTCTGTTGGTATAATCATTGCTTCAATTTACACCAGCAAATATTTAGGCCAGTTGCATATATGTAATAATAGTAAATCAAGATGAAAATAATTTTGCAGATTTCCAGCTGTTTCAAATATTAGGTAAGCTTTTAGAGTACAGTAAAATAAAACAGAACAATGAGGAAAAAGCATATTTTATGGCAAAACCCAGGTCCTTTAAACTTATTTAAAGCTGTTTGAGTAATATGCGATTAGAAAAGTACTTGTTTGAAAAAAATATCATCTAGATCAAGTAGTTACATAGTTTATTTGGAGCTGATCTAGAGAGCTGATACTAATATCCCTCTTCAAACAGAACTCCTTTTCTGTGAACTTATCTCCTGTAATTAACCTTAAAAATCACTGTAACAAGCTGTCTTCATGCAGCATGTTTGGGGAAGACAGTTGTTTCTCAGATTTTAGCAAGAAAATAAATAAGATTCAATTGCAATATCCCAATCCAGTCCAGATTAAAATGTCTAATACTGCAACATTGAAAGGACTATATAATAAGGGTGCATTTGACCTGTCTTTGAGATAAGAAACAAATGTGAATCTTGTGTCAGAACCAGTGAGAGGATGTCAAGCCCACTGAGGCCAGTGGTGTTTGTCCACAAGGAATTGTCATGAGTTCAGGCTTTATTTATTAGTTATATGTGATTATGTATGTATGTGTTACTTGAGTTTGGATTGTTCCAATTTTGTCTGCTAATTATTCTAAATTTCAGTTTAGCAATGAGCCAAAGAGATTCTAAAATCAATAGCCAATGTTTGAAATCAACTTTTTAGATCCCTGGAAGCAGCTACTGTCAAAAGACTTGGTGTGATCTAAGCTTGCTTCCACTACCTCTGAAAGAAATATCCTTACTGAAGTACGAAACACTGACTTTTAAGCTTTTTAGTTTATAGTGATATGGTGTGTACTACTCTCATTTGCTCAAAACCTACACCTATTTGAATTGTTTTCCTCTTTTAGGGGATAGGAGAGGCAGGATTTTTCTTGGGATGCTCTGTGTTCTTTGCTTTGAGAGATGCAATAACTGGTGTGAGGAGTGAAAGAGGACTGAAGAAAACCTTTGCACTGAACAGCCCTCTGACTGCTGAACAAATACGGGCAGGCTGCACAGATGACTTTACTGAGATGGTAATTGAAAGGTGTGGGGGAAGGATCTGTTTAAATATCTCTGGGTAGAAGTGCATACTGCTTTTGGCATCCTTGAACAGTGGGGTGCCTATTGATGTCTCCAATTGGTCATATATTGTATACAGCAATATCATACAGTTCCTGGTATTTGAAATGTCTAGTAACAGGTTTCACTCACACAAGTTACTCCAACAAATGCCATTCAAGCACTGTATTACAATTTCCCTGAATTTGTATAATCTTTTTTCTTTGAAATTTACATAGTTTTTATAATCCTTTTTTTTTTGCCTAAAGCCTCCTCCTTTCTTCTGTATGTGGAATTTCATAGAGGAATAAATCTTCAGCCTCCTCCTTTCTTCTGTATGTGGAATTTCATAGAGGAATAAATCTTCGGCCTCCTCCTTTCTTCTGTATGTGGAATTTCATAGAGGAATAAATCTTCAGTCTCCTTCCAGGTGTTTTCACCCTGTGACTTGCACTCCAGCACTGTCACATCATTCTGGTACTCCTTGCTATGCCCAGTATTCTTTTGGAAGAAAACTAATTAAAAAAAAGAAAATTAATTAGAAAACTGTTTAAAACTAACTCAGAGCTAACTAAAGGATACAGAAGAAAAACAAATGAGGCAATACACTTCTTATAAAGTTGGTCCTTTATAGCCTATGTTTTCTACAACTGTTCACTCTGGGCACGTTCCCACTGCTATCACAGTTCTTTTTTTGCATAAGTTTTTATTTAGCCTACAACATCTCTGAATCAAGGTCCTTGCCATATAAATCCATACCACGCCCTAAACCTCTGAGGCTCTGCCATGGAAACTCAAGCTCTCACTCACAGATTATTCCCATAGTATTTCTGTGGTTGTGGTGGGGCATGATTAGCCCCCAAATCAATATGATTGTGGGCTTCCAGGAGGTGAGGTCCACCACTGCAGAGACCATGCTTCTCCACCCCTTTTTATCCCTGACCCCAGTTATCACTGACCTAGTTTCTGTAGTTACCTCCTGAAGAACGCTCTGCTGAGTGACTTGGAGGCACCTAATAAAGGCAATATTGGGAGCTTGCTAGTCAAATAATATTAACAATTCACTCTTTTATTTCTTAGATGACAAACGATGAATCTGCTTTCTCCGCTCCTCGGGCCATGTCTGTGTGAGTGACAAACCAGAGGGCTCAAGACCTGAATGGAATGAAAACCTGATTTACTGCCCCAATACACACTAATCAACACACAGATAAACGTATTTTCTCATTTTCAGATTAGAATCAGCTACCAAAAATATGCACACTGCATCTTATATCCTTATTTTTATTCTCCATCCAGTATATTCATTATGCTACTTCAGTTAAATTACTGAATTTAATTGCTAGAAATGCATCTTCTGCATTTGAAGCGTATATATTCAACAAGAAAGATTGGCTGAACAGGTCAGCTCAAATACTGCAAGAGAAAAAAGTTAGGACAAAGTATCAAGATACGTTAAATAACTTACTGACACTTACTACAATTAACTTCATATGATAAATGATTTTTAATGGTTTCAGCTAATATTCTACTTTAGATCTGAGTCTTGCAATGCAGTGTGAGTGCAGAAATCTTTGCTGAAGAGTAAGTACCTTGTTGGTTGGATTCAGTCCCTATTTGATCAGAGATGATGATCTGATTTGTAATAAAGCTGTTTTACATTCTTTTGACACAGACATCTTTGCGTTAAAAACATGCAAGAAACAAGAGTTACGATTTTCTTTTGCTATGCCAGACAAATTGTTATGGCTGACCTACATGTATAGGAGATTAATTTTATCCCAAAAGTTGGAAGAGTCACTTAGTTGTAATTTACCCCAGAAGATTTCTTTTCCTCATGGAGCAAGCCAAACACCTCTGAACTTAATGGGAAAACTCACGTGGGAGTTCAGCGTGCTTTGAATAGGAGACTGTATGAACACCTCTCTGGAAAGGATTCTTAAGCAGTGCTTAGTCTTGTTCTCAGGAATATACTAAGCCATAGAAGTACAGTTAAGAGCTTTCTCCTACTGTTGACCGCTCATGTGATAAAGAAGATAAAAAAACTATAATGAGACCAAAAGATGATCTGCCAGAGATCAGTCATCTGATGCTGCCTAAAGTTATGGAAGGATTTACACCACACCCAAGTAGCAGCAGCTGGAGAAAACAGGAAAATATAAAGCAGCACAGTATTAAATGATAACAGAAATTCTGGTATTATTACATTTGAAGTATGTATGTATTTGCAACCTAGATAGAGGACAGAGAAATTGCACAGAAAATACCAAAGTTGATAACGACAGTTCAAGCCACAGCATTCAGATTTCTTCATCAGAAAACACAGTATTGAAATTACCGAGAACATCAACCTTTCTCTCTCTTGAAATGCAAAGAGGAGATTTCAGTTCCAAATGCGTGTGCACACACACACAAGCACAGAAAGCTCCATGGTATTTGGATTTGGAGCTTTGATCTGGGATATATCCTAATACAGAGAAAACATTTCACTTTTTTACTGAGTCTACAGAAGTTGCCCAAAGTGTAAACTGAAAAAAGGCAGCAGCTTCTTTGATAAGAAAGCAGAACAGAGAAAATACATGATTTTTACATTTAACATGTGGTTTTGGTGAATCTCTGCATTAGTTATTCTTTGCTGAGTGTGGTGATTGCTCTTCAAGTTACTCATAGGTGGAAAAGTGAGGGTTAATTGTTGGTAGGAAAGTGGGGGGAAGTGATGGCAGAAAAGTGAGTGTGAATACCAGCACAAAAGTCAGGGGGAATGCCAGTGGAAAACTGAAGGCAAGTGCTGGCAGAAAGGTGAAAGGACATGCTGGTGTGAAAGTGACAGCAAGTGTTGGTAGAAAAATGTGGGGAAATACTGGCAGAAAAGTGAGGGAAAGTTTCCTTGGAAATGTAGGCTCCTGGGCTTGGCCTCCACCTTACCTGCACTGTGTGTCATTCTAGCAAAAAGGTTCTACAGGAAAGCTGGAGAGGGACTATTCGTAAAGGCTTGTGGTGATAGGATGATGGAGAATGGGTATAAACTGGAGGGGGGCAGATTTAGACTAGACATTAGGAAGAATTTCTTCACTGGGAGAGTGGTGAGGCACTGGCCCAGGTTGCCCAGGGAAGCTGTGGATGCCCCATCCCTGGAGGTGTTCAAGGCCAGGTTGGATGGAGCCTTGGCAAGCCTGATTTAGTGGGATGTCCCTGCCCATGGCAGGGTGGTTGGAAAGGGATGATCTTTAAGGTCCCTTCCAACCCTAACTATTCTATGATTCTATGTGTAGAACAGAGACTGTCCATTTAGCTGCACCCCCAGCAGTTAGTGATGTTTCCAAAGGCACTCAAGAGGCTTCTGGTTTACCATTGTCCGTGATTGCCTCACTGTACCAAAAAGAAAAAGTGTTGTATTTTCTTGCAAAAGGCCTCCTATGGTCATCTGAAGAAGTAATCTCTTTCCAGGGGACTGACTGTTGTTATAATTTATAGCTGGCTTTTGTCTCTACAGCATTCAGTTTGCCTTCTGTTGAGCTTCCTGTCTGCTGTAAAACAGTTTGATGTTTTTTCCTGCTTGCTCCACAATACCCACCCCAGCCACTGGATGCAGCCTCGCTTTCAGCCCCCAGACCAAGGAGACTTTCCCAGGGGTGGCCCTTATATGATCATAGAATCATAGAATAGTTTCGGGTTTGAATGGACCTGAAAGCCCCATCCAGTTCCAGCCCCTTGCCATAGGCAGGGACACTCCCACCAGACCAGGTTGCCCAAGGCCCCATCCAACCTGGTCTTGAACACCTCCAGAGATGGGGCAGCCACAGCTTCCCTGGGCAACCTGTGCCAGTGCCTCACCACTCTCATGGTGAAGAAATGATGGCTGAGTTGTTCCAGCTCATCACCCTGTGCATACTCAGCTGAGGGCATCTCTGTTCCATGGGAGATACCCAGAAAACTCCTCTTTCAGTGTGGCAGTCCCCTGCCCCTTCAGTGAAAATTTTGCTGCAATACGGGCTAATATATAATAATATAGGCATTGGCAGAATTTGCAGAA
Organism: Cuculus canorus; assembly: GCF_017976375.1. Classification (NCBI taxonomy): domain Eukaryota; kingdom Metazoa; phylum Chordata; class Aves; order Cuculiformes; family Cuculidae; genus Cuculus; species Cuculus canorus. The sequence goes on along the minus strand of NC_071406.1, from coordinate 29,992,813 downwards.
TACATAAATAAGCAGTTGCTGGCTGCTGAGTAAGAGCACTATATAAACACATTTTGTCCTACAGGCCTTCACTCCTATGCAGCGTTGGATGGCACCTCAGCTCACTGACCCTGGGGCTCTCTGGGCTCATGAGAAGAGTTCCCTTCACGGGTACAGCACAAGACACCACAGGAAGCCCAGCCACCAACTCACAGTCAGTGCAGGACACTTTCTCACAGTCACACTGACAAGGGTGGCGGGTAAGGCTGGAAGTAGGTGGAAATGCTGGCGCTTCTATTTGTGTAAGGTACAGCGCACGAGAGCTGCAGCTCATAGAGGCATATAGTGCTGCTTGACTTTTATTTGTAGTTCACATTAAGGCTATTTTCAAAGCTCCTGCTCCTGGCGCTGTGGCCAGATGGCCAGCTAATGTGGGCACCTGGGCCTCCTGAGGGAGCCAATTGTTCTGAGAGGTAGAAAGTAAGTCTCACTTCCTTTCCAATAAGGCTTGCAGGAAATGTCCTGCATTTTTAAAACCTGTATCAAATGTGGCTAGACTCAGAAATAGGGAAAATAGGGCATTTTGAAAAGGCAGGGTTTTTTCAACTTTGCCATCTGTAGCCTGGCAAAGAGCACCCTCTCAGTGTTGGTTGCTTGGCTCTTGCTGCTACTGATAGGGTCCCAGCCTCCCACCAAGATCTCACTGGAGGTATTTCTCCCAAGTACGCTGGCTGCAATGGCCCAAGGCCAGTGAAGAAGCTGACTTTGCCCATACGTGAACCAGCAACACGTACAGCACGAGACTTGAAGAGCCCAGGGAGGCTTTGGAAACTGGTTTCTGTGTGTGTGGTGTCACATCTTGCTGCATCAGCGGAGGGAAAGGAACAGTACAGTGAAACTGCAGTACTTGCCAATATGCACTGCTGCACAGGGCAGCGCTTTGCCTGCAAGTCAATTCAAATGCTCTCTGTAACAGTCAGTCAGAATAAAGGCAGTAGAAGATTTTCCACTGATTTTAGTGAAGGCTGGACAGAGAAAGTCACTAGGAAGACATTACATTTTGCTGGCTTTGTTTCCCAACCTTCTTGTAAGCTGCGTGGAGACTTGTAGCTCGCAAAGCTTGTGCAAAATAGTGGTAGCCATACACAGCTGAAGAGGGAGCAGACTCTGCAAGCAGAGACTTGCATTTCAGGCTGTGCACTGGCAGCTAATCCTATTTTGCAGCATTACAGAGTGAATTTTCTTTTTAGGGTTTAGGTGGGCACTAAATATTACATGTATGTAATCGTCTCTCTCATGCAGGTTTTTGTCATAACTCCTACCCTCCAAAAAAACACACTGCACAATTTAGAAAGTATTTTTTCATTTTGTTTTTAAGTACTTGCAGGTTTTAAAAATGCATAAATAGAAACATAACAGATTTAATCCAGCTAGCAAGTAGATGTGTACATTGCTAGATGTGTGTCAGTTGTTTACAAAGCAACTGTACGCCTTCCTTAATTCAATTTGAACAAGTAAACTTCTAGTGCTTTACATGCACTTTGTACAATCACATTCCATACAGCAGTCTAGATTCTTTGCCTGCATTGTGCTCATTGTTCCCATGATTCCAAAGGACTGAGACAGAAGGGGTCATCCTGGGATCAGAGACACTTTCTTGCAGCTGAGTCATAGAGCCATAGAATGGTTTGGATTAGAACGGACCTTAAAGCCCATCCAGTTCGAACTCCCCTGCCCTGGGCAGGGACACCTCCCACCAGACCAGGCTGCCCAAGGCCCCATCCAACCTGGCCTTGAACACCTCCAGGGATGGGGCATCCACAGCTTCCCTGGGCAACCTGGGCCAGTGCCTCACCACCCTCACAGTGAAGAAATTCCCCCTTATGTTTAGTCTAAATCTGCCCCACTCCGGTTTATAGCCATTAGCCTGGATGCCACCTGGATGCCAGCCTGGAGTGGATGGCCTGGATGCCCTGCAGACAAATGATGATTTACCCACTGAGACATTTCTCAAATATTTTCTTTTTTCTGTAAGCCCCACATACTTCGGTTAATTTCATTTCACCATCTTAACTTTGTGTCATGTCAGTTTTGCTTTTGTACCTCTCTGAGAAATCCAGTACTAACTGCACTCCCCTCTCTGCCCTCCCTCCTCTCTAACAAACCCTTTCCCCTTCTCCCTTCCCCTTTCCTTTTCTTCTTTTTCCTTTCCTCTTTCCCCTCTCATCTTTCCATTTCTTTCTGGGAAAAGCCTATACTAGAGAACATGTTTCAGGAGAGATGACGGTGCTTCCTGGCAGAGGACAGAGCTGAGGAGCAGTGTGCCTGGGCTGGATGGATGGCAGCATCTTTCCTCATCTCCCAAATCCGAGCAGAGATGCAGGTGAGCTCCGAGGAGAGGCAAGCAGGCAGGAACAGCAGCAGAGACAGAAAGTTGCCATGTGCTACTCTGGTCTAGGTTTTAGTGCTAGTGATGAATTTTCACCACATCCCTGCAGCTGCCCTTCAGGACTCATGGTAAAAATTGGGGATTTTGCTTTTCCAAAATGCAGAGTTTTGGAAGTTTTTGTGGCGCTTTTCCATAGCATAAAAATTGGTGATTTTTGCTTTTGTGTATTTTTTTTTTTTTCCCAATCTTTCCAGCTGCACAAATCCAAGTGGATTCGGCTTTCCTGGGTATTCCAAATTGGAATGTTTCCCCCCAGGTCATTTCCCCCCCCCCCCCCCCCCACTGCAGACCAAGAATCAAAGGGTTTGAGGTATTTTCGTGCCTTAGGGTTGGCTCCCACTCTGCATACACAGCCCGGCAGGGCAAAGTCTTCATTTGCCAATTTAGACTTAGTTTACACATACATAATATCTATTTAGATTACACATCTACTGAGACTTACTGTGTAACATACAGTAAGTGTAGATAGTTCTATCTATTCAGACTTTTTTCTATTAAATTCCTTTGCATGTATCATCTCTTTCTTTTGCATTTTAAAGTCCTTTACCTTTTATTTTATATATACATGAGTTAATTTTGTAGTTTAAAATCCTGTATATCTCTATATAGAATTTTATCTGTTCTAAAATCCTTTCTATAACATAGTAGCTATAGGGTTTTATTTTGAAATAATTTTTTACATACAGATGAATATTATTTTTCGATATCTGTATAAATTGGACAAATTTTTCTCTGTTTCAGTGCCTCACACCATGTACGCAGGTTTTTTTCAGATTTGTTAAGCCCCTCTTGAATTTTCAGGTATTTTTGGGCTGTGATCCCCCCTTTTTTTGAAGGGACCCACATATGATCTCCCTGCCTCCCACTACTCTGCCGCAAATTCCCCCCCCAGTGATGTTGGGTTGACCCAAATGATGTCATAACCGCCCAGGTACCCTCCATCCCCTTTTTATTCAACCCTAAGAAAAGGCACAAAACAAGTACATGCCACACACACACACACACACACAAAAGGAGGGCTCTGCTAGAAAAATAAAAAGGGGGCAGCCCTCCAAACAGTAGCTGCCCACAGCCCCTGCTATTCGGCAGTTACAGTTCAAACAATGCGAGTCAATTTGTAAATTATACAATTTAAACCTTTTTTAGAAGTTTCATTTATGATAGAAAAATAAGTGAGGTAAGAGATCCACCATATGGTTTTACTTTTAAATAAATACATTTTAAAAAATCAAATCCCAAGTGCTGCAATACTAAAAGCTAGCAAAAACAATTGTCAGATTTGCTAATATAATCGTATAATCATTTAGGTTGGAAAAAAACATTAAGAGCATCAAGTCCAGCCCTTAACCTAGCACTGCCAACTCTAACACATCTACAGGCCTTTTAAGTACCTCCAGGGATGGTGATTCAACCACTTCCCTGGGCAGCCTGTTCCAAGGTCTGACAGCCCCTTCAGTGAAGAAATTATTCCTAATATACAGTCTAAACCTCCCCTGGTGCGAATTGAAGCTGTTTCCTCTTCTCCTAATGCTTTTGGCTGTACTGAAGCATGTAGAGGAACACATTTTTATATCTCGACTGCTACAAATGAGAGCCCAAAGACCAGTGATGCCATCAACTATTGGAATATGTGCTGTCCTTGGGACTTTGGATGGAAACTGACTTTTTAATTGATTTTTCTGCTGCTGTTTTCTACTGCCAAGCACATCATCTCTGAAGATCTGCTCTGATGGAAAGGTTCATAAAATACAGACTTCTTTGAAGAGGAGAAAAGACTTCCATTCTGGAAAAATGCTCTTTCGCAACTGAAGTAAGAAATTGCACACTAGGTTAAGGGAAAAGGATATTATTGAAGCAGTAACTTACCAAAAACACATCAGGACCCACTGTCACTAGTTGCAAGACTGTTAATGCTCCTTGCAAAAGCCTGGAAAATGTGGAAGTGACATTGACATGTCCTGTTTTGTCCATGTCTCTTCTTTGACCTTGATTGCTTTTAGTACAGATGCTAATATCTCAGTAAGGTTTTCTACTACTACTATAAGATACTTTAAGAACTTACTAACTGAAGAAGCATAAAGCTTTATCATGATCATCTGAACACTTACAAACAGTTTCCTTCTTCTTTTAGTACAAAATTATTTTCACAGTAAGTGCACAGAAGCAGAAGATTAGGCTTTCAGGAAAAGAAAATAAACAGAGGGAAGTTAGCTTTGCACAGGTGCAACATGCTCCAGAACAGACCTAATTTTATTTTTGGTATTTGTGTTAAAATATTACATAGAAAAACTATAGAAAGAGAGTTGGCTTTAACTTTGAAGTCCATACCACAAGTACCTCAGGAAAAAAGCAGAGACACATCACAGATGTACCTTGTACTTGCAAACCGCTATTGATCTCTCCACCCATCTTGAACTTTCACAGCAGAAAAAAGAGCAACCATGGTGAAATGTTGGCAGCTGACATTCAGGTGAGAGAAGAAAAAAACCCTTTAGCATCTAGGTGGGTAGGAATCTAAAGCTTCATTTTTTTGTGAAGACTACAACTGAGTGAAGAAGAAGTATTTTCCATCACTTTTGCTACAGTTGTTCATACAGGCCACTGGAGCTTTTGCATTTTTTAGAAAACTACACCTTTTTTTGACTCATTGGCAGCTTTAGTTTCACTAGAACTCACTGTCCTAGATATACTCAGATGACACAGATATCTACGTACATTTCCCCAAGCCTACGTATAGCCTGTTCCTTCACTTTATATGTCCTTAGTTGAATATTTTTGTTAAAGAGAACAGCAGCAAATCTGTCCTTGTGAACTGCCTCCTTGCAGAAAAGGGAAGGTTTTTTCCAGATCATTTCTCCAAATGATCTAGATCTTTTAAAATACAGCTGTTTTGCCACCAAACCTGTTTATGGTCCCTCCCAGCTTTTGACTGTCTTCAGTTACTCTATATTTAAATGAATGAGAAAAATAGCTTGCCATAAGATTTTTCTAAAGCCATTTTGTGAGTCTGATTTTTCTAAGCTTAACGAATGGTGACATCGGCCCCTCTAACCAGTCAATTTACCTTGGCAGGAAGCTTTACATTCTTGGTAAATAATCTGATGAATGGGAAAGAATATAACATACTGCTTGGCATCTTCTCCTTTAAAAGCCATGCTTCTGCTGAACAAATAATTCTAAGATTAGGAATGAAATCTTAAAATATTGAAGTCCACAGCAAACCCCCCTTTGATATTGATGTGGCCAAGTTTTCACCCTGGGTACTTTTAAGGTTGCCTTCCTTAGCAACTGATCTACTGGGCTGATGCCCTGCTAGTTGTTCTACTTACTGCTGTTTGCCTGATAGCACAGGATTCCCATTTTCACACATCTAATGAATGTGCTATGGAATATTGAATTGAGGCCATTACCTCTTGTCCTAATGCTTTTGGGTGTACAGAGCATCTTCCCTAGTCGGCTCACTCACCACTTGTGTCAGGAAGTTGTCTTCCACGCACTCCAGGAACCTCCCAAACTGTTTCCTCTCTGCTGTATTATTCTTCCAGCAGACAGCTGGTAAGTTGAAGTCTCCCACAACAAAATGAGCTAGCAATCACGAGACTTGTCCAAGTTGCTTGTAGAATAACTTGTCAGCGTCTTCTTCCTGGCTGGGTGGTCTATAGCAGACTTCCACCATGATATTGCAGATGACACTAAGTTGCAAGGAAGTGTTAATCTGCTTGAAGGCAGGGAGGCTCTCCAAAGGGATCTGAACAGGCTGGAGCACTGGGCTGAGACCAATGGCATGACGTTTAACAAGGCCAAATGACGGGTCCTGCACTTGGGGCACAACAACCCTGTGCAGTGCTACAGACTGGGGGAAGAGTGGCTGGAAAGCTGCCTGGAGGAGAAGGACCTGGGGGTGTTGATTTACAGCGACTGAACATGAGCCAGCATTGTGCCCAGGGGGTCAAGAAGGCCAACGGCATCTTGGCTTGTATCAGAAACAGCATGGCAAGCAGGGCCAGCAGGGCGAGGGAGTTGATTCTGCCCCTGTACTCGGCACTGGTGAGACCGCACCTGGAATACTGTGTTCAGTTTTGGACCCTTGCTACAAGAAAGAGATGGAGGTCCTGGAGCATGTCCAGAGAAGAGCAACGAAGCTGGTGAAGGGGCTGGAGAACAAGTCTTACAAGGAGCGGCTGAGGGAACTGGGGGTGTTTAGCCTGAAGGAAGCTGAGGGGAGATAGTGGGAAGCTGAGGGGAGATAGTGGGAAGCTGAGGGGAGATAGTGGGAGATAGTGGGAGATAGTGTAGTGGGAAAGAGTCCTTCAGGGCAAGGGAGCCCACGAGGGCTGGGCGCTCTTGAAAAATGAAATCCTAGCAGCTCAAGAGCAAGCCATCCCTGTGTTCCGGAAAAGGAGCCAGCGGGGGGGAAAGCCAGCTTGGTGGAGCAGGGAGATCTCAAGATGTGTCAATAATAAGAAGACGCTCTATGTGCTTTGGAGGAAAGGACAGGCATCTTGGGTGGACTACAGGGAGGAAGTGAGATCGTGCAGGGAAAAAGTCAGGAGGGCCAAGGCCCAACTAGAAATCAAATTGGCTAAGTCTGTGAAAGACAGCAAAAAGTCTTTCTACAAATACATTAACAGGAAAAGGAGGACGAGGGAGAATATCCAGTCCCTATTGGATGCAGAAGGAATAACAGTGACAGGGGATAAGGACAAGGCTGAGGTACTTAATGCCTTCTTCGCCTCAGTCTTTAATAGCAAAGAAAGTTGTTCCTTCTGTTTACAAACCCAAGAGTTAGAGGAGCAGAATGAGGCTCCCACGATCCAAGAGGAGGCGGTTAGAGACTTGCTTGCCCACCTAGACTCCCACAAGTCTATGGGGCCGGATGGGATCCACCCAAGAGTATTGAAGGAGCTGGCGGATGTCCTTTCCAACCCCCTATCCATCATCTTCCAGCGGTCCTGGCTGACTGGGGAAGTTCCACTAGACTGGAGGCTGGCTAATGTTGTGCCCATCTACAAGAAGGGTTGCAGAGAGGATCCGGGGAACTACAGGCCTGTCAGTCTGACCTCAGTGCCGGGGAAAGTCATGGAACAGGCAATCTTGAGTGCTATCATGAAGCACATGCAAGAGAACCGGGTTCTCAGGCCCAGTCAACATGGGTTTACAAAGGGCAGATCTTGCCAAACTAACCTGATCACCCTCTATGACAAAATCACTCGACTACTGGATGGGGGAAGGGCTGTGGATGTAGTCTTCTTGGACTTCAGTAAAGCCTTTGACACAGTTTCTCACAGCATTCTGCTTCAGAAACTGTCAGCCTCTGGCCTGGACAGGCGCACACTCTCCTGGGTTGAAAACTGGTTGGATGGCCGGTCCCAGAGAGTGATGGTCAATGGAGTTAACTCCAGCTGGAGGCCAGTCACAAGTGGAGTTCCTCAGGGCTCAGTACTGGGTCCAGCTCTGTTCAATGTCTTTATCAATGACCTGGATGAAGGCGTCGAGTGCACCCTCAGCAAGTTTGCAGATGACACTAAGCTGGGAGGAAGTGTGGATCTGCTGGAGGGTAGGGAGGCTCTGCAAAGGGATCTGAACAGGCTGAAGCGCTGGGCCGAGACCAATGGCATGAGGTTCAACAAGGCCAAATGCCGGGTCCTGCACTTGGGGCACAACAACCCTATGCAGTGCTACAGACTGGGGGAAGAGTGGCTGGAGAGCTGCACGGAAGAGAAGGACCTGGGGGTGTTGGTTGACAGCCGACCGAACATGAGCCAGCAGTGTGCCCAGGTGGCCAAGAAGGCCAACGGCATCTTGGCTTGTATCAGAAATGGGGTCACCAGCAGGTGCAGGGAGGTAATTCTCCCTCTGTACTCGGCACTGGTGAGACCGCACCTCGAAAACTGTGTTCAGTTCTGGACCCCTCACCACAAGAAGGATGTTGAGGCTCTGGAGCGTGTCCAGAGAAGAGCAACGAAGCTGGTGAAGGGGCTGGAGAACAAGTCTTACGAGGAGCGGCTGAGAGAGCTGGGGTTGTTTAGCCTGGAGAAGAGGAGGCTGAGGGGAGACCTTATTACTCTCTACAACTACCTAAAAGGAGGTTGTGGAGAGGAGGGAGCTGGCCTCTTCTCCCAAGTGACAGGGGCCAGGACAAGAGGGAATGGCCTGAAGCTCCGCCAGGGGAGGTTCAGGTTGGATATCAGAAAAAAGTTCTTCAGAGAAAGAGTCATGGGGCACTGGAACAGGCTGCCCAGGGAGGGGGTCGAGTCGCCTTCCCTGGAGGTGTTTAAGGAACGGGTGGATGAAGTGCTTAGGGACATGGTTTAGGGCGTGTTAGGAATGGTTGGACTCCATGACCAAGAGGTCTTTTCCAACCCGATGATTCTATGACACTATGACACTCTCCCAGCTCAATGTCTGTGGACTCAGTACGGGCACACCGGACCCTGCCCTGGGCCACTGTAACGGGGAGCGGCCGCGCGCGCCCCGCCTCGCGCCGACAGGGGGCGCCACGCTCCGCGGCGGGGAGGTGGGGGTGGGGGTGTTGCGCGTGACGGGAAACCACGAGGGCGAGGGCGGGAGGGCGCGTCCACTCCCTGGGGAGGAGGGGATCAGAGGGGACGGCGGGGACGGACGCGCCCACTTCACGTGGAGGGGGGGTCAGAGGGACGGCAGGGCTCCCCGGGATCTCGCAGTGCGGGATCCGGACCCCCTCCCCGTCCTCTTTCCGTCCGCCCCACCCCCCCGTAGCGGCGGGATGGTCGGTGCCGGGCGGGGCGCGCGCAGCCCCTCTTCCGCTTCGCCGGTTCCGCCCGCACGGTCCTCGCTGCCACCGCCAGCGCTCCGCCCGCCTCCGCCGTTTTCTCTCTGCCTGAAAGTCGGTGAGGAGACCCGGGGGGATGGGCCCAGGGGTACGAGGGAGGCGGCGGGCACCGGCTAGGGCTCGGCTCCGCCTCTAACATCGAAAATGTGGATCAACTGACCGAGACTCGTTTGGAGCGTTAGAAAGCGAGCGTCCATTATCGGGCCTGGGCAACACGAGGGAGCGATCCCCATCGCTGTGCGCAGCCAGACAGGGGCTCGGACAGAACGGATTTACCACCTACATGCGCATATGTTTATAAATGCGCATATTTACAATATTAACTATAATCATAGAATAGTTTAGGTTGGAAGGGATCTTAAAGATCATACAGTTCCAACTCCCCTGCCATGGGGAGGGACACCTCCCACCAGACCAGGCTGCCCAAGGCCCCGTCCAGTCTGGCCTTGAACACCTCCAGGGATGGGGCAGCGACAGCTTCCCTGGGCAACCTGTGCCAGTGCCTCCCTACCCTCATCTTAAAGATATTCTTATGTCTACTCTAAATCTGTCCCTTTCCAGTTTATAGCTGTTGTCCCTCGTCTTATCGCTGCAAGCCTTTGTGAACAGTCCCTCCCCACCTTTCTTGTGGCTCCTTCAGGCATTAGACTGTCAGGCTCCTTTCAGGTACTGGGAGGTTGTTTCAGGTACTGGAAGATCATAATCTTAAGCATATTCTTTTCCTTTCCAGGGACTAATTTTCATGTCATCCTGAACTTTGCACCAGGGAAATCTCTGCTAGTTTGGCTTGTGTTTGAGATGGGGAAAGTCTGCACGCAGAGGGGATCGCGAATGAGCAAAGCAGGGGAGGGGCTCTTTAGAAGAGTATGGAATGATAGGACTGGGAGGGGCGGCTTTAAATTGGAAGGGGGAAGATTTAGATTGGATAGGAGGAAGAAATTCTTCCCTGTGAGGGTGGTGAGGCACTGGCACAGGCTGCCCAAGGAAGCTGTGTCTGCCCCATCCCTGGAGGTGTTCAGGGCCAGGTTGGATGGGGTCTTGGGCAGCCTGGTCTGGTGGGAGGTGTCCCTGCCCAGGGCAGGGGGGTTGGAACTGGATGGGCTTTGAGGTCCCTTCCAACTCAAACGATTCGACGATTCTATGTTTAGCACAGGTCAGACTGAAAAGATGCTCTCATCTCCAACCCTGTTTATTAAACAGAGGCTGGAAAAACACTGCTTAAAAGAACACCGTCTCAGAGGGGCGCTCTGTCTTTCAAAAACTGCAGTTGCTTAGCTGGAACTTAGACGGAACTCTGCCTTAGCTTTAATAGAAAAACTTCTCCATTTTTGTCACAGTAACTCCTCGTGGGCCGGGGGAGGCCGGCGCCGGGAAATGGAGGCGAGGGCGGGACGGGAGGGGCGGAGCCGGGGCCGCCGCAGCGCGGGGCGGGCTGGAAGCGGCCGGGCTCCTGCTCAGCGCGCTCAGGTGCCTTTCTGCTTCCCCGCAGGGTGTCTTTTATGAATAATCAAAAGCCACAGAAGCCGACGCTATCGGGACAGCGTTTCAAAACCAGAAAAAGAGGTGAGCGGGCTGCAGTGCGCGTTCCGGTGTCCCTGCCATGGGGGCTCTGTGCAGAGCATCTGTCGCACATCGGCTTCTGTGAGGAAGAAAGTAGTGCCTTTGTGCTCTTCCCATACGTCTTTTAAATGAGATCACATTCGGTGCTGAGTCTTGAGGCTGTCTCTGGGTGCTGGAATGATTTCTGCACTAATAGATACTCAGCAGTAAGAATCGTGGCTGAATTAGGTATGGTAACACTGGCATAAGAGACGGTCGTTCTAGAACTGTAGTAAGCGTGTTGGCCTGGAAGCAAGAGTATCTGGTACCCCAGAGTTACAGGGAAACACTAGCGCAGGCTTGCTGTGGATTAATACATACATCTAAGGACCATCTAACTTAGTAGGAACGTCGCTGTTAGCTGCTGGATAAAAGTTGCATATCCCCTTAGTGCTGTAAGAGTACCTGATTTAAATTTAAATTAAACAACAAAGCCCACCACCACTTTTTTAAGCATTTAACAGTGGAGTCCTCAGCGCAGGAAGGACATTGATCTGTTGGTGCAAGTCCAGAGGAGGCCACAAAGATGATCCGAGGGCTGGAGAACTTCCTATACAAAGACAGGCTGAGAGAGCTGGGGTTGTTCAGCCTGGAGAAGGCTCCAGGGAGACTTCCATAACAGCCTTCCAGTAATTACAGGGAGCCTGTAGGAAAGATGGGTTCTTTATCAGGGAGTGCAGCGATAGAACAATGGGGAATGAGTTTTAAGCTGAAAAGAGGGGAGAACTAAATTAGATATTAGGAAGAAAATTTTTAGTGTGAGAAAGGCAAAGCCCTAGAACAGGTTGCCCAGAGAAGTTGTGGATGAATACCTGGAGGTGTTCAAAACCAGTTTGGATGAGGCTTTGAGCAGCCTGATCGAGTGGAAGGTGTCTGTCCCCATGGCAGGGGGGTTGGAACTGGATTATTTTTAAGGTCCCTTCCAGGCCAAACTGTTCTGTGATTCTATAAACCATAGTTTAGCTTCTAAACAACTCTGCAGTAACAGTGAGCTTCATGGATCTGTCCTGGAAAATAACTGATACGGTATTTCTAGACTTCCACCTAGCTGTTAGCGACATATAGGTACTTGCATTGACGGTGAGGGGGATGCTAGTATACCCCTTACAGAAAGGTTACTAGCAGATGCTAACAGAACTAGCTAAGCTGTTATAGAGCACTCAAAGTAGGATTTGCTCCTTTGGAAGCATTTTCTCTCATGGTTTACGTAGGACAAATTGAAATGAGTAAAGCCAAAGACCTCTTCTGTTTAAAGCTTTCTGTTAGTTAATATGCAGCAAATCCACCTACAACCAAAACAGCTATAATCAACTGGTGTATCACACATGTGAAGAAGGATGTGTTCTGCTTTAACAACGAAGGATGCTAAATAGATCTGTGGTTATAGTCCATCATTTTTGTCTTTATTTTAAGACTAAGAAGTTAGCTCAGATTTCTGCGTTTTCCCCCATGCACTTCAGGAAAAGCAGTTGCTTCAGACTCTTTTAACTCCATATTAAGAGGAGCAGATGGTCTTCCTAGCAAGAAAACAAGTATTATGAATTTGCTCTAGCATAGTAATGGTATGCAGTGTTTCAGTCAGATTATATTGTCTGAAACAGTGAGAGGCCCAAACAGCTGAAATGGAAATGAGTAAAGGAGTTGAATATATGGAACTGTAGGAACATGTGTTTAAGAAGTGCCTTCAAGCATTTAGTTAAGCCTTTGTTTTTGCAGAGTGATCTAATGTATGAACAGGGGTGTAAGAATCAAACTGAGAAGACAGATAAACTTTATTAAGAGTTAGAGCCAACTAATGATCATTGCAAACAACTGTTCTTAGGGAAAGTACTCTTTAAGAATTCAGTTAAAGGTAGGTAAGGAATGTTTTAGCCTTGACTGAGTGAAAGCAGAGAAACTTCTTGCTCCTGTATTAGCCATTGAAATTAATTTTAGGCTACGCTATTAAGTCACTATCTGTGCTAGTTAATACGAGTCTCTTGGAAGAGTGGGATGAGCCTGGCTGTATTTAACTTGAGGCCTTTCCAGTGTAAGTTTGTTTTATTTTGTTTTAATAAGGTTAAAATAACAGACATTAAAAACAAACAGCTGTGTGCGGTACCTTCCATTTCTGTGCTTTGTTTTTACAGATGAAAAAGAGAGGTTTGACCCTACTCAGTTCCAAGACTGTATTATTCAAGGTTTAAGTGAAACTGGCAGTGACTTGGAGGCAGTAGCGAAGTTTCTTGATGCATCTGGTGCAAAACTTGACTATCGCCGCTATGCAGAAACACTTTTTGACATCCTGGTGGCTGGTGGAATGCTGGGTAAGTCCCTTTGATGGGGTTGCAGTCTACCTTTATTCACTTGACTACAAAATCTCACTGCTTTCTTTCAGTGTAAAACCTCTGCTACAGAGCCCATTGAGTGTGTAGAACAGAGTTTAAGTTATTTGTGGTAAACTATGTGGTCATCTCAGGGGCTGACTGAGCAATCGGTTACTGTAGAAATACTCTGTGTACCCTGATACACTTTAGCTTGAGACGGTTTGCATTCTTCAAAGTATAAGCTGTACAGACTTGGCTTAAAGGGAAATATATTGGATTTCTTTTTTTTTTCCACTAAGAGTGCATCTTGACTCTGTAGTCAGGTTTACTTCCGCTGATAAGAGGTGGATGAATGCTCCTTTCAGGTGTGTGGTCTGTGGTCGCAAGGACAGAAGAGTTGCCCTGAAATAGTCTGACATGATCATGTGATTTGTGCACCCTGCCCTGTTATTTTGGAATGTAATGTTGTTTACAGAAGAATCTGATGTGCTTTGTCTTGGAAATGCTAGTTCAGATTGTTTGTTGTTGGCAATAGTGAGGTCAGGAGCTCTGGCAGATGTCAGGGAGTGAGAAATGAGAGGGTGGTTGGGTCAGCAGAAGACACAGAGAACTGAGAAAGTGAAATGACAAAAATTTCTGTAAACTTGTGTGCACTGTCTGTAAAGAGCAAAGAGTGGAACGGATGATCACCAACCAGGTAAGTAGGTGAAGCTAAATGAGGTTGAAAAGTAGTAGTTAAAAAAAAAGTGGTACTTCTAGATTTAGATTTTGTTTTTTACTTGACTAAATACTGTTCCATGAGAAGAGGTGCTGTTGACAGGGACCTATTTAAACTACATACAGCGAAGAGGGTCCTTTAAGTGTACTGCCTAGACTGGAAAAGGTCTGTCTCAGATTTTAATATCTGTTATGCAGCAGTTGTTGGCAGGAGGACTTCAGGGAGACATTTGACAGTTGCAGAAGATTTTCTGTGACGTAACAGAAATAGAATTGAAATTACCTAAACGCATAGGGGGAGGAGAGGAAAGATTATTCTAGCCCACGGTCTGGCTGTGGACGCTGGTTCTGCACTGGGGCTTGGCTGGTTTGGGAGGATGCTTCTGTTGCATGTTCAGGTGGTCTTCACATGGGTGCTGTAGAAATGTCAGGTGACCTGCACAAAGGTGCTGAAAAGCAAGGCTTTCAGAATAGCTGAACTTCATGAGGGGTGCCTGCTTATCTCAAAGTTCTGTGTTGAAACAGTGGTCTGTAGACTGAAGTTACTGTGATGTTCCTTTTGGCAAGAGGCTCCTCTGCTGACCTTAAAAGAGCTGGTAGCATGAGTGAGTGAACTTGTCTGCCACCTGGAGCATTGCTGCTTGAAATCGTTAATGTACAAATTGTTACATTCCGTGGGTTTACAGTCAAGAGTCTTAACTGTATGCTGCGTTAGGACATGTTCTTTCTAGGAATGAGGCTGAGAGGGAAGGGAAAAATGCCTTGCTACATTAATGTTGGTAGAGGGGTCACTTACTCAGCTCCACCTCTGCAACAAATAGCTAAGTAGACTAGCTTTGATCTTCAGTCAGACAAGGCCAAAATAAAAACCAACATCCTGTTGCCTTACGCCTTTTAATATTCTTTTGACTAATGCTTATCTCCGTCTTTTAAGTTGTGTTTCTGACTAATAAATAGCAAAAGAATCTCCCTTACATGTAGGGTGGCATAGGAACTGATAGCGAGGTGTTCTGGCACTAGACTGGGTGACTCGGTATTCAACCTGGTTAGTGAAGCAGCCTTGCTGCCAGTCAGATGCCTTTATTAATGGAAGAGGAATGATGAAGAAGCATCTTCTAGTTGGCAGCTGAAAAGCTGAAGTGCCTTTTGGCGCTGAAGTTTCAAGCTCTCCTCTGAGGCACTGATGTTTGAACACAATCTCTCCCTGTTTAATCTCCTCTTGTGATACTCTGTTATTTAAAAGATGCTTTCAAAGCAGCATTACTGCAGCAGACACTGAAAATACACTTGCTAAGATTAAGCGGCTTTAGTGGCTTTTTTAAGGGAATAGGAGCTTATGGTTGTGTTAACTTATCCATATGTAAACAAGATGTGTTTTCCAATCCAGTGGAGTAGCAGGGGGGTCAGAATATTTAGATGTTTACATCTAAGCTACTGATTTTAATGTTCCACTACAGCAGTGGAGCAGATGGAATGTAAGGGTGTCTTTACTGATCCAGTCATTCAGCTCATCATGGAAGGACAACATGTTGCATGTTATGGGTATTGGAATTCTCACTGTGAAGACAAGTCGGTACTCTCCCTAGGAGGTAATGCTACTAATGCTGGAACTCTTCTTTAGCCCCAGGTGGTACCCTGGCAGATGGACATGACACGCACAAACGTCTGTGTATTTGCAGCACAGGAAGACCTAGAAACCATGCAAGCATTGCTCAGGTTAGTTCTGGAAATGAGCATGATTAACTGAAACTGTTTTGTGGTTAAAAATGAAAATGTTTGTGTAGCTGAAGGCTGTCGGTGAACTAATGCATGGACTTTAAGATACTTACTAGAAGAGGTAGAGTAAAACTGTTCTAAGCTGTAGAAGTGCTCTGAAGAGTTCAGACCAACTTTACTGAACTTGATTATTTTCATTGTAATTAAATGACAGCCACGAGCAAAAAAAAATAAAACACCGTGTATCTTTTTAGGTTTTTAACAAGCTAATCAGGCGTTACAAGTACCTGGAGAAAGGCTTTGAGGATGAAGTCAAAAAGGTATGAGTAGCTCCTTATCGGCCCACAAATAAACCTTCAAAATTCTGCTAGTTCATCACTATCTACTGAGGAGTTAATATTATACAATGGCATTATGTAAAATAGAACACCAAAGCTGTTATAGAAGAACAGCTAGCTTGTATGACTAGTGGGGAAGGCTACCGGTGAACTAGTGCTTCTGCTAGCTGAATAGCTTGATTGAAACAAAAAGTGTCATGGAAGCAGTACGCAAATTTTATTGAGAGATGGTAGTTTTATAGCAACTCTTCTTACTACTAACTACTTTTTGCAGTTGCTGTTGTTCCTGAAAGGGTTCTCAGAGTCTGAGCGGAACAAACTGGCCATGTTGACGGGTATTCTGCTAGCCACATGGAACACTTAATGCATCAATTCTCAACAGTCTTTACAATGAGAACTTGGTTAAAGAAGGTGGAGCATTGCCCAACTCCTTCCCACTTTAGGGAAATATGGTAGGGGGCAGAAACCATGACAAGGTAGGTGGAAATTGTGGTGACAGGTTACACCCTTGCAGCTCACTGGTTTCATTCTTGGTGATAGATTTTACTGCAGGATTAGTGAAGGTAAACATGCTACCATCACAACCCGGAAAGTCTTGCTAAGTCTTTGGAAAAACTAGTCCTTTTCAGAAAAGTTTGTGTGTAGGACTTGCCTACATGACACTGGGGCCTGCTGTCACTGATGTTGCCCGGCAAGTCATTGCTGTATTTTGGAGAAGGACCTTTGTGGATGCAGGAGTGTCCATCTCTTCAACTCTTTCCTGAATTGCAGCAAGGAGAGTTGAGTTTAATACAGGAATCCTTTATGATGCTGAGGCAGTGAGACAAAGTCCATCGTGCTGGAGGCTGCAGTATCCTCAGGCAGAACTGCTGCAGGCTGTGCTTGGGGCTGCCTCTGGGCGCATCTGCTGCTGCATTAAGCAGGTGTCTGACAGGTACCGTGTGCTTTTTAGGCCTTATTATTCTCTTGGGTTTGAATTCCAGTAGTAATATTACTATTCCTATTGCACAGGTGTTTCTGCAGCATTTGCCGTCAAGCTGTTCAAATCAGGGATAAATGAGAAAGATATTAATGCAGTGGCTGTCAGTCTTCGTAAAGTAAACATGGGACAACAGGCTGATGGTGAGTGCCACTGGAAATGAGTGATGTACCTCTTAAGCTGGTTTTAGTAAATAGCATTTACTGGCAAAATACTCAACATGTATTTCTTTTGTGAAAGAGTTGTCACAAACTTTGTTTTCAGGAACTCTTCCCAGCCAATAAACAAAGTGTGGAACACTTTTCCAAGTACTTTACTGAAGCAGGACTGAAAGAGCTTTCAGAGTATGTTCGGAACCAGCAAAGCATAGGAGCTCGAAAGGAGCTACATAAAGAACTTCAGGAGCAGATTCACGGAGGAGATCCATTCAAGGACGTAAGTATTTGTAGACAAAGGGTAGGTGGTTCTTTTCCTTTTACTTGCGTTTTTTTTTCTGTAGTAATTCAGCTTAAGTTATCTGCAGTACAGTGGCATCTAATTCTAATCTGAAGATACTTGCCTAATTAGAAGTACTGAACTAACTTAAAATACTAGCTCTCTTCTAAGAATTAAAATTAGGCACCATGCCTGTTTTGGGTATTAACTTCATATAGTCTTTCGCTAATGTCTCAAAATCCTGCTGTATGTTCAAAGGGGTTGTTTGTGATTCTGAAGGCTTCTGGTTGCCTTTAGAACAGAAGTTTTTATTTAGCTTAGTGTTGTCTGTGGCCTAAATGCTGACTCTTTATTATACCTGGCAGATAATCTTGTACGTGAAAGAAGAGATGAAGAAAAACAAAATCTCAGAACAGACCGTGGTAGCCATAATCTGGTCAAGTGTAATGAGCACAGTGGAATGGAACAAAAAGGAGGAGCTGGTAGCAGAGCAAGCCATTAAGCACTTGGAAGGTTATTGCAACTTTAGTATGGACTTTGCACCCATGAGGAGGGCTTTAGACTTCCTCCAGCTCTGCTTTTTGATGAGTTAAAACCTACAAAACCCCCTAATGCAGTGACAGTATTACGCAGGGGAATTCTTTCCCTTTTTATCTGCGGTATTTAGTCCAGGTTACTGAGGCAAAAGCAGCATGACTTCTGCAGAGCAATGTGGGGTAGAATGGAGGTTTGGAAATTTCTAGGTGATGGCTGATGGAAACAGTGTGCAAAACCAGTCTAGATGGGTCAGAAATGTGAAGTGCTCTATGTTGTGCTAATTTGTTGTTCCTGTTACAGCAATACAGCCTCTACTTGCTGCCTTTACTACACAGGTCAGTCAGAGATGACTCTTCTGTTGAAGATTCAGGAGCTATTGTTATGACAACATTCACTTCATGAAGGCCTTCCAGAAATAGTAGTGCTCTTCTATAAAGGTAACTCATGTGGAGTTGTTGTGGGGGTTGGTTTTCAATTTAGTTGCATTTTTTTTTAAAGCCTGCATTTGCAGAATGCCTCTAGTTCTGATAAGACCTTTAAGGAAAGAGCAGTGCTACAACATTGCACTTCATGAGCTGAAGAATTTCTTACCTTCTGTTCACAATGATGGAGCAGTAAAATGCAAAGGTAGATGAAGCTGTTCTTGGCATGTGGGGACTACTCCTTTAGACAAGAAAGCTGCCTGTCTCCTAGAGTTTGAGTTGTGGTGGATCAAAGCTAAATTTAGATTCTAAGGCCCTTTGCCCTTTTAGGTTAGAGAAAGGTAAGTGGTCCTATATTTTTCTTGGTTGTCTGAGTGCTGTGAATGGCCAGGGATTGAGACCACAAAGGTGTTCTGGGTGCTCCAGGCTTGCTGTTAAAAGGTGTTACTGAAAAACATGCTGTGCACCTGTGGAAATGCCATAGTGACATAAGGAACTTGTTAAACTGAAGGTTATATATATTTGCAAAATTTAGAAAAGCATTAAACATTTCTCTGCGATGTACCTTGGGCTTTAAATAATTTGCTGCTGTTCTTAGCAGCTGACTGAAGCTTTCCTAGAGAGAGTTTCATTCTCAAGCACCTGTGAAAAAACTCCAGACTCTTTGTGAGTGAAAATGCAACTCCTAGATACAGTGCTTAGGACCCCCCAACAGCCAATGTTGGACGCATGGCGCTCAGAATTTTAAAGCGGGAGGTGCTCCTAGTGCAGGCTTGTCCAAGCTTAGCCAGGGAAGGAGCATGTGATGCTTCTAGAGGAGACAGCAAAGGCTTCCAGCCAAGAGTTTCTAAGTAACTGGTATTCAGTTGGTTTGCTGTGTTAATAGTGCTCTTGCACATCTTACAGCTGAAGTTCTGAGTGAAGAACCCATCCTGAAGTGGTATAAGATGCACATCTTGCAAAAGGAAAGAGTGTTTTTCTGGAGCAAATGAAAAAGTTTGTTGAATGGCTCAAGAACGCTGAAGAAGGTAACCAGCAGCTTAGCTCACAAGTTGAGCTTGCTCATTTTGGGAAACTTAGTGCAATGATGTTTTGTGTGGGAGGTGTTAATTGCTACTCTGAGACTAGGTGTGCCCCCAGTACTGCTGGAAGCTAGGAAAGGCTCACAGTGAAAACGTGAGGATCCAAAAGCAGCTGTTAGCCAGGCAGCAGCTGAACTTAGGGGCTGGGCGGGGGCTGACCTGCTGGCAGCTGGCTGACAAGGTTCTCTCTGTTCCAGAGTCGGAGTCTGAAGCTGAAGAGGGTGACTGACCTGTGAAACTGTCCTCAGCAAAGCAAACAGGAGCTGTACATACCTTTCATGTCTCATGTGTCCTTCTGATTATTACATCCTACCCATCCCTGTATCAAGCATGATATAAGGGCTCTCATGGCAATTATTTAACTGTTTTCTATAGTTATTGAATATGGGTTTAGGTTTTAAAACTGTGTTAGAAGTAGGTTACAGGAGCTAATTCTAGATTTGAATCTAACCTGCATTTGTCCTTTCTGTTCTATGCTACCGTCCTGTTTTTTCTACTGTAATGTCAAATTTAAGGCCTTCCACAATGAAATCCATGCAATCCTTGGGTTGGCCATCTCTGTTGGAGAAGGAGGCATCTGATGAATGAGAGATGAATGGCAGTTCTGTTGACAAATTAAACTGCCAAAAGCCTCCGAAGGAAGGGGGGCCCACGTGTTCTGTAGTGACTTGCTATTGAGGCTTCAGTCTGTACCACTTGCTCCAAATAAGAGGCAGTTGTCCGTCTCCCCAGGGACTTTGCCATCTCTTTGCTGTGCTTCCAGCATAAAGCAATCCCCTGTTCCAGCTGGTGAGTGAGGTGGCTGCCATACTCCTGGGAGATCAGTGGTCCTAGTGGACAGAACCTGGTCTAGTGGGTGAGCAGTAACCACAGTGAGGTATGAAGAGGGGCCATCCCTGAGCCTGCTGGCTGTCACAGCCGGTGGGCTTGCGTTCTGGAGGTGCTACAAGGCTGCCTTACAGCTAAGCAGTTCTGGGGGACGCCACCACTTCTGCTATCATGGCAGTACAAACAGCACTGTTCTACATACAACTGCTGAAGAGCTTTCTTAAGCCCTGGCCTCTGCTCCAGCAAGGCTGGGGCAGGGCAGGGCAGCGCCTTTTGCCCCTGCTGCTCTAGAAACAGGACTCCAGCAGGATTGCCTGGAAGGACAAGGCAGACAAAATCTGACATGGATAGATTTCATGATGCCAGGTGACACTGTTAAACCAAACAGCTTCTCTGCTCCCTGAGATTTTGAATTCTTAATGTGAAAGCTCACAAACAGCTCGTAATCCAAGAAAGAGCCTACTGGAAGAGAGTAGTCTAACTGCTGTACGCCAACAATGACCATTCACAGGAATACTGGTAGCCAGAGCACTCTAAAATTAACAAACGTAATAATTCCTTATCACATTGCAGTCTCTTTAATACTTAGGGATCTTCCTTACTACGTAAGCGTCTTTTTTCTTTCAACAATAAAGGCCATTCTGACACTAAACACCAAGGGCTGGTCCCCTGCCTTCTGAGTTAGAAAAAGCAGTCAGTCACACTCTAAAAAGTAAAGATCAGCCCTATGTCGTTTGCTCTTCCAATGACAGTTAGATAAAATTGTAATTAAATTAGTACTTTTCCTGGCTCTTGGGAGACCTACAGAGTAGAGGGTGCTCTCGTCCACACGATAAAAGTGGCATGAGATTTTGATGTGCTGAGGAAACAAAACTGAGTTCATCAGTGTCTTTTTCTTAAATAAGTTTTAAATACAGAACAGAGATACACAACACAACACTTACATAGTTTACGCTTCTTAACAGGTAGACAGAGATGTTTGTCTGCCTCAGATGTAGGAGCCATGCCCTTTTTTCCCACTTCAGTGGGAGGAAGAAAGGATGTTCCAGTGCTTCTTCCAAGTAATGTGCGTGGCTGGGTCATACTCCAGCATCTTCCCAATCAGATCAAATCAGCTTGTAATCCAGAAAGAGCTGCAAGAAGAGAGAAGTCTCTACTACTGTATGCCGCAATGGACCATTGCCAGGAATACTGGTGGACCAGAGTACCCCACCAAAAATTAAACAAATATATAGAGTAGAGGGTGCTCTCATCCACACGATAAAAGTGTCCTGAGATGTTGTTTTACCTGGGGAAACACAACCGGACTCAATCACTGTCTTTTCCTTAAATAAATTTTATTCCAACAGACGCATTTGAAGTCAGCATCAATAAACAAATACCTAAGATACACAAACAAACAATCACCACTTCACAGAGTTTCCGTTTCTGAACAGGCAGACAGAGAAGTTCATTTGCAATCAGCTATAGGAGGCTATGTGCTATTTTCCTGCTTCAGTGGGGGAAGAAAGGATGTTTCAGTGCTTCTTCCAGAGTAATGCGCGTGGCTGGGTCATACTCCAGCATCTTCCCAATCAGATCAAACAGATTCTCATGGTCAGAATCGTGGCACGTCATGTATTCCTTCACCGAAGAAAACAACAAACACGGGCTTCCAGTCTTAGAATTGCACTTGGAGCTCCTCTGCCCAGAAGTAATCTTCCCCCTTGCAATTTACCTTCAGGGTTTACAGCACCCCGAGACATATTGCCCAGACGCACTGCCTTCCATCCCAGGCCAGGCGGCCATTACAGAAATACTTCTTCTTTGAAGACACAACTCTCTTTATCATTTGATCCGGCAAAGGCCCCAGTAATCGCTCACATCATTGCCAGTGTACTATGTCGTCATCGGGCTACAAGGAAGTCAAGAGAGACGTTTTTTTCGTTCCTTGTTCAGAGGAAGTTATCAAGAAGCACACACCAGCCTGACTTCATTTTTGACTGTACCCTGGCAAACAATAACCTGAAACTGATCGACAAAAAAATGAGAGGCTCGGGTTCTCTGTTTCCTGAAAGAAGTTAGAAGCTACTGGATTTCATTCCCCTTGATCTTGCCTTGGTGTTTTTTCTTCCTCTCTTCTTCAAGTTCCGTTTCAGCAATACTGTCAAGAGGACAGGATTCAATCCTTTGAGTAGTATTTGGCTGATGGTGATAGATGAAGCCACATCTGGTGTTAAGGTGCCTTGTAAATTCAAAAGTTAACAGGGCGACCCTTCATTCAAGACGCTGCCAAAACGTTCTACTGAAAGTAACTTGTCAAAATCTGCCGCTGAGAACGTTCCTTGTGGCCTACATCTTCTGTTCTCTTCAACTTGGCACCACAGAGAAATGCAGCTTACTTTCTCGCACAGACCATTGCCTTTAGTCCCCACCTCTCCGTAGCTTATGTTCATCAAGTTGGGGAGTGCTGGGCATGCTGCATGCTTTTGAGGGATAGAGTTGCCTACCTCAAATACTAAGTCTCCAAGGTAGTATTCCAGGAGAGTACATCCTATGCCTCCACACATCGCATGGATGGGACCATCCGAGCCTTTTGTGAAAAGATTCAGGTTGTTCATGTTTAGAGCAGACGGCAAACAGTTCAACAGCTCAAGCAAGACACCAAGAACTTCTCTAGCTCCATTCAATAGCACACAAAACCTCATACTTGAAAGATCAGTCAAACAAACAGCCTTCCACTGACCTAGGACCACCTCGGGAGCTCTGTAAGGTCTAGTAGTCACCACAGGGTTATGGTAATCATGATCGTAAGTGGCGCACCCAAAGTCCACAAGTCTGATGTCTGGTTTTCTCAGTCTGCATTCAGTGCATTCCTGAAAATGAAAGGTGGTGGGATGCAAGTGACCAGATGAACGCAGAGGATGACTGAGGTGGAGGAGAGTGGGGAAGAGGATGGCAACTTACCAGTTTTGGGGTTGTACTCTTCTACGTAGTCAGATTTCACAAAGACAATATTGTCTGGCTTCAGATCTGTATGTGTCAACTTCTTCATGTGCAAAACTGCAAGAGAACTCACACAGTTAGCGGGATCTGCAAAGAAACTTTAACAAATAAAGCAATGAGGAAACACACTTACAGTTGACAGAGGTTGCAGATCTGATAAGCCATGTGTCTAATGTCGTCCAGGTTTAAATGGCAAAGAAGTCATTGACACTCATAAAGTCAAAGGTGCTGAGCCCCAGGAGCTCAAAAACAATGCAGACGTGTCCACGGTGCTCAAACCATCCCAACATCTGGACACAGTGACTGCAAAAGCAGGAAAACACATGCATTGCAACAGCGAGTTGTGCAGCGCTCATACACACACTGTGTGCACTAGAAGAACACTAGAAGAAGTCTTCGAGCCAAAACACATCACGGTTGGCTTTGTGTGCTTACTAGGCATTGCTGGGGTCTGATGCTTCTAAATCTTCCAGCACCTGTATTTCCTCACAAGCCGCATCGGAGGACCAATCAAAATTCTTTGCTATTTTCACTGCAACATGTCTGCCTTCCCTGAAAAGACAGGTTTTAAGGGAGTTTAGAACAATGAGTACTTTTAAGTCAGACTGTTGGGTCGTTATCACCCCATATGCCCTGTTCCTAACACTGGAAACCCTCTGGGAAAAGGTCAGACAGACTTCATATCACCCAGAGTCATCTATGCGCCAACACAGCTAAAACTTCATCTTTACATTTTGAAAACACACTCGATCCTTTTAATATTAAAAGGTATTATTCTTCAAGCCCCTTTTGCCTCGCCTTTCTTTCTATGGATGCTGGGCTAATACTGGAGGAACTTCCCCACTTCACAGCCTAAGACAACCGTTAATCTAAAATGGCAAGCCGCCTTCAGCCCTCCGAGTAGTAAAAATGTCACTGAAGTGTCAAATGCCTTCTGCCGGGACTGGAAAGACAACCTCCTTCCATACTGTTTTGCACACAGCAAAAGTGCCATCAAACACAAAATATGTTCTTGATTTGTAGTGGGCGCTCTGTTAGAACGCCAATGGGGCTGCGTCCTCGCAGATGATGCTTTAAGAGAAGCTACACCAGGTCAGACGTTGCTCATTATCCAGAGCTGGGGTGGCACAGGCCCCAAGTCTGCCCTGTGTGGGGGCTGCAGCTGCACCCCACGCTCCCCAGGCCGCCTCTCCCGATCAGCCCTGACCTCTACCAGGCTGGGCTGAACCTGCAGAAGACACAACCTTTGCCTCCGCCACCAGCCCTGCACAACCCTCATGTCTGGGGACTGCTTATAGCACCACGGACCAACGACAATTTTGATTGGCAGCTGCGGTCACCTTAGTGAAATACAGAGAGCAGCACACGAGGAAGCAAAGAGAAAGCCTAGTAGGATCAGAAAGCACTTCCTGAACCTCATACGGAGAGTTTCAGTACGAAAAATGACAGGAGCCCAATTAAAAGACTTACGCTCCGTGATCGATGCATTCCACTACTTTTGAGAAACCGCCTTCGCCCAACACAGCAACAACCTCGACTATAAAGAAAAGAACTCTTAGTCACCAAAGTGGTGAAGCTACTCAGCTATTAAATTGCCTAGCAAATAATCAACAATAAACAGAGATAAAGCAAATAATTAGAAGGACTAAGTACTATCACTGAAGGTTGTTCTAGGATGTGCTCTAAATTGTAAATATCTGGTCTGAGAGATGTTACTGGACAACTGTCTTCAAAGTACATTTACAGGGATCCCATCCCAGTAGGTTCATTCACTTCGTTGAATACTTTTTTTGGGGGGGGGGAGGGGGTAAGGGAAAAATCCCCAAGGTATACTCTTAATAATGTCTATAATAGATTATTCAAAAGAAAACAGTCCCACCCCCAACCAAAAAGTCAAGAGAGAAAGAAAGAGAGAACCCCCTCACATCTTACGCTAAAAGAACTTATTCTGTCCGAAAAGCTAAAAAACATTGAAAAATATTCTATACATCTTGCGTGGAGCATGTCTCCTCTCTGACAGATCAGGTGACCCGCCTCCTCATCCTCTACACTCCTGGCTGTGCTCCTTCGACGACTAACCTGGAATGGCACCAAGATAGTCCAGACAGTCAACAAACACGAGTGAATTCAGCTCAGAGTATAAAATGCATTCAGCAGGGAGGCAGTCGGGCACTCGGATACACGCCAGGCCACAACAGTTGGCAGGAGCAATTTCCAATTCAGCTCCTGGCAACTCAGGGGGCGCATTGTATATGTTACAAGGCAAAATGGTATCGAGGAAGAGATTTTCGGATTGGATACTTGCAGAGACAAGGCAACAGCAAAATACAAGGTTTCCTTTTACAAGATTGGTTCCCTGAGTTTTACTTCAGGATTTCAGTGCCCGTATTCTTGTTTAAAGCAAAAGGATTTAACAATTCTCTTCTATACATCAAAGATGTCTTTTAGATGTATCTTCCAGAGACAAAGGACAGAATGTTCTTCTATATTTCTGTATTTCTATACACAGTTGCCTTTTGGCCACATTAAAATACTCCTCTGAAGTAACTGAGATTTAATCGCCAGTCTGAATTTTGGATAAGAATTGTTTGGTACATCGCACACAGCTTACACCTTTACTTTAGGCCATCTCAGCTGAAGATCTGACATTATAAATCCTATCTGCAGTGACGTGTTTTTACAAAAGCAAAAAATCTGATGTGATCTCTTTGCTGTTTCCACGATCCTGAGTCAAAAGGAAGTTTAAAAGCCTGGGCTTTTTTTTTTTTTTTTTTTTTGTTGGGTCAAAATAAATGCCTGTCCTCAGAGAAATTCCAAAGGCACGAGAGACATGCCTGCATTTCAGGCACTCCGATGCATGGTTCTCGTTCACTAATCTGGTCAAATACATCCCAGGAAGAAACAGCAAGACTGTCCTGTGTGCTGTCACACATGTGCCTGCAAACTATACATTTTCACTCAAGAAAATCAAATCCCAGCAAAAAGAATAGGCCACTAATATCAGCAAAAGGAATAAACTACTGCAAATATTCATAGGGACTGGACCGTGCCTGCAGTTCCCTTTTGTGACTGCTCGTTCTGCTGTGATCCAGTTTGCAGCGCTTGCTGTCCTGTGCACCGCTTGCTGATCTCTCTGTCTTTTTAGAGCTCTTTCTTCTTCCAAGATCCGGGCTCTCGCACTTCTTCTCTGGTGCGACGCTGGCTGTCCTCTGTGTCTTTTGAGCCCTGCTGCTTCTTCCAACATCACTTTTCTTGCGCTTGCTCTCCGGTGAACCACTCTCTCTCTTTTTAGGCGTCTTGCACCTTCCTAGATCCGGCTTGCAGCCCTGGTCCTCCGGTGCACCGCTTGCTGATCTCTCTCTCTTTTTAGCCCTCTTGCCTCTTGCAAGATCTGGTTTCTTCTGTTGGCTCTCTGGTGCGCCGCTTGCTGATCTCTCTGTCTTTTTAGAGCTCTTTCTTCTTCCAAGATCCGGGCTCTCGCACTTCTTCTCTGGTGCAACGCTGGCTGTCCTCTGTGTCTTTTGAGCCCTGCTGCTTCTTCCAACATCACATTTCTTGCGCTTGCTCTCCGGTGAACCACTCTCTCTCTTTTTAGGCCTCTTGCACCTTCCTAGATCCGGCTTGCAGCCCTGGTCCTCCGGTGCACCGCTTGCTGATCTCTCTCTCTTTTTAGCCCTCTTGCCTCTTCCAAGATCTGGTTTCTTCTGTTGGCTCTCTGGTGCGCCGCTTGCTGATCTCTCTCTCTTTTTAGACCTCTGTCTTCTTCCAAGATCCGGGCTCTCGCACTTCTTCTCTGGTGCAACGCTGGCTGTCCTCTGTGTCTTTTGAGCCCTGCTGCTTCTTCCAACATCACTTTTCTTGCGCTTGCTCTCCGGTGAACCACTCTCTCTCTTTTTAGGCGTCTTGCACCTTCCTAGATCCGGCTTGCAGCCCTGTCCTACCGCGTGCACCGCTTGCTGATCTCTCTCTCTTTTTAGCCCTTCTGTGCCTCCTTGCAAGATCTGGTTTCTTCGTTGGCTCTCTGGTGCGCCGCTTGCTGATCTCCCCTCTCTCTTTTTAGAACCCTCTTTGCCTCTTGCAAGATCTGGGTTTCTTCTGTTGGCTCTCTGGTGCGCCGCTTGCTGATCTCTCTCTCTTTTCTAGACCTCTGCTCTTCTTCCAACGATCCGGGCTCTCCGCATTCTTCTCTGGTGCAACGCATGGGCTGTCCTCCCTGTGTCTTTTGAGCCCTGCTGCTTTCTTCCAACATCACTTTCTTGCGCTTGCTCTCCGGTGAACCATCTCTCTCTCTTTTTAGGCGTCTTGCACCTTTCCTAGATCCGGCTTGCAGCCCTGCGTCCTCCGGTGCACCGCTTGCTGATCGCTCTCTCTTTTTAGCCCTCTTGCCTCTTGCCAAGATCTGTTTCTTCTGTTGCTCTCTGGTGCGCCGCTTGCTGATCTCTCTCTCTTTTTAGACCTCTGTCTTCTTCCAAGATCCGGCTCTCGCACTTCTTCTCTGGTGCAACGCTGGCTGTCCTCTGTGTCTTTTGAGCCCTGCTGCTTCTTCCAACATCACTTTTCTTGCGCTTGCTCTCCGGTGAACCACTCTCTCTCTTTTTAGGCGTCTTGCACCTTCCTAGATCCGGCTTGCAGCCCTGGTCCTCCGGTGCACCGCTTGCTGATCTCTCTCTCTTTTTAGCCCTCTTGCCTCTTGCAAGATCTGGTTTCTTCTGTTGGCTCTCTGGTGCGCCGCTTGCTGATCTCTCTCTCTTTTTAGCCCTCTTGCCTCTTGCAAGATCTGGTTTCTTCTGTTGGCTCTCTGGTGCGCCGCTTGCTGATCTCTCTCTCTTTTTAGACCTCTGTCTTCTTCCAAGATCCGGGCTCTCGCACTTCTTCTCTGGTGCAACGCTGGCTGTCCTCTGTGTCTTTTGAGCCCTGCTGCTTCTTCCAACATCACTTTTCTTGCGCTTGCTCTCCGGTGAACCACTCTCTCTCTTTTTAGGCGTCTTGCACCTTCCTAGATCCGGCTTGCAGCCCTGGTCCTCCGGTGCACCACTTGCTGATCTCTCTCTCTTTTTAGCCCTCTTGCCTCTTGCAAGATCTGGTTTCTTCTGTTGGCTCTCTGGTGCGCCGCTTGCTGATCTCTCTCTCTTTTTAGACCTCTGTCTTCTTCCAAGATCCGGGCTCTCGCACTTCTTCTCTGGTGCAACGCTGGCTGTCCTCTGTGTCTTTTGAGCCCTGCTGCTTCTTCCAACATCACTTTTCTTGCGCTTGCTCTCCGGTGAACCACTCTCTCTCTTTTTAGGCGTCTTGCACCTTCCTAGATCCGGCTTGCAGCCCTGGTCCTCCGGTGCACCGCTTGCTGATCTCTCTCTCTTTTTAGCCCTCTTGCCTCTTGCAAGATCTGGTTTCTTCTGTTGGCTCTCTGGTGCGCCGCTTGCTGATCTCTCTCTCTTTTTAGACCTCTGTCTTCTTCCAAGATCCGGGCTCTCGCACTTCTTCTCTGGTGCAACGCTGGCTGTCCTCTGTGTCTTTTGAGCCCTGCTGCTTCTTCCAACATTCACTTGTTCTTGCGCTTGCTCCTTGTTGTTTTTTTTTCCGGTGAACCACTCTCTCTCTTTTAGCGTCTTGCACCTTCCTAGATCCGGCTTGCAGCCTGCGGTCCTTCCGGTGCACCGCTTGCTGATCTCTCTCTCTTTAGCACTCTGCCTCTTTGCAAGATCTGGTTTTCTTCTGTTGCTCTCTGGTGCGCCGCTGCTGATCTCTCTCTCTTTTTAGCACCTCTGTCTTCTTCCAAGATCCGGGCTCTCGCACTTCTTCTCTGGTGCAACGCTGGCTGTCCTCTGTGTCTTTTGAGCCCTGCTGCTTCTTCCAACATCACTTTTTCTTGCGCTTCTGCTCTCCGGTGAACCACTCTCTCTCCTTTTTAGGCGTCTTGCACCTCCTAGATCCGGCTTGCAGCCCTGGTCCTCCGGTGCACCGCTTGCTGATCTCTCTCTCTTTTTAGCCCTTTGCCTCTTGCAAGATCTGGTTTCTTCTGTTGGCTCTCTGGTGCGCCGCTTTGCTGATCTCTCTCTCTTTTTAGACCTCTGTCTTCTTCCAAGATCCGGGCTCTCGCACTTCTTCTCTGGTGCAACTCTGGCTGTTCCTCTGTGTCTTTTAAGCCCTGGCTGCTTCTTCCAACATCCACTTTTCTTTCTCTTTTTCTACTCCGGTGAACCCACTCTCTCTCTTTTAGGCGTCTTGCACCTTCCTAGATCCGGGGACTTGCAAGCCCTGGGTTCCCTCCGGTGCACCGCTTGCTGATCTCTCACTACTCTTTTAAGCCCTTTCGCCTTCTTGCAAGATCTGTTTCTTCTGTTGGCTCTCTGGTGCGCCGCTTGCTGACTCTCTCTCTCGTTTTAGCCCTCTTGCCTATCTTGCAAGATCTGGTTGTCTTCTGTTGGCTCGTCTTGTGCGCCGCTTGCTTATCCTCTCTCTCTTTTTTAGGACCTCTGTCTTCTTCCAAGATCCGGGGCTCTCGCACTTCTTCTCTGGTGCCAACGCTGGCTCTGTCCTCTGTGTCTTTTTGAGCCCTGCTGCTTCTTCCAACATCACTTTTCTTGCGCTTGCTCTCCGGTGAACCACTCTCTCTCTTTTTAGGCGTCTTGCACCTTCCTAGATCCGGCTTGCAGCCCTGGTCCTCCGGTGCACCGCTTGCTGATCTCTCTCTCTTTTTAGCCCTCTTGCCTCTTGCAAGATCTGGTTTTCTTCTGTTGGCTCTCTGGTGCGCCGCTTGCTGATCTCTCTCTCTTTTTAGCCCTCTTGGCCTCTTGCAAGATCTGGTTTCTTCTGTTGGCTCTCTGGTGCGCCGCTTGCTGATCTCTCTCCTTTTTAGACCTCTGTCTTCTTTCCAAGATCCGGGCTCTCGCACTTCTTCTCTGGTGCAACGCTGGCTGTCCTCTGTGTCTTTTGAGCCCTGCTGCTTCTTACCAACATCACTTTTCTTGCGCTTGCTCTCCGGTGAACCACTCTCTCTCTTTTTTAGGCGTCTTGCACCTTTCCTAGATCCGGCTTGCAGCCCTGGTCCTCCGGTGCACCGCTTGCTGATCTCTCTCTCTTTTTAGCCCTCTTGCCTCTTGCAAGATCTGGTTTCTTCTGTTGGCTCTCTGGTGCACCGCTTGCTGATCTCTCTCTCTTTTTAGACCTCTGTCTTCTTCCAAGATCCGGGCTCTCGCACTTCTTCTCTGGTGCAACGCTGGCTGTCCTCTGTGTCTTTTGAGCCCTGCTGCTTCTTCCAACATCACTTTTCTTGCGCTTGCTCTCCGGTGAACCACTCTCTCTCTTTTTAGGCGTCTTGCACCTTCCTAGATCCGGCTTGCAGCCCTGGTCCTCCGGTGCACCGCTTGCTGATCTCTCTCTCTTTTTAGCCCTCTTGCCTCTTGCAAGATCTGGTTTCTTCTGTTGGCTCTCTGGTGCGCCGCTTGCTGATCTCTCTCTCTTTTTAGCCCTCTTGCCTCTTGCAAGATCTGGTTTCTTCTGTTGGCTCTCTGGTGCGCCGCTTGCTGATCTCTCTCTCTTTTTAGACCTCTGTCTTCTTCCAAGATCCGGGCTCTCGCACTTCTTCTCTGGTGCAACGCTGGCTGTCCTCTGTGTCTTTTGAGCCCTGCTGCTTCTTCCAACATCACTTTTCTTGCGCTTGCTCTCCGGTGAACACTCTCTCTCTTTTTAGGCGTCTTGCACCTTCCTAGATCCGGCTTGCAGCCCTGGTCCTCCGGTGCACCGCTTGCTGATCTCTCTCTCTTTTTAGACCTCTTGCCTCTTGCAAGATCTGGTTTCTTCTGTTGGCTCTCTGGTGCGCCGCTTGCTGATCTCTCTCTCTTTTTAGACCTCTGTCTTCTTCCAAGATCCGGGCTCTCGCACTTCTTCTCTGGTGCAACGCTGGCTGTCCTCTGTGTCTTTTGAGCCCTGCTGCTTCTTCCAACATCACTTTTCTTGCGCTTGCTCTCCGGTGAACCACTCTCTCTCTTTTTAGGCGTCTTGCACCTTCCTAGATCCGGCTTGCAGCCCTGGTCCTCCGGTGCACCGCTTGCTGATCTCTCTCTCTTTTTAGCCCTCTTGCCTCTTGCAAGATCTGGTTTCTTCTGTTGGCTCTCTGGTGCGCCGCTTGCTGATCTCTCTCTCTTTTTAGACCTCTGTCTTCTTCCAAGATCCGGGCTCTCGCACTTCTTCTCTGGTGCAACACTGGCTGTCCTCTGTGTCTTTTGAGCCCTGCTGCTTCTTCCAACATCACTTTTCTTGCGCTTGCTCTCCGGTGAACCACTCTCTCTCTTTTTAGGCGTCTTGCACCTTCCTAGATCCGGCTTGCAGCCCTGGTCCTCCGGTGCACCGCTTGCTGATCTCTCTCTCTTTTTAGCCCTCTTGCCTCTTCCAAGATCTGGTTTCTTGTGCTGGGTCTCTGGTGCACCGCTTGCAGATCTCTTTGCTTTTTTTGCCCTGTTGCATTTTTCAAGATCCATTTTACAGCACTTGCTCTCCTGTGGACCACTTGGTGATCCCCTCTTTCTCTTTTTCGCCCTGTTGCATCTTCCAAGATCCGGACTTTCTTTTTGATCCATGTCAGGGTAATTAGTTTGCTCAGAATGCCACATCTGTAACCAAGATATTTGCTCTTTTAATTGCACCTGGTAGACAAAAAACTCATTCATAAAGCCATCACCCATCAAATTATAGCTAAAAGGAACATTGTCCTTTCATAGAATCCTCAGTTCGTAGAGAGGTTGTGGTTGCAAGGGACCTCAAAGCCATCCCCCTTCGTCCTTTCACTATGTGCCCTTCTAAACAGTCCCTCCCCTGCTTTCTTGTAGGCACCTTTCAGGTATTCTAAAGCCACTATAAGCTGTCCCCGGCGTTTTGTCTTCTCCAGACTGAATGAGACCTATTCTCTCAGCCTGTCCCCATAGCCTGGGTGGCTCTTAATCTGCTCCGGGTTAAAGTCCCAATGGGCTCCAGTGGGCTCGGTCCATCGCAGCCCTTCAGAATGTCTCCAAGTACCCCAATGCCTTGGTTTGCTGACATTTTGCTGAAGATGGGCTGCTGTGCTGAGCCACGGGGTTCCGTGGGGCCGGGCTGAGCTCTGGTGGTCGCTCCATATCAGCAGCCGCAGCGAAGCCCACGTGTGCAGCGAGGGTGAGTCGGGGAGAAGGAGCTCGCCATCATGTCTCTGCCACTGGTTTGCCTGTCGGGATGAGCAAACCGGCCCCCGGTCACCCCGTCACTTGTCAGAGTTACACCAGATCTACAGGACAAAGACTCCGA